>NW_003852588.1:1864233-1902118 GCF_000181295.1 Otolemur garnettii
ACATCACATTAATAATAGAAAAAACAAAGACCATATGATTCTCTCAATTGATGCAGAAAAAGCTTTTGATAATATCTAGCATCCCACCATGATTAGAATTATTAAGAAAATGGGCATAGAAGGGATATTTTTTAAACTGATAAAGACCATCTACAGCAAACCCACAGGCAATATCATGTTGAATGGTATAGAATTGAAAACATTTCCACTCAGATCAGGAATGAGTCAAGGATGCCCACTGTCTCCACTGCTATTCAACATAGGAATGAAAGTCTTAGCTACTGCAATCAGGCAAGAGAAGGCGATCAAGGGTATCCAAATAGGGTCAAAGGAGACCAAACTGTCACTCTTCACTGATGATATGAGCCTTTGCCTGGAAAATCCCAGGGATTCAACTTCAATACTCTCAGAAGTGATCAAGGAATACAGCAGTATCTCAGGATACAAAATCAATACTTATAAGTCAATAGCTTTTATATATGCCAACAATAGTCAAGCTGAAAAAGCAATCAAGGACTCTATTCCTTTTACAATAGTGCCAAAGAAGATGAAATATCTGGGAATTTACCTAACAAAGGACATGAAAGATCTCTATAAGGAGAACTATGAAACTCTGGGAAAAGAAATAGTTGAAGATATTAACAAATGGAAAAACATACCATCCTCATGGCTGGGAAGAATCAACATTGTTAAAATGTTCATACTACCCAAAGCAATCTACAGATTTAATGCAATCCCTGTTAAAGCACCATTCTCATACTTTAAGGAACTTGAAAAAATAGTACCTCATTTTATACAGAATCAGAAAGAAACCTCGAATAGCAAATACATTACTGAGAAATAAGAACAAATCAGGAGGTATCACATTACCAGACTTCAGGCAATACTATAAATTTATAGTGATCAAAGCAGCATGGTACTGGGACAAAAACAGAGCGTTAGATTTATAGAACAGGATAGAGAACCAAGAGATGAACCCAGCTATTATCATCATTTGATCTTCAACAAGCCTAACAAAAATATTCAGTGGGGAAAAGACTCTCTATTTAACAAATGGTGCTGGGTGCACTGGCTGGTGACCTGTTGAATACTAAAACTGGACCCCCCACCTTTCACAATTAACAAAAATTGATTCTCACTGGATAACAGTTTTAAATGTAAGACATGAAACTATAAAAATACTAAAAGACAGTCCAGGGCAAACAGTTGAAGAAATTTTCCTGGGAAAATATTTTATGAGGAGGACCCCCTGGACAATTGAAGCAACACCAAAAATACATTACTGGGATCTGATCAAACTAAAAATTTTACATAGTCAAGAGCATAGTAAATACAGCAAATAGACAACCTTCAGAATGGGAGAAGATTTTTGCAGGTTATGCTTCTGACAAAGGTCTGATAACTAGAATCTACAGAGAACTCAAACTAATCAATAAGAAAAGAATCAATAACCCCATTTCTATGTGGGAAAGAGACTGAATAGAAACTTCTCTGATAAAGACAGGTGCATGGCCTACAAACATATGAAAAAATGTTCATCATCCTTAATCATCAGAGAAATGCAAATCAAAACCACTTTGAAATATCATCTAACTCCAGTAAGATTAGGTCACATCACAAAATCCCAAAACTACAGATGTTGGTGTGGATGCCAAGAGAAGGGAATGCTTCTACCCTGCTGATGGGAATGCAAGCTAATACGGCCTTTTTGGAAAGAAGTTTGGAGAATACTCAAGAAACTAAAAGTAGGCATAACGTTTGATCCTGCAATTCCTCTACTACGTATATACCCAGATGATCAAAAATTATTTTACAACAAATGTATTTGCACCAGAATGTTTATTGAAGCCCAATTCATAATAGCCAAGAAGTGGAAACAGCCCAAATGACCATCAACACATGAATGGATTAACAAATTGTGGTATACGTACACCATGGAATACTATGCAGCTCACAAAAAAAGATAGACTTCACATCTTTTATGTTTGCCTGGATGGAGCTGGAACATATTCTTCTTAGTAAAGTATCCCAAGAATGGGACAAAAAGTATCCAATGTACTCGTTACTACTATGATATCAGTATACAACAACCTACACAATTATACAAATGGCAAAACATAACTATAGTCCAGAAAATAGAAGGGAAGAGGAGAGAGAGGGGTGGGGAAGTGAGATATGGGAGAAGGGAGGGTATTCAGGGTGACCTCACCTAATGTGCATGATGCAATGGTACATTTCAAAACTATTAAGAAATGAGTATAATTGTGATGGATGTGTTACTTGGTTCAATGTGAACATTTCACATTGTATATCGAAGCAGTACCCTGAACCCCATAAATGCATCAATGTACAAAGTTATGATTTAATAAAAAATAATTAATAAAAAAAGTTTAAATCTCTTATTTTGTTAGTTCAATCATGTTGCTGCCATCTATTTCAAACCCTAAAGTAAATAACAATATTAGGGAAGACATAGGTGACAGTGGAGACTGGCCGAGATCTCTCTTACCTTGAGAGAGAAGTAAAAGCCATGGCAATTAATATAAAGATTTTTTAAATTTGGTGAGAAGGACAAGCAAAAAAAGGAATCCCTTAGTGAGAAAATTCTCAGTAGCATACCCTTCTGCCCTAGCAGATCACCTCTGCTGCACCACGTATAACTATTAATAAGTCTATAAAATAAAGTGAGCAAATCAGCTTCAAACCAGAAGTTCTCTGTACATCAGTTGATTCTAAGAAACCAAAAGTCACAGAGGTAGGCATTCACTCTCTGACTTTCCATCTTAGTGCCAGTGTTCTTCCAAATTAGGCTGAGTACCACCTGCATGCCATGGTGAACTAAAAAGCTCACACTCAATTCTGGGCTTTTCATCAATAAAACTAATAGCTCAGGTTATCACACAGAATCAAACCGAATGAGAAAGTATGTTCTCATAAAGCTCTTTTATATAATTTTAGATCAGTTACAGTTACAGAATTATAGTTACAGATGTTAGATAGTGGGAAAAGTTTTTAGCTAGCAGGCAAAATATTATGAAGAATTAATGATTATATTTCTCAAGAAACCTGCACCTTGATTTTAACCCTGTGAGACCTGAGCAGAGAATTTAGCCATGTCCAGGTTTATGGCTCATGAAATTGTGAGATAACAAGTGTATGTTGTTTCAAGCCACTAAGTTTTTAGAAATCCATTGTGCAACAAAAAGTGAAAACATTTACCCAACCTGAGTTAAAGAGTGCCAGAGGGAGGAATCACCCCATGCTGCCATCTGGCCCCCAGCTCCTGCATTGGGATGTTGGATGCTCCTCTTGCAAATAAATGACCACACTCTGGCTCAGTGCCTACTCACTTCATCTCCTTCCAGGCCACTGCCCTCCCCTCACCCTCAGTGTACACTCAGCTCCCAAACAGGGTCACTCAGAGGAAGTGCACCCTTGTCGCTATCCTCTTTCCGGAGCCCTGGCTCAGATTTTGCCTAGGAGAAGCAAGCCATAAAACAAATAGCTCCTAAGTCCTGCCCAAACTAACTGCCTTTCCAACAGAATGTGGGTGAGTTCAAAAACTCTCAAAAACTGTGGAAGTGTCTAAATCACTACAAATGTTTTTTTGGAAGAAAAAGAAAAGAACAATGGAAATTGCAGCAAAAGGCAATTGTGAGGAGGATGATAGATTTGTTGGCGACAGAGGCAGCCCCATACTTCAGGGAGTTTGCCAAGAGAGTCCAGCAAAGAAAGCACTGGCAGCCCTCTAAGTCAGAACAAACATCAATCTATTACTGACCTTGGGTACCTTCCATTCAAAGAAGCCAAATTTTTTAATTAGTTTGGGGGCAATATATGCCTCAGGGCATGTTGAAAACAATAATCAGTCAGCAATTAGTGATGCTTAACAGCTAAGTGTGGTCAGGTACAGACAGAGTCAAACAGCCCTGTCAACACCAGTGCCCTCCCATGGTGGCTGTGGGCAAGCCCAGGGCTATAGCCCTGAAAAGAACATCAGGGATGTAACTCTGCAGAGCAAAATGTGGCAATGGGGACAGACTTCATTTAAATAATCCAGGCAGAAGAAGAAATAACAATAACGAGCCCCTCCAGAATGGAAGTGTGGGACCTGTATTCAGAGTTGCTACAGATATTATCTAAAATGTCTACTTCAAAAACATTGATTACCTAAAATGTCCAGCTTTCAATAACAAAAATCCTAAGATATCCAAAGAAACAGGAAAGTATGACACATACAGCATTTGCAAGGGTAGGGAGAGTCAGCAACAGAAACTGTCTATGAGAACAACCAGATGTCAGAGTTAATGAAGATGTTAACATAGTTATTATAATGTTTAAAAAATTAAAAGAAACCATGACTAAAGAGGTAAAGTATTATAACAATGTCACATCAAATAGAGTATCATACAGTGATAGAAGGGGGCAGAAAAGAAGGATCATTCAGCTAAGCAATCCTAGTACAACTGGAGAAAAAGAGAGAACCCAGCCATACCTGGCATGGGGACCTTACCCAGAATCACAGTGAGGAGGTGGTGATCTCGATACAGCATATAATCCAGAGTGGTGGAAATCTGATGCATTAGGCAAGTGATTGCAATCTGCTGAGATCAGCCAAACCCCACACAGAGATCAGGGACAAAAGGAAGCCTTTCTGGAGTTTTTGGTTTTGGGGGAAAGCTGCAAGTTGAGTGGAAAGCTTGGAAGAATGGGCAAACTTGAACAGTATACAGCAACGAGATTTCAATACCAGTTGGAATGGATTTGCCATTGATTTGGTGGCTGGTGAGTCAGCCATACTGGGAAGGTCTCAGCTGCCACAGGGCTGCCCTTCTGGGAAGGTTGTGAGAAAATCTTAGCAGGGGCCTAAAGCATGACTGTCTTGGTTCTGCCTGCTGGGACCAGAACTCCACTCTTAGGACAGGCTGAAGGACTTCCACACCCTACAAGAACTTGGGTTAAGGGGCAGTGTAAAAGTTGCTCCTGGAGGATTCTGGAGAGCTTTGGGATCCCAACTTGGTAGGGTATGAATGCTGAGGAAACAAACAGGCTTTTACCAACGCAAATAAATTAGGAATAAGAAGAATAGGGTTTGCTGGCTGTGTTCTTCGTGTCCTAAAAAAATCACAGTTCCTCCTGGTGACATATTGCAACATATATATTCCTATTAAAATTGGTCCCTTCTGCTATGCATGTATTTTTTTTTACGTTTTTTACTTTTTTACTCCTTATTTTATTTTCTCTTCTTTCTGATGTTGCTGGGGTTGCTGCAGTTTTTGACTATTTGATCTTTTTTTGTTTGTTTTGTTGTGTTGTGTTTTGGTTTTGCTAATTTCTTTGGTTCTTTTCAGAACTTCCTTTTTTAATTTCATCAAGAGCAAGGACTACTGTATTTTTAGTCACCTCATTTATTTAGCCTTATTTATTCTCTCTCTCTATTTCACTCCTCTTTATTCTCTCTTTTAATAGAAATGCTTCTACTTTCCTCATCTTTCCCACATAAATTGCTTGTGCAACAGCTAAGATTAACACCTCCCTTTTTTGGCCTTTCCTCTTTCTTTTCTTTTTCCTTTTCCCTCTCTCTCCTTTACCTGATACAACTGTATTTTTAATTTTCTTTATGTATTTTTATTTTATTATTCTTATCATTTTTTTTGTTTCTTCGTCCATTCTTTCATCTTTGCTTTCTTTGCTGTGCTAGGGTGGTATGACTGTGGTCTGGTGGGAGGTCACAGAAATAGTCTGGCTCAAAGAGGCCAAGAGGTCATGGTCTAGAGAGTCCTTCTACCTTTGACCTAAGGAAGACAGTATTGGCAAGTCCACACTGTAGAGTTTTCCTATGTCTTTTTCGTTGTTATTTATTTGTTCCTCCTTGTTTTTGCTTTTACTCTTTTCTTTCTCTTCTATTTTTAGAAGAAATAGAGTTTTGTTTTTCTCAGGCTACTAAGGAACTCCTAATTTTAGGGAACCCACCCATCCCAGCCCCGCAAAATCCTTGAATTACATACATGGCCATAAATCTGTGCCAATCAATACTATTTCTTCTATCACCCCTATTCTTCAACTCTTTTCTCTCATCCACCTTCCATTTTTTGTTCTTTTTATTTTCTTATTCTCTTTCATTCTTTTCTCTTCTTTCTTACTTTTCCACTTGTTTCCCTGCTTGCACTTTATCCCTCACTTCCTTTTGACCTAAGCTCTGATACAAGGAAATTTGAAGCAAAGAAGGAGGTAAAAAGGAAAAAGAAGGACAAAGAGGTGAGCAATAAAAAGGAACACATGAGAAGGAACCAACAGAAAAATTCAGGCAACATGAAAAACCAAAACAGAGCAATTCCCCCAAGGAACAATGAGGTGGCTACTGCAGAAGACTCTACCTGTAAACAATTAATGAATTTGACATAAAGGGAATTTTAAAAGTTCATGATAAAGATGATAAAAGGAAAATGAAAAGACACAACCAAAAGTCAGATGATGTAGAGAATGGAGTATCATGCTTATAGTAACATGTAGAGGATTGAGCAGCATGCTTACAATAGCAGTCACCAATCTCAAAACTCATCTGAGGGATTACTGAGGACAAGACATTCTCCTGGCAAGCCTTGAAATCTCTCATGACATGGAGGCAAACCTCCAAGTAACTCAGTAATCCCAGAGGAGCAAAGATCAGTACTGCAGTAGTAAGGCTGATGTTAAACATTAAGCATATTATAGCAGTTCCTTGAAGAATTAGTGGTCTTTTTGTAGATAATTTCCTTGAGCACGTACCCTCTTGCTATCTTTTGTTTACCCCTCAATAAAAGACCACTGCAAAAGTTTTTCAGAGCTCTCCTACACCTTCGGTGAGCCTCACCTCTTGCAGTTTGTACTCTCAGTCCATGTCCTGACTGATTCTTTCCTGTGGCCACAACATCTGGCATAGTTGGCAGGATCTGAACCAAGCCACAGACCTAAGGGGAAATAACACTCAGGGGGTAAGTGAAACTTTCAGCAATTACAAGAGGGTGATTATGGGGATGCAATGGATAATTCCCCATCCATTGAATATCTCTGGCTTTTAAAGACATTATTACAGTCAACTGGAGTGAAAGTGAAACAAAAGTTTTTGAAGAATTATTTAAACATGTTAAGAAATGTTATTGGTTCCAGCCCGCAGGAAGGGCAGTTCTAGTGTAAAGGTTTGGAAACAGGTTCTGCAAGCTCTCTGTAGAGCTTGTCAATTGGGGGATATGATACCATTATAGGTATGGTACCTATGAGACTTAATTACTTGAGCCTTGCAACCTCTATAGTCAGAAACTGATGAGGAAGGGAATGTTACAGAGCATAAAACTCACTCAGAGGAAGACAATAAAAAGAAACAAAAAACTCTGAGAGGATGCAAGCCTACTGACCCCATGCCTTCTTGCCCATTATCTCTCTTACCTACTGGTGAGAAACAAGGGGACAAGGAGAATGTAACTAAAAAGGGGGATCAGAGGTCTTATAAAAGCTCCTTTCATTCCTCCTCAGAGGAAGAATTAGGTAGCAGAAACATAAAGAGAAAGAAGACACCTCTGATTCTTCCTCAAAGAAAGAACTAGGTAGGAGAAACATAAAGATCTTGTAAAATCTCCTCTGATTCCTCCTCAGAGGAAGAATTAGGTAGCATAAATATAAAGAGAAAGAAATCCCCTCTGATTCCTCCTCAGAGGAAGAATTAGGTAGCAGAAACATAAAGAGAAAGGAGTTGCCATTATGGCAACTTAAATTAAACAATCTAACTATGATAAATACTACTCCAGCAATGATGCCTACAGAGCCTCCATACCCAGACATGCCTTCAAACCCAGATAATTCCTCTATAATATCCATCATAAAGGCTTTACTAGAAGGCAGGAAATCAGATGAGCTTTTATAAGATCTCTGATCTCCCCTTTTGAGGATACTTTAGGACTCTTTCCTGTTGTTGTGACTGATATTCCACCAAGTCCACAATACCTACAAGGGGGACAGCAGTATGACCATTGTATGATTACCTTTAAAACTTTAAAAGACTTAAAACAGGCTATAACACAATATGGCATGCAATCCTCTTTTTCTAGAGGCATATTACAAGGACTGGTGCAAAAAGAGCATTTTATTCCCTGTGATTGGGATATGATAGCTAGAACAATTCTAGACTCAGGATAATATTTACAATTTAAAACATAGTGGAAAGAAGAGGCTGATTTAATGAGTAGACAAAACCAGCAAAGAAATGTTCCTATAACATCAGAACAACTTACTGGGTCTGGACAATGAATGGGAATACCACAACAATTACAATATGATGATATATAAACCAGTACAAACCAGGTTATGTTGCCTTAGAGCAGTGGTTCTCAACCTTTCTAATGCCACAGCCCTTCAATACAGTTCCTGTGAGTCATGACCCACAGGTTGAGAACCACTGCCTTAGAGCACGGGAGAAAGTCCAGGCTCCCAAGTCTTTTATTAAGGTATGCAGTCAGAGAATGAGTCTTATACTGTTTTCTTAGCACAGCTGAAAACTTCAGTTGATAAGGCTGTGGCGCAACCTGAACACAGGGATATGCTTTTTCAAACTTTGGCTTTTGAAAATGCCAATTCAGAATGTCAAAAGGCCCCTTTAGAAGAACATATAAGGGCATGTTCAGACGTAGGACTGAACTATACAAAGCTAATCTCCTTTCCGCTGCCTTGAAAGATGGATTTAAATCAAATTTTATCAAATGTCATAATTGTGGAAAATTAGGCCATGTCTGGAAGGACTGTCACAAAGGAAAGGGTAATAATAACAACAATAACAGGAATTTTACTACTAATGACCAACAAAGATAGGGTGGACACAAGCCCCCAAGCACTTGTCCTAGATATAAGAAAGGAGTTAATTGGGCAAATGAGTGCTGCTCTCAATTTGATAAGAATGGGACACTCCTCCAGCAGGGAAACTATCAGTTGGGCCCAACCTGGGACTCACAGACAAACAATAAGAGTATGGGGAGGTACCCACTCACCAGCAACTTAAAACTGTCCAATCTCTTTCACATGCCACCCCAAGAAGTGCTGCTTTAGATCTTCTAGCCTGTGATAATGTTTTACTACTTCCCAACATGGAGATGAAACAGCTAAAACTAGGCATTTGTGCCCCTATATCTCCTGATTAAGTTGGTTTATTACTGGGCAGAAATAGTTTAACATATAGTGGTGTGCATGTACATACCAGTGCAATTAATACTGATTTCATGGGAGAAATATAAATTATTATTTCAGTAGATAAACCAACATAAATTTTAGCCAGACAAAGGTTTGCTCATTTATTACTTTTGCCTCATATCAAATTACAAACCACAGATAAGAAATACACTAGAGGCTTTGGCAGTACAGGAAGTATATTCTGGCAAACAGCCATTAATCAAAACAGACCTCAATTAACACTCATCTTAAAAGATAAATTCTTTACTGGCCTGTTAGATACTGGTGCTGATGTGTCTGTCATGGCTTTAAAACAATGGCCTAAGGAATTGCCAAAGCAAATAGTTTATGTCACCTTTACTGATATCAGAACTTTAAATTCAGTCTTTCAAAGTACTACCTTTGTCCTGTTCTGGACCAGATAATCAAAATGCTCAACTTCAGCCTTAAATAGCTGATATAGCCATTAATAGCCATTAATTTGTGGGGGAGAGACTTGCTCCAACAATGGAAAACTATAATTACAATCCCATCCATGAATAATTCTTTTCAGATGTCAAATTTAGCCTAGACTCCACTGCCCCAAAGTCTGCTCTTAAATTGTCTTGGAAAAGCGACAATCCAGTGTGGGTTGAGCAGTGGCTGATAAAGAGAAACTGGATGCATTTCAAGTATTAATACAGGAACAATTAAAACAGCAACATATTGAGCCTTCTACTAGCCCTTGGAATTCTCCAATTTTTGTTTTAAAAAGGCAATCAGGTAAATGGAGAATGCTTACTGATTTCCATAAAGTTAATGAAACAATTGTTCCTATGGGACCCTTGCAACCAGGGTTGCCATTACCATCTATGATTTCTTCTAAATGATATTTATATGTAATTGATTTAAAATATCATTTCTTCACAATATATTTGCATCCTGAAGACCACATTCATTTTGCCTTTTCTGTGACTTCTTATAATCATCAGAGACCATACCAACGATTTCAGTGGAAAGTTCTGCCACAAGGCATGTTAAATAGCCCCATCTTGTATCAGCATTTTGTTGATGAACCATACAACAAATAAGAAAAAGTTTCCCCCAGCTTATATCATTCATTATATGGATGATCTTTTGTTTGCACACCAAAGTTTAGCAATCTTTCAAGAGATATTTAAACATGCCATTTTGGTATTAAAATTATATGGTCTTCAAATAGCCCCAGAGAAAATTCAAACTATATCTCCTCATAATTATTTAGCATATAAATTAACAGAAACAAAAATATTTCCTCAACATGTCAATATTAAACTAGATTCTCTTTCTACTTTGAATGATTTTCAAAAATTATTAGGTCATATTAATTGGATACAACCCACATTAAGAATTCCCACCTATGCTTTAACTAATCTCTTTAAAATTCTAGAAGGCCCTGTGGACTTAAATAGTTCACAATCACTCACTCCTGAAGCAAGAGACGAGTTACAGTTATTTGAAAAGGAATTTGCTACCAAAGAATTAGATGGTGTTAATATTAGATTTCCCATTCATTTAATCATTATTGTAACCTCCCATTCACCCTCAGGAGTTATTTATAAAGAAGATGCTCTTCTTCTTCTTCTTCTTTTTTTTTTTTTCAGACAGAGTCTCAAGCTGTTGCCCTGGGTAGAGTACCATGGCATCACCGCTCACAGCAACCTCAAACTCTAGGGCTTAAGGGATTCTCTTGACTCAGCCTCCCAAGTATCTGGGACTACACATGCCTGCCACAATGCCCAGCCATTTTCTTATTGTTATTGTTGCAGTTGTCATTGCTATTTAGTTGGCCCAGCCAGGTTTGAAGCTGCCAGCCTTGGTATATGTGGCCAGAGCCCTATCTACTGAGCTACGGGCACTACTCAAGATGCTGTTCTTGAATGGTTATTTCTCTCTAATAAAACCACACAAAAAGTTACAACAGTATCTAGACAAAATTTGTGAATTGGTTGCAAAAGGCAGAAATAAAATTGGACAACTTAATGGGTATGATCCAAGTTCCAATATTGTTCCTTTTACAGATAAACAAATTCAACTTAATTTTCAATTATCTCTGCCCTGGCAAATAGCTTTTGTTTCCTTCATTGGCCTCATTACTAAGATCTTTCCCACTGATAAAAGATTTCAGTTTTTAATACTTATCTCTTGGATTCTTCCTCAAATTGTAAAAGATTCCCCAATCATGGATGCCATTACCTTTTATACAGATGCTACCCAAAATGGCAAAGCTGGATGTACTGATGGCTCTAATTAAAAAATTGTTCAAAATCCTTATAATTCTGTTCATAAAAATGAGATGTAATGCTATCTTAATTTTACTACAGGATTTTCACTATTCCATGAACATTGTCACTGACTCCCAGTATTCTTCCTTTACTATTAAACATTTAGAGACAGCCACTATTACTTCCATTGATGAAATTTCCTCTCTTTTTTTCTCCATTCAAGACTTACTTCGATGCTGCACTTATACCCTATACATCACACACATTAGAGCACACACAAATTTTTCAGGTCCTAGGACCTCATTAAATTCTCAAATAGACCAAGCTCTTATTGCCACTGTTCAGGAGGCATCAACTTTTCATTCTTATACACATGCAAATGCAAAATTGCTTCATAAAAAACTCAATCTTACAAAAGTTCAGTGTCAACATATACTATCTATCCACTTGTCCATCCTGCTCAAAAATACAATTATCACCTTTTTCTGAAGGAACAAATCCCACAGGGGAAACAGCCATCCAAATTTGGCAGACAGACGTAACTATTTTTTCTTCTTTTGGCAAATTACAATGTGTACACCACACTGTTGAATATGTATCATATTCTCACTTTTCCTGGGCAATAGCCCTGCCTGGAAAAAAGGCTCATCATGTGATTCAACATTTATTAGAATGCTTCACTATTATGAGTTTACCTCAATCTATAAAAACTGAAAATGCCCCTTATTATTCACCTCAGAAATTACATTCTTTCCTTTCATTTTGGAACATACATCTCTCTCATGGCATCCCTTATAATTCACAAGGACAAGCCATTATAGAATGTCAACATATACTGCTCAAAAATATGTTTTTAAAACAGAAAGGGGTAGAAAATGATCATATACTCCCTACTAACAATAGCCCCAGACATAATCTTACAAGAGCCTTATTTACTCTTAATTTTTTAAATTTGGATAATGAAGGAAGTACAGCAGCAGAATGTCATTGGACATCTCTTACCCAAAACCTCATCAAATACAACAATCTATTTTTTACAAAAAACCCGATAGTACAGAGTGGAAATATGGGTATGTGTTATAATGGCTTTGTTCACATCATTATAGAACAACAAGAGAAGCAGTGGCTACCTTCTGGTTGGATCAAGCCTCAACATGAACAAAAGACCTTGCTAGCACTTTGATGAGGCAGCTTTACTGATATTTTTAACAGCATGAACATTCATCAGACCAGTATACATCACCCCCTTCCAGGAACCACTAATGCCACCTTCCCCTCATGGGGACAGATAAAAAAGTTGTCAACAGCAGCTGCAAACTTAGTGAAATGGCAAGATAAACCTCTAACAGCAGACTTCCTGTTTTGGGCCATGATTGCATTAATACAAAGGTAAGTTCTTCCTCCACAAACTTTTCATATTGGGCTTATATTCCCAATCCACCTTTAAGTAGAGTTGTATCTTGGAATGACCCTACTATTCCTATTTATGTCAATGATTCAGGTGGGTTACCTGGTCCTTATGACACTCAGGGACCACTTAAACCCAGAGAAGAAGGAACTTACATTTTTAATTATACTCTGGGATATTCTGGTCTATGCATATGCATAGGAAATGGCAGCCATTGTCTTAAACTGGCTTCTACTGCATGGCTCTCCTTTGTCCGCAATAGTACATGAGCTAAACATATTAAAACTATGATATTCCTCCAAACTTCAGCTCGTCATGGCTCTGAAATCATAAATAATACCATCCCTCCACCTGACCTACCTATCTGCACCATGCCTGTTGCTACTCAGTTGTCTGAATGGGTTCAGTGGACTACTTGCAGAGGAGAAAAACCTAGGGTACCAGTTAATACTTCCTATGGAAGTGTCATTAATTGAGGACACCACTGGTCAGTCCAAGATAAACATCTAGGTAGTGAGTTACACTGACATTCAAAAAACAACACCATTACATCCATAGCCAAACATTCCTATATCATCAGGCATGGGGGAGGTATGTCTCCACCTATGCCTATAGCATGGAACCATGTAGCACCACCTTTGGAAACTTTCTTCAGCCTTTTTACCATTATTTTCTTAGAGAGGTAATATTTCTGTTGATAATAATAACAATACAATGTTAACTTTCACTCATAAGAGTCCCATTTTATCAGAGCCTGTGTGAGACTTCCATATCTGTTATTAAAAGGACCTGTCCAGTCACATCCAAAAGACTCTATTGTTACTTGTTCAACCTGTACTTTATTTACTTGTTTTAATTCTTCTATTTTTTTTAATCATAGTCTCGAAAGCATTTATGCTTTAAGAGCTCATATAGGTATTTGATTGCCTGTTCAGATAAACTACCCCTGGTAAGATTTTCTGTCAGCATTTCTTCTTCAACATATAATAAAAACTTCAAAGAGAAGAACTGAAAGAATGACTGGACTCATCATATCCATTATCGTAAGTGTTATTGTAATAACAGCCACAGCATCTACTGCTGGAGCGGCCCTTCATCAAAGTATTCAAACAGTTGATTTTGTTCAAAGACTTAGAAAGATTGTGGCACAGAGAAGAATAGATTCTGAAATCAATAATAAATTAACTGATTTAGGGGAAGCTTTAGTTCTTTTAGGAGATCAATTAGTTAATTTACAAAGATAAATCAAATTATGTTGTAATTGAAATATTTCTTCTTTTTATGTTATTCCTTTACCTTGGAATAATTCTCACTTGAGCTGGGATAAGGTGAAACAACATCTCTTATCCCAAATAAACATCACTGCAGAAATTATAGATTTACAACAACATATTTCTGATACTTTCACTAAACAATTACAATCTATTACAGGAGGTGAAATTTTACAAAGTATTTCTGATAGTATTGCTAATATTTCACCTTTTTCTTTTATGGAAATCTTTTCAAGCTCTACTGGTATAATCCTTTTGCTTATCATTTGTCTCCTTTTATTTCTTTGTATAGCACAAAGAAGATCCTCCCAGAGAGAACAACAATTGAAACAAACTAATGCAATTTTCTCCCTAACCCTACACAAGTCAACTTTAAAACAGAAAGGGGGTCATGTAGAGAATTGAGTGTGATGCTTACAGTGAAATGTAGAGGATTGAACATCATTCTTAGAACAGCAGTCACCAATTTCAGAACTCATCTGAGGAATTACTGAGAAGAAGACATTCTCCTGGCTAGCCTTGAAATCTCTTGTGACTTTGAGGCAAGCTGCCAAGTAACTCAGTAATCCCAGAGAAGCAAAGATCACCTTTGGTGAACCTCACCTCTTAAAGCTTGTACTCTCAATCCGTGTCCTGACTGATTCTTTCATGCAGCTGCAACAGGATGAGAGATATGCAGAATATAGAAAGGATATGGCAGAGCTTAAAGAAATAAAGGAGACAATCAAAGAATGTAAAGATGCAGTAGAAAGTATAAAAAATAGGCTGGGCCACAGATAAGAAGGAACATCAGAGGTGGAGCATAAAGTTTTTGAGTTAACCAAGGTAGTCAAAGAGGAAGAAGAGAGAGAAAGCAGAACAATCACTTAGAGAACTATGAGACTCCATGAAGCATTCAAACATATGAATAATAAGGATCCCTGAAGGGTAAGATTTTTCCAAAGAAATGGAAGCCCTAAAGGAGACTATCAAAAATGAAAAATTTCCAACACACTCTATCCAGATAGATATTGAACCCTGGGTCATCTCAACTCAAACAGAGCTTCTCCAAGACACACTATAATAAACCTGTCCAATGTTAAGACCAGAGAAAAAATCCTTCAAGCAGCCAAGAGTAATTGCCAACTGACCTACAGAGACAGAGCCATTAGGATGACAGTAGACTTTTCAGTTGAAACTTTCCAAGCCATAAGAGAATGGTCATCCACTGTCAACATTCTTAAACAAAATAAATTTCAGCCTAGAATTCTGTATCCTACTAAACTAAGCTTCAAAATTGATGCAGAAATCAAATCTTTTGAGGATATACAAACACTGAGGAAATTTGCCACAACAATACCAGCTCTACAAGAAATACTTAGACCAATTCTCAACACTGACCATCACAATGGACCACCACCAAAGTAAACACCCAGAAGCTAAAGGTCAAAACTTAGCTTCCATAGTGGTGCAAAGGATAAAACTACGCAATAGGACTTTCATGAGAAAAGATGAATAGAACTCCACCACACTTATCAGTTCCCTAAATGAGTGTCAAAGGATTAAATTCACCACTGAAGAGGCACTGGCTGACTAATTGGAAAATAAAATACAAGCCAAATATATGCTGTCTCCAGGAAATTTACCTATCCTTAAAGGACAAATCAAGGCTCAGGGTTAAGGGATGGGAAAACAATATTTTAAGCAAATGGAAATCAGAACAAAGGAGGGATTGCAATCTTATTTTCAGACACAAAGTATCTAAAGAAACTGAAGTTAAGAAAGACAAAGATGGACACTTTATATTGGTCAAAGGAATAGTACAACAACGAGACATTTCAATTTTAAATATTTATGCACCCAGGTGCGGTGCCTGTGGCTCAAAGGAGTAGGGCACTGGCCCCATATACCAGAGATGGCAGGTTCAAACCCAGCCCCAGCCAAAGAAAAAAAAGTACATATTTATGGACACAACTTAAATGGTCCCAGATTTATGAAACAGACTTTGATGGGTCTGAGCAATATGATATCCCATAACACCATAATAGCCAGGGACTTTAACACCCCTCTGACAGAAATGGACAGATCCTCTAAACAGAAACTAAACAAAGATACAAAGGACTTATAATGGGATGCTAGAACAAATGAAATTAATAGACATATACAGAACACACCATCCCAAAGCTAAAGAATCTGTATTATTCTCCTAAGCCCATGGCACATACTCCAAAAATAGATCACATCTTAGCATACAAATAAAAACACAGCAAAATTAAAAGAATAGAAATTATACCTTGTATCATCTCAGAAACAAGGCAATAAAGGTAGAACTTAATTCCAATAAAAATGTTAAATCCCATACAAAGACATGGAAACTAAACAACCTTATACTGAATGATAGTTGGGTTCAGGAAGAGAAAAAGAAGAAATTGTTAAATTTCTGAAACATAACAACAATTACAGTTGTTCCACAGTTACCAAAACCTGTAGAATACAGCAAAAGCAGTCTTAAGAGGGAAATTTAGCACATTAGATGCTTACTTTTGAAAAACAGAAAGAGAAGTGCATCAACAAACTGATAAGCCATCTAATGGAGTTGAAAAAAGAAGAACAAACTAATCCCAAACCCAACAGAAGAAAATAAATAACCAAAATTAAATCAGAGAGTAATAAAATGAAAACAAAAAAAGCATTTAGAAATTAACAAAACAAAAGTTGATTTTTCAAAAAAAAAAAAAAAGATAGATAAACCTTTGGCCAGACTAACTAGAGACAGAAAAGTAAAATATCTAATAAACTCAATCAAGAACAATAAAAGGGTAATAACAACAGATGCCAGAGAGATACAAGAGAACATCTCTGAGAACTAGAAAAAACTCTATGCCCAGAATATAGACAATGAGGAGGAAATGGATCAATACCTGGAATCACGTCCTTTCCCTAGACTTAAGAAGATATAGATCTCTTGAACAGACCAATTTCAAGAACTGAGATTAAAGAAACAATAAAAAAAATCTCCCAACAAAAACATTCTCAGGTCCAGATGGCTTCAAGCAGAATTCTATCAAACCTTAAAAGAAAAGCTACACCCATCCTGCAGAAATTATTCCCAAAAATTGACAAGGATGAAATCTTTCTCAACATTTTCTATGAAGCAAACATTACCCTGATACCAAAACCAGGAAAAGATCCAACTAAAAAGGAGAACAGTAGACCAATTTCACTAATGAATATAGATGCAAGAATTCTCAATAAAGTCCTAGCCAATAGATTATAGCTACATGTTGAAAAAATCATTCATCAGGATCAAGTGGGTTTCATCCCAAGGATGCAAGGCTGATTTAATATATGCAATTCCATAAACGTAATTCACCATATCAACAGAAGCAAAAGCAAAGACCATATGATCCTCTCCATAGATGAAGAAAAAGCATTCAATAAAATTCAGTATCCTTTTCTAAATAGAACACTTAAGGATATAGGCACATTCCTTACAACAATTGAAGCCATCTATTACAAACACGCAGCTAACATTATACTGAAAAGAGTAAAACTGAGAACTCTTCCACTTAGAACTGGAACCAGACAAGGTTGTCCTCTATCACCACTACTATTCAACATGGTGCTGGAAGTTCTAGCCAATAAATTAGGCAAGAGAAGGAAATAAAGGGTGTTCAAATGGGGGCAGAGAAGGTCAAACTCTTACTCTCTGCTGATGATATGATCTTATACTTAGAGAACCCCAAGTCTCAACCACAAGACTCCTGAAAGTGATCGAAAAACAAAGTAATGTCTCAGGATATAAAATCAATGCTCACAAGTCAGTAGTCTTTGTACATGCCAAAAACAGCCAAGATGAGAAGCTAATTAAGGACACAATTCCCTTTACAGTAGCTTCAAAGAAAATGAAATACATAGGAATATACCAAACAGAAAATGTGAAAGATCTCTACAAAGAAAATTACAAAACCCTAAGAAAAGAAATAGCAGAAGATATTAACAAATGCAAGAAAATACCATGCTCATGGCTGGGAAGAATCAACCAACATTGTCAATATGTCTATACTTCCCAAAGCAATCTACAGATTCAATGTAATCTCCATTAAAATGTCATCATCATACTTTCAAGATTTGGGAGAAATAATTCTTTTTTTTGTATGGAATCAGAAAAAACCTGTACAGCGAAGGCAATTCTTGATAATAAAAACACAGCCATGGGGTATCACCCTACCAGACTTTAGGCTGTACTACAAGACCATAGTGATCAAAACAATATAGTATTGGCACAAAAATAGAGACATTGACATATGGAACACAATAGAAACCATGAGATGAAACTAACATCTTACAGTCACCTGATATTTGATAAACCAAAGAAGAACATAAACTGGAGAAAAGAATTCCTGTTATTCAATAAATGGTGTTGGGCTATGGCTGGACTTCAGATTTCTAATATGCCTAAACCTGCTTTGTTTTGCCCCTCTTCATGCCCTCCTCCACCAAACTCAAAGAATTTGCCTCTGTGGCAGCTTTAGCTCCTGACTAGGGAATCTATTTTTTTAGCAGCAAATCAAAAAACCATTCATTATGCCTATAAACACTTTCAAAAATAAATTTCTTAACTTAGATCAATAATTGCCCCCTGAAAATTGCAAACTAAAATACCCATTTCCTATTTAAGATAAAAATTTAACTTACTCCACTATTCACTCTCAAAAGATTCAATTTTCTAACTCAATTAATTTTAAATAATTTAAAAGCTGATCACAAGAGGATCCCTAGACTGCTCTGGTAAATGTTATGTAAGTGCTGCTTGGGGGTGCCTCGTGGTGACCTGGACAGATGGGGCTGGGAGTGCAGTGTTACAACACTCCTAGTAGTGCTGCCAGGAGATTTCTCCTGGGAGTGTTGGGGCTCTGCTCTCACACACCTGTTGTCCCCAATCACTGTGGTCTACCTGTTTTATTTTGGTTGTGCACTGAAAACTTTAATTCTCATTAGTTTTAATTTTGTTCTAAAGAAATTCAGTGTTTCGATATCTGGTGTGTATTATGAAAGCTCAGGCCTCAATCCCAAATAACAGTCCACTGAGGCATATTCTATCTGATTTTTCTCTATATGGGTACCCACCTATAACTAAAACACAATGACAATTTTACTGTAACATAGCCAGGCCAATGTATCTATCATCTTGACTCTAGAGAAAAATGGCCTTTGAATGGATCCTTGAAGAATTATGATATTATATTGTTTAAAATAACAAGTCTGGTAAAAATATTTGTTCGCTTTTTTTCTTAATAGAATTAGAGTCCAAAAGCAGTAACTAAAACTATAGGATGTAAAAATGGTTAACAAAAAATAATTTTAAATGATAGCTAGCATCTAGATGAATTGGTAAAACATATAATTAAAAATTAAGCCTGAATAAAAATATATGTTTAAAAGTGTTTAAAATCCAGCAAACATAAAGTCTGTATGTCTGTACATGTAATGTGTCTATGATATTTCACTATATCAAAATATACAAAGAGCTCAAACTAATTGACAAAAAAAGGAAAGAGATGGGTTTAAGTGCTTACAGAAAGTTTTTTTATTAGAAAAACAGAACTCAAATCCCTTTTTATTCAGGTGATTTTAGTACTCTTTAAATAAAATTAATCTTAAACCTATTATTAAAGTTCAAATGTTTAAAGATTATAGAACTGCCACTTCTGTAACATTTCTAAATTTTGCTGAATTTAATAGTGAGCTTATGTTCTTGATTGTAAGCCTCTGAATTCTGACTTCTAGAGAGATGGCTGTGGTGAGGCCTAAGAGCATGTCCCCCATAAGTAGGGGGCCAGCAGCTGTAGGGCACAGTCTAACCAACATGGTCCCTTCTTCTTCCCTGCTCCCTCTTTACCCCCTGGCTATTCTGAGAGAAACTGTATGTTCTGGGATTTTCTGTGCTCTGTCTCAGACATAGGACCAGTAGCTGGTGGCCATCTTTGATGCCACATGGCCATGTGAGACTTAGGGGGACAACAAAAAGATGTCAGAAATGATGCCTATGCTGTGGTTTTGTTACTGGAATTTCTTTCTTTAGTGAGTCCTTGGTCTTGGGGATTTGAGAAGTGATAAGAAGTCATGATTAAGAAGTCATGGATCAGTGATAAAATGGGATTTTGTTTGACAGAGGGGTATGCAGAAAGAGTGTATAGTGCCAGAGTTTCTGGCAGGGAGAGGAGACCCAAGGACTTCTCCTGGATGAGTCTTTTGTCTAGGGTTAAATATTGGCCTTAAGGGAAATTTTGGCCAGGACTTGGTAGGTGGAAAAACACTTTTACAAGCTGAATGAGTGCTTTAAGAAATGAAAGAATACAGTTCCTCCTATGTGGCAAGGTTTTTTGTCTCAGGGAAAGGATTAGGGTGTGTACTCCCAGAACATTTCAAGCTGCTTTGTTCATGAACTTGCTAGAGCCAAGAGGGTGTGACTTGGAAAGGGCAACCTATTTGTGCCTCAAGAGTGAGGGTTTTCTGTCTAGCCTTGACTGGGCAAATCCTATCCATAAAATGTCTCTCATTTGTAAAATATAAATACTTGGCTGTTTGTTTGGGAAATTGAGTTTTTGTCAAAGAATAAGTTTCTTCCCTTTTAAACCGTTTAATTATCAGTTTAGCTAAGTGAATAATTAACTTCATGGGAAACTGTGATCCTGTTTTGTGAAAAGTGATTTTTTTTTTGAGCATAAAAAGATTAGACAGAAAGAAAAAATGGCATTATGTAAGAAAGTAATCTTGTGTGGTGAATTTTGTGCTGAAACAGAATGGTTATTTAAGAAAATGAAAGGCAGGGCAAACAAGAGTTAGAAAGTTTGCAAATTGTCTGTGCAAGATTGAATAAGGCTCATAAAGAAAAATTTGTGAAAGAATTTGCATATGATCCAGTTGACTATATAATTGCCCTTAAAATATTTTAACTTGTAATCCTGTTTGAACAAATGCTTTTTATATTTGAGAAACTTTCCAAAATCAAAACTCTAAATTTGATCTTTTCACAATATTAAGACCACTGAAAGTCTGAGAAAGACATATTAAGCTTATTTGATATGTTAAAAATGTATAGAAAATATTGCCAAATATCAAGTGGTGGCTAATTTTCTGGTGGTGAATTATGTTTATATATATTGTAATATTAAAAAATATTGGTCTTACTATATGTTTCCATTAATAATTTTAATTCATCTCAGAAAGTGTTTTTGTAAATGACTGAATCCAAAGTTTGTTCTTCAAGGGAAATGACTTTGGAAATTAAATACCTTTGGGCTAAAAGAAAACATCCAGGACTTTAATTAGAAAACTAACATGTCTATTGTTAACCTAACTTCAAACAGAACAGAAATCAGTTATATGGAACCAAGCTGATGTGTTATGACTTTTTATTTGAAACATTGCTGATTCTTTCTACGTTCTGTTTTCCAGAAGTCAAAAAGACCATTTTCTGTCTCTTAAGCTATTTGTAGCTTTCATCAATGTATGTATTTTTTTCTCTCCTTGATTTCTCCAGAATTGGAAAGCCATTAGATTTACGAATTGCTTTTGGATTATGTACAGCCCCAGAAAAAATACAAAGTGTTTCTCCTTTCTCTTATTTAGGTCAACGCATTGAGGATAGACAAATTCATCCACAGAAACTCCAAATTCACACTGATAGACTCACTACTTTAAATATTTTTCAACAATTACTAGGAAACATTAATTGGTTTTGCCCCTTCTTAAAGCTTACTACTGGAGACCTCCATTTGATATTCTGAAAGGTCCAGCTCACCCATCTTCTTCCTATTCTTCAACTCCTGTAGGAATTGACACCCTTGTTAAAGTAGAGAGAGCCTTACAGTGGACACAACTTACCCATGTTAATCCAAATTTTCCAGTCTATTTACTAATTTTCCCTATTTTTTATACTTCCACTGCCTTATTGTGGCAATCTTTAGGCCCTTTAGAGTAGATACATTTGGGAACAACACCAAAACAAGTTCTAACTCCCTATTATGAAATGATTGCTTCTTTAATTCTTCAGGGTCTCAGAGGACTTTGGCAACTCCTAGGACGTAACCCTGCATTTTTCATTGTCCCTTCTTCTACTGACCAATAACAGTGGCTCTGGGACTGTCATCTTAGTGGTAAACTGACTTTGCTAGTATCACTGGCCAAGTGGACTGTCATCATCCACCAGACAAAATTGTTCAGTTTGCTTCCATCACTTCTTTTCTTTTTCCTTTTATTATTGTTTACTAACCAATACCTCATGTTCCTGTTTTCACAGATGGTTCTACTTCAGGTATTACAAGTATGGTTATTGACAATGAAGTTGTCACTGAAAAAACTTCTTACTCCTCAGCTCAATGAGCAGAACTATATACTGTTATGACTTTTACTCACTTCTCTAAGACTTTTTTCAAACTGTACACTGACAGTAAATATTTAGTAGGTGTTTTGACCACTACTGAAACAGCCCTCATTGGACAAACCTCTGATGAATCTTTGCTTAACCAATTTCTTCATTTACAAAGACTTATCCATGCATACCCAAGACAATGTTTTGTGGGACACCTTCAAGCTCATTCTTCTCTTCCAGGTCCATTGGCTCAAAGCAGTGCTTTGGCTGATAAGCATACTCATCTTTTTCCAATAACTTCTCAATCCCCCACTGAATTATCTCATGCTATTCATCATCAAAATACCATTGCCCTCCATTGTACTTGTAAGGCAGCTTGCCAAATAGTGAATTACCCTTCTTGCCCACAACATCTCCCTGTTCCTCATTTCTGTGTAAATCCACATTGCCTATTGCCTGGTCAACTTTGACAAATGGATGTTACTCATGTCCCATTGTTTGGAAAACTCTCTTTTATTCATGTTATAGTTGACATTTATTCTGATTTCATTTTCACTTCTGCATGCTCTGGTGAAGCTTCTAGGTATGTTATTGCTCATTGTTTAGCTGCTTTTGCTGTTTAAGGAATCTCATCACTAATCAAAACAGACAATGGTCCTGCTTATACTAGTAGGATTTTATCTTCTTTTTGTTTCACTTTTTCTATTGCCCCTAAAGCAGGTATACCTTACAACCCTCAAGGCCAAGGCAATGTTGAACATGCTCATCGCACCCTTGCACTTTAATTACTAAAGTTAAAAAAGGGAGATATATATCCTGGAACTCCACATAACCTTCTCTCTCATGCCCTTTCCATTTAAATTTTTTAAATGTTGATACTTTAGGTCACACAGCAGCAGAATGTTTGTGGAATGCTCCATCCTCTCAATACCCTGAGATCCTATAAAAGGACCCCTTAACTGGTACCTGGCTAGAGGCTGATCCTGTGTTAATATGGGGAAGAGGACATCTTTGTGTCTTTCCTGGAACAGCTGATAGCCCTCATTGTCTTTCTGAATGGCTTATCAGACACAGATCCAGAGCAAGTTCTCATCCCACTGATGAAGAAAGTGAAACTGGGGGCAGCCCCTATGGTTCAAAGGAGTAGGGTGCTTGCCCCATATGCCATAGGTGGCAGGTTCAAACCCAGCCCCAGATAAAAACAGCAAAAAGAAAAAGTGAAACTGACTCCTACAATCATCTGCTGCTGAGCCAAAACATCACGAACAACAAAACCCCTGACATGGGGTCAATCAGAGAAGTTTTTCTAGCAGTGATGACTATAGGTTCTTGTTATATTATAAAATGGCATCTCCTTCTTCTCCACCCACTGGAATACCTCTTTGTGCTGTCCCTTCTGTAACTATGGGACTGGTCTAGAAGGCTACCTGCCTCTTGTAACATTAATGTTCATGTCACTGCTGGAGAATGGATTCCAAATATTTTAACAACAGAAAGAGGTACAGGAGAGGTACAAAAAGATCTTAGGCATCTGGCTGCAACTTTACAGCCAGTAGAAGTTTTAAAATCCACAACTGACCTGATGCAAAATGGCTCTCAAACTTTACATTATGTTATGGTTTGTGTTCCACCTCCAGACTTTTATTAGTTGCTAATATTTCTATAACCAAAATTAAACATAGGTTTTCTTTGAATTATTTGAATTATAATTTGTCTAATTGTGTTAATCATGTTAATCCATTTGATGATATTGCTGTAATTAAACAGCCACCTTTTGTTATGTTACCTGTGAATTTAACTCAGCCATGGTATGATGAATCAGGTATACAGACTTTAATTGAACTTAATAATTATTTACACCATATTGCCACCCGAAAGAAAAGAGACATAGGTCTGATCATAGTAGGATTATAGTAGCCAGTGCTGTTGCTTCAGCTATGGCTCTCCGTCAATCACTTCAAACATCCCATTTTGTAAATAGATTAGGTCAAAATACTTTAGCATTATCTTTCAAGAAGAAATAGATAAAAAGATAGGAGCTAAACTCAATGCTTTAGAACAAGTAGTAACTTTAATAGGAGATGAAGTTTAAAAGCACAATTGCCTTTTCATTGCCACACTCAGTTCCAATGGATTTATGTCATTCCTAAACCTTGTAATGAATCTCAATGGAATTGGGACAAAGTAAAAAACCATTTACATGGAATATGGTCCCATAGTGATAATAGCCTTGATACGGTAAAACTTCATCAAGAAATTCAAACTATGCATAAAGCTCATCTAAATGTTTATGATCCTGTTCAACTTGCCAGAGATATTTTGACAAAATACAGTCTTTTAATCCCTTAGAAAAAGTTGAACATCTAAGAATAGCATTAATTATGTTAGGAGCTTTAATATTGTTTTTATTTTTTATCCTCCCAGTCTACTGCAGAATCAGACCCAAATGATTCTTCCAATTAATGGCATCCATTCACGAATTGAAGCTAAGAAATAAAAAGGGAGATGTGAAGAGTGGGCTGGGAGGTGGCAGGGCCCCCACAGCCTGGGGAACATTCAGAGAATGACCTCCCCCCACCCAAACATTTCTCCTCCTTTCCCCAAACAATATTCCTTTCTTCACACTTCCTCTGCCAGAAGTCACATAGCTTTTTCTTTGTCTAGTTAAGCTTTAGGAACTATGCAGAAATCCTTGTGATCTTTCCTTTTTTACCTTTTAACGTGTTAGCAAACTTAAGTAGAAACTATTAACAGGATGATTTGGTTTTGATAAAGTTATTTACATTTCCCAATCATATTGTAAGATCAAAAATGTCTTTTGTTTATACTGCTTCCCCATAAACAACCCTGCTGAGATACTATAAAACAAGGCTGATTTTGTGTTTTGAGGCTGGCTGCAGCCATCAGCTTTTGTCTCTTGTGTCTTCTCCTGTGTTTTATTTCCCTCAGTCCCCACTGCTTCCACTCTAATTCATCATTCTCCTTCTCTGTGCAGGCTCATGAAAGGAGAAAATTCTTGAAGTTAAGCCACTCACTACTGAACATCGTGCCTGCTCAGCTGTCCACTTCTTAGGTGACACTGCAGCTGGTGTTAAGTGCTGCCCATCTGTACTTCCTAGAGACTAGCTATGTAACTGTTAATCATCCACTGGGACATGGATTTCATGTTGTGCTAATCTGTGCATTCCAAGTCTAAAAGGGGGAAACATAGTTTTGCTTAGAAAGGTACCTCCTTTAGGCATCGATAACTACAAATTTGTTAAACTGCACTGAGTTAAAAATATAAACTACTATTGAGTGAATGGTCCCAAGAGCACAGTAAAGGTTATAGTCACTATGGGCACCAGAAGCAACACTGCTCAATGGCAGCATTGGAGGAAATAGAAACAAATGAAACTGAGATGCACAGTTGCCAGTGATGAAACCTGGGCCAGCATCTGCTTGTCCTCTCCACTGCACTCCTGAGGCCCTTTTGTGATGTTTCAGTCCTTTGTATTCTTCACGAACCTCACTGGCAGCTATTCCTGGCTGGAGTGAGCATGTGTACACTGGAGCTAGAGAGACACTGTACATGATTTGCCACGGCCTCAATGTCTGAGGCAGGAGGGCTACCAGGGAGGCCCCCAAGTTTCTGCAAACATACTTTGCACTTCAGTAAATAGTACCACAACTGAGAGGTGCTGTCACTTTATAGTTTGAATGCTTCATGGGATTTGCTACACGTGGCATTCTGGTGGTGCATTTGTTCAATTGGTTCGTGAGCTTGCTAGATACTGTGACCTGGCAAAAGATCTGTCTCTTGGCTTTTGTTGCAGTTTATGAATTAAATGATAAATACAGAATTGTCTTTTATATTTATATTAAAGCATCAAAGGAGATAGAAGTCAGTTTGACTGGGAAAATCTCCTTCTTCAATCAGCTGTTCCATTCCATTCCATTCCATGCACGCTGTTAGCAGCCAGAGCCAAGAAGGGAAAGTATATCTTGGAAGAAGACAGGTGTGTTCACACTGTATGCCCAGAACCTCACAGCACAGCTGGGCAGCAGTCCCTCAGATATCTGTCCACTAAACAAATAAATGAGGACACTTCTCCTCCCTGCCATGCAGCTCGGAATCTACCCTGAAGAAGACAACTAAATAGGCACTGCTAACACAAGTGACAGGTGCTTAGATAAGAGAAGCCAGGGCACTAAAGGCACTCAGAGAGGAGACAGCTGGGCTGAGGGATCATCCCCAGCCTCCCAGAGAGAAGCTGTTCTTGATGTGCAGGAGTCAGTTGAGAGAAAGGGAGGCAGTGACAAAGATCTGGACAGAGGTGAAATCCAAGGGCAAAAGACAGAGAATACAGTTCCATGGAGGAACAAATGCAGTTTGTCTTCCTCTTGAGGCAAGACACAGGGTGCAGGGTACAAGTTTGAGGTCAGTGCACATCAGGGCACCAAGAGCTCTGTGCCCACTATGGAATTCTAAGGGTAGGTGGCTTCCTCAAGTGGACAAGTCTCTGTAGAGGCCTGAAGTACAAACATGGGAGTGAGTGGCTGTGGAAGAGGGCAAGTCATTGGAAACAACACAGCTGTCCAGCAAGGATGTGTGGGTGGTGACACCTCCTCTGCGAAGACACCAGAGAGCTGAGTGGGGACTGAGCCTGTCCCCACAGTAACCCTGCAATTTTTCCTCTCTCTTCTTACCTGCTCTTCAGTGACTCAACAGCAGGTAGGCCACAGCCCAGCCATCAACCTCTCACATTCGCACCTAATGCATCTCCTCTGCGACCCTGAGAGGTGAGATGTACCTACAACTGGTTAGGCAAAACCCGAAGCTCTTCCATGGCCCTTCCATGCTGCTCTCTGGATATAGCACCCCACGCCCTGCTGCCAGTATGCTCTGGGGCCCTGCAGCACCCAGGCTCAAGACAGATATGTCCGTCTGCCTTTGACTACTCACTGAGGTTCAATACAGGTGCAGACCATTCCAGGAAGGAGCTGCATCTAGTCACTGCTGTGTTTCCACTGAGTAAATGCTGGGTGAATAAAAGAATGAATGGAGGCCCTTGGAAGATGGTGCCTAACCTGTAAGGAGTGTCATTAATGTGGAAATTCCACAAAACTACTATGAGGATATTTTGGCAATGTTCTAGATGGCAGTGAGGGGTCTGTACCCAGGACTTTGAAAGAAGGCCCTTCCTAAGGCTCTAGAGCCTTCAGTCCCAGTCCTGCTGTGGCGGGGCGGGGGGGGGGCCTCCTGTGTGGACTCTTCCTCTCATTAAGGCCTGGTGGGGAGGGACTGGGGGAGCTGTGTGATATGCTCCCAGGAGAAAGGCCAGAGGAAGAAGCCCAGCACCACTCTCTCATCACCCTGCCATTGTCACTCAACATGGCAATCATGAACAATCAGCCACAGGTACTCCTTTGGATGTAAGGCCCAGAGCTACTTGAACCCTATCAGCTTCTGGAGAACCCTAGGTCTAGGCCAGAATGTGTCCAGCCATCTCTAGCACCATCTCTTTCCCATCATTCTTTTTTTTTTTTTTTTTTTTGAGACAGTCTCAAGCTGTCACCCTAGGTAGAGTGCTATGGCATCACAGCTCACAGCAACCTCCAACTCTTGGGCTTAAGTGATTCTCTTGCCTCAGTCTCCAAGTAGCTGTGACTACAGGCACCTACTACAATGCCCAGCTATTTTTTGGTTGTAGCTGTCACTGTTGTTTAGCAGGCCTGGGCTGTCTTTCCCATCATTCTTATCTGGAAACTCAACCAGCTCCCACCTCTTATTTCCAACTCTGCCCTGCGTGGCCCCTGCACAAACACACACACACACACACACACACACACACACACAAACCCCACGGAGGTGGGGGCAGGTTAGTCAGAGTCTTGATGGAAGAATCAAACTGAACCCACAGGGATAGCAGCAGCAAACCAGAGAAACAAAGACATTCAAGGCTTAAAGCAACAAAGCAATGGGCAACTTTCAAACTCCCTAAATTTGAATGAAGAGACAACTACATGTTAGGAGCATAATCTTAGACAACTTCCTCATCCTCTCTAAACTTCAGTTTCCTCATAAGTGAGCTAGGAATAGTAATATTTGCCTATTTCTTATGGTGGTTGGGGGGTTAAATGGGGTAGTCCTCTCCTAACACATTCAAATTGTATATAAAAACAGCACACTGTACCCCATGTACACAGCTATGATTTAATTTTTTTAAAAAAGAGAGATAATTTTGAGCAGCTTTCACACTGAGGTCTCTGGAAGAATTCTCGCCTGGGCTTCTCTAATTTATTAACTCTATGCTCATAGGACAACGAAAATTTGGAGGTAAGTTCACTGCCACCTACTGGCAGAAAAGAGTTTGGTCATTAACTTGGCAAGGTCCACTCCACACTAAACAGATGAATGGACATTTCACAATGGGTACTGTGAGGCATTGTACTGCCAGCGTCCTCTGGCCCAGTTGTGATCTTTGTTTGAATCAACCAATTGCTTCACTTTCTCCATGTAGGATCCAAGACAGAAGAAAGACTGATCAAGATACCAACGTGAGGAAGGACTCCTTCACCCAGTTGACACTGTCAAAGGCTCTTATCCTGGGTGCAGCCATGACCTTATAAGTAGAACCAAGGTTAAAAGTAGGACTGGATTCAGGGTGGTTTCCTGACTTTCCTCTTTGCACAAGAGACTGATCCTGCTCGCTCAGTGACTCAACAACTGATGAGGCACAGCCAAACCATCTGATAAAAATGTGATTGAATGGATTCCTCATTCAAGGTAGTAGATCATACAACATCTAACTCTAATTTTTCATGAAAATCTACAGAAATGACAGATTTGTGCATGTGTGTGTATATAAAAAATATGTGATACATATAGGAATTAATTCATAGAAATTCTAATAACAGAATGGGAGACATTAGAGAATTAAAAGTTATGAAAAATTTCAGAAGCCAGATGGTGGATGGAATGATTTAGCAAATAAACAAACTAGAGGAAACCACAGCCCAAGGCACAGAGAAGGAAGCCTGGAAGGAAGCCCACCAGCAAGATAGAGACAGGATAAAAGAAAAGAAGTAAATTCAGGGGATTGATATAAGAACTATGTGCAGAACTGATGGCCTATACTACAGTGTACCACCTCGAGTACCTTCAAAGAGAATGCAAAATAACACCCCCCAAAGCACCGAGGAGCTGGGTGTGCAGAGTGAGAGGCATACCCCAGAATAAATGCCCTGTCATTTCAGCTTAGAGGGGTAGGAGCATGCCCCCAAGTAAAGTTTGACAGCTAATATGCCCCATTCATGCACAGAGCTACTCTGCAGCTGTTTCCATGTAGGGAGTTGCATGGAAACCCACACAAGTCCTAAATTGATCAAATCCACTCCTTCACTTACATGTCTGAATAGAAAAGCTAGGTCCACCTAACATTTGAGGGAGATGAGCCATACAAATGAGAAGAGGCATGATAAACAGAACAGCTGACTTTGGAACAAACAAGTGACCCAAGTACGAAGACAGAATTTAAAAAAAAACTAATTAGAATCTTAAGGAAAATCAGACAGTAAGTACATGCATCCATGAACTTAGAAACATCTTGCTATGAAAAGAAGGCAACAAAATGATAAGAAGTCATTAAAATCGGCTTGGCACCCATAGCACAGTGGTTATGGTGCCAGCACATGCACTGAGGCAGGCCAGTTCAAGCATGGCCTGGGCCAGCTAAACAACAATGACAACTGCAACAAGAAAATAGCCAGGTGTTTTGGTGGGCACATGTAGTCCCAGCTGCTTGGGAGGCTGAGGCAAGAGAATCGCTTAAGCTCAAGAGTTTGAGGTTGTTGTGAGCTGTGATGCACTCTACCGAGGGCAACTTAATGAGATTCTATCTCAAAAAAACAAATGTCATTAAAATTAAAAAACATAATTGCTAAACTTAAAATTCAATAGTAGTGATGGGGGAAAAACAAAGTTGAAGAAGTCTTTCAGAACATGCAACAAAATGATCAGAGGAAGAAAATATGAAGAGAAAAATTAAGAGATATGGAGGATCAACCAAATTGACAAATAAGTGACTAGCAGGAGTTATAAAAAGAGGCACAGAGAAATGAGACACCGAAAAAACAATAATCAAAGAAATAAGAGAAACCAATTTTCCAGAACTGAAGACCATCAGTAATGGAAAGCTGAGATTCCAATGGCCTTTCCTTGTATTCTAGCCTATAATTGGCTGTGGCTCCATCATCCCCCTGGGACCATAGATAGACCTTAAGAATGACACAGCCTGATTCTTTATGGCATCCTTACGCCCCTTCCTAGCTTGAAGTGCCTACGTCCAGATTAACTTTCATCTTATGTAAGTCACTGATTTTTTGTTTTTCTTGCAGGTTTTCTGTTATGCAGCATGAATCAGATTTTAACTCTATGAGGTCGAATACAGTAGTGGTTATTTAAGTGTAGATGTAAATTAATGAAAACTAAATTACATTAAAAATCCAGGTCCTTCTGATCAAAAAAGCTTCTGCACAGCCAAGAACACAGTAAGTAAAGCAAGCAGACAGCCCTCAAAATGGAGAAGATATTTGCATGTTATGTCTCCAACAAAGTTTAATAACCAGAATTCACAGAGAACTCAAACATATTAGCAAGAAAAGAACAAGTGATCCCATCTCAGGGTGGGCAAGGGCTTTGAAGAGAAACTTCTCTGAAGAAGACAGGCACACAGCCTACAGACATAGGGGGAAAATGCTCATCATCCTTAATCATCAGAGAAATGCAGATCAAAACTACTTTGAGATATCATCTAACTTCAGTAAGATTAGCCCACATCACAAAATCCCCAAACCAGAAATGCTAGCGTGGATGTGGAGAAAAGGGAACATTTCTACACTGGTGGTAGGAATGCAAATTAATATATTCCTTTTGGAAAGATGTTTGGAGAACACTTAGAGAACTAAAAATAGACCTGCCATTTGACCCTACAATTCCTCTACTTATATCCAGAAAACCAAAAATCACACTATAACAAAGATATTTATACCAGAATGTTTATTGCCACCCAATTCATAATTGCTGAGTCATGGAAGAAGCCCAAGTGCCCATTTACCCATGAATGGATCAATAAATTGTGCTATATGTACACCATGGAATATTATGCAGCCTTAAAGAATGATGGAGACTTTACCTCCTTCATGTTTACATGGATGGACCTCGAATATATTCTTCTTAGCAAAGTATCTCCAGAATAGAAGAAAAAGTATCCAATGTACTCAGCCCTACTATGAAACTAATTTATAGCTTTCATGAGAATAGCCCAAGAATATGGGGAAAGGTGAAAGGGAGGGGAGGGGAGGGGACAGGATGAGTGGAGGGAGGGTAAGTGGTGGGACCACACCTATGGTGCATCTTACAAGGGTACATGTGAAACTTACTAAATGAATATAAATGTCTTAACACAATAACTAAGAACATGCGATGAATGCTATGTTAACCAGTTTGATGAAAATATTTCAAATTGTATATAAAACCAGCACATTGTACCCCATGACTGCATTAATGTACACAGCTATGATTTAATTTAAAAAAATGCAGGTCCTTGGTCATACTGGCCACATTTTAAATTCTCAGTTGCCACATGAACTGGTGGCTAATGCTCTATTGGAAAGTACCTCCCTGACTCACACAAGTCCCTTCTCACAAAGATTCCTATGCTCTGGTAAAGAACATGAAAACAATCCAGCCTCTGAAATGCCTGGCAGAGTGTGTACCATCATGAGGTCTGACTGTGGAGAATACAAAGGACTCCTGGAGGGGAGGCATCTGTGAAGAACTTCAAGGCTCACAGGAAGGTAGAGAAGATGTTCCCTGCAGACTGTGCAGCTTTAACAAAACCTAGAAGCTGAAAAGCACCAATCATGTTAGTCTAATTTTATTAAATGTATAGGATGAGTGAATATTAGCTAATATTTTAGAGATCATTGAAGGTAAAGGTGAGGGTTTGTTACTCAATAAGGCAAACCATCAGGAGTTATCAATGGCTTTTGAATAGAGGGAATGACAGCAACAGGACAGCACTTAAAGCTGAGTGGACACAGGAAGGAGCTGGGAATAGTTTAGATGTCAACACAGAAATCCAAACTCAAAGGTACAAGACAGAACCTATTTGTGGCAGAAGGAATTGAGGCATAAGACTTCTCAGCAGCAGACCTATAGGATTTTCCCACTAACTCTAGAGCAACATCAAGGGAGAGAAAGGATCCAAGATGACTCCTCAGTCCCCTCTAAAAGTGGGACCCTTGAAGTTCTCTGCTCTTCCAGAGCAGTGGAATGACCTTGCCAGCAGAGGGAAGACAGAAGAGGAGCTCTGTGAGGAGAAGTCTGAGACGCCCAGCCACATTTCCCCAAAACACCAAGCAAAATTTGCACAGCGAGGGGTAGTTAAGGCTGGAGATGACAAATTTGGGGGTCATTTGCCTGGAGTTAAAGTCAAAATCACAGAAGTTGATAAGATTGCTAAGAGAAAAAATTATAAAAGAAAAGGAAAAATTCCAAAGATAGAACATCAGGGCAAGCCTGAGTGTGGGACAGAAAAAAGACAATGTTGGAGCAGAAGAGGGTCAGGGTCAGGCCCGAGAGTAGTGAAAGCTGAAGGAGGATGTTTCAAATATTGCAAACAAGGTAAAGAGAGCAAAGCCCTAGAGCTGCCTTTGAATTGGTGAATGGCAAACGAGTAGGGGCTGACTGTGGAAGCCAGTTTTTCATGGACACATTTATCCACAAGTAGAAAGGAAAAGTAGGAAGCAGTGTGGTGGTAAAGGGAAGGACAGAAAAATAGAGAACGAGCTTAAGAAACGAGTTTATGCTGGGAAATCCCTAAAAGATGTTTTATCTAGTCCTGCTTTCATAACGCATTTATTTCACCCTGGTTTTTGCTAATACAAATGAGGCATGCTCTTAAAGGGGCACCCAAGGGGTCAGGTCCCCCTTGTTGTGCATCAACATGCAGAGAATCCTATTACATTCTCAATGTAACAGTGTCGCTGGTAAGAAGAAAGCGGAGCTGAGGAAGAATGTGGTCATGTCTTTCCTACAGAGCTACATGTAACAGGCTCAATGAAGCTCGCCTGGATTCCCAAGTAAAAGGGGAAGGGAGCATGTCAAAGGAGGGATGGGACAGATGGACAGCAAGTTGTGATCAGAAAGATGACACAGAAAACAAGCTTTAGCACCCAAGCCAGGGGCCAAAAACTGCACAAAATCCTAGCGAACAGGAAGGAAGATGGTAGCAGTTGCTGGCAAAGTAGAGTCTGGGTCTCTTTTTGTAAAACTGGATAGTTAACAGGGTTAACAGAGATGCTCCCCTTAAAATGATTTCCTGTCATCTCCATGCTGTTCCGTATCCAATTCCATCTCAACCGTCCTGTCCCTCCCAACAATACAAATTCACTATAAAATTAATTTGCAAACACAGATTTTTATCTGATCATGCAATGTGTTTAAAAAGACAGGAGAGAAAAAGAAAACCTCTCATCTGCTCCCTCATTCCTGTGAAACAAGTGTGAGATAAACCCTTCCCCTTCGAAGCATCTCTCATTTGTAATTTCCATTCATTTCACTGTTTGTGAAAAACATGCCCTTGGCTCATAGCTGGTTGTTTTGCTAAGCTTTAGCCTTTAATCAAGTGTTCTTCCATCCCACCGCCCCTTTCTGTGACCATTCAAATCCAAGTCACTCTTCAAGAATTTATATGATAAACTCATGTATTTATCTTCTTGATTCTTTCTAATATGTTACAACAGTGATTCTCCCCAGGGAAGGAGGGAAGAGCCAAATACACATATCCTAACCACCTCAGGAGCTTTTGCAAACTCACCCACTCATCCCGTAACTTGATGTGCCCCACAACCATCTGTGGGTATCATTGCTCTGAAATGGGGTTCCATATGTTTATAGCTGTGCCCCTGCACTCATTCTTAATCACAGAGTAACCTTTTCCACATGTATGACCCAATGCCCTGCCTGTAAACTCCTTGAGGCCATAAACCACATGGCCATACTCTGAGCCTCATGCATTGTGGCAATGTACAGTCCACCTCCCTCTAGGGATGTAGTGGGACTATATTTCTCCAGCCCACTTTGAAGTTAGACCACGTGATTTATTTTGATAAGTGAAATAAGAGTGGAAATAAATCTCAATGCAAGTCCACGAGTAACTACAATGACACTCCCTGTTAATTTGTGTTGAGCATGTGACACAACAGAAAAAAACAATCATTTGTTAAATTGCCGAAACTTGGGAGCTGTTTGTTTCTACAGGATAACCTTAGTTCTGAAAGTGGAACCCTCATCCTATAAGGGTACATGTGAATCTCTCTAAATGTAGAATATAAATGTCTTAACACAATAACTAAGAAAAAGACATGAAGGTCATGTTAACCAGTTGGATGGAAGTATTTCAAATTATATACAGAAACAGTACACTGTACCCCATGATAGTATTAATGTACTCTGCTATGATTTAATAAAAAAAATTTTAATAAATAAATAAATCCACAAATAAAATAAATCACATAAATAAAATGAAAAACAAAGACAAAAAAAATGAAAGTGAAACCCAACCAATAGCATCTAGGCACTTGTTACAAATATGAGACTTCAGCTCTCACAGCAGACCCACCGAGTCTGCATCTGCATTTTAACAAACCCTCCTCATGGTTCATGGGGCTATTAAAGTTTGAGAAGCACTGGCCTCGACTATCCTGACTAGTACACAAATTGCTGCATAAGGGGCTGAATTAATGCTTCAGTAAGTGCACAGACAGCAAGGAAGGATGAGAATCCGCAGTACGTGGTGGCAAAAAATAAAGCTTGAATGACAGATAATATAAATAATGATATGGGGAAAGGTTGGAAAAGAGAGTACCAGTAGTGTGTGTTGGTACTGTTGGCTATGTTTAATGAGATACTACTAGAAAGAATGGCACCAAGGAAAGAGTTAATTGCAAGTAATCAGGAATTGAAGAGACTCCAATTCAGGAGGGCAACAATGTAATACACTTGACACCACAGAACTGAATGGTTTAACTTGATGATAAATTTTTTAAACAAATAAATAGAATTATTGAGTAATACGTTTGAAACCATCTTTGAGGGAAAGAAAAAAAAAGATTCAAAAAACTACATAGAAGGGATTTCAGAGTGAGAAGACAGTTCTCAACACAAATAAAAGAAAAAACTCTGAAAGTTGAATAAATAGGCCAATGTAAACTCAGGTTTGGCCATAGGATCAAATCAGGGGGATGCTCTCATCACTGTGACTGAGTTGGTTTAGGAAGCTGTCTCAGGGTTAGTCCAATGAGGATGTATGAGTGTTGAAAGTATCCAGTAAATCCTTTCTGTTGGACAAAATGGCTCAGGGAAAACATACAAAAGGCATGATTCTCCCTCAAAGCTGACAGATCCAATGTATGCATAGTTAAGAAGGGAAGGAGGACAGGTCATGCAGGCCAAAAAGAGAAATGCAGCATGTCTAAGAAACAGGTCCTGGTCTGCACTGTCCAACACGGCAGCCTTGAGCCAAATGATACCAGTGAGCCTGCCCCTGGCCCTCTTGTTCCTGAGTGGGAGTGGCTGTGTGCTCCCCTATTCCACCAATATTTATGGGCTTGGAGCAAGGGATCAAATAAGTTGTCCTTTTAGTTTATTGGTCTCCAGAAGTAAAGACTACCTGGGATATTTTTCAAAGTTACTTCCTAACCCCCAAACTCAAGATACACGACACCCTACCCCCTCCAGTGAACACTGCCAATACAGGCATGGTAGAGAGCACATCTTACAATATGAGAAGTGGCAGCCCTCATCTTTCAATATGCATAGAGTCTGTGCCTCACACCTTTACAATACTTGGTAGTCTGTAGAATCTTGAACTGTAAACATTGTTTCCACATATCTTGAAATAGTCATATCTTAAAATAGCTCATGTACTATATGCTCTTTGATGGCAGACATGGCCACTGCATCTAGCTGAGCATGGGATAGATGATATTCCCAAAGTACTTATTTGTTTACCAAGACAGATTTTTGCACTGTTTATAAAGTCAAGTGTGTGATTTTATTTTATTTGCTGGAGTTACATCATTTTGACCTGAGAAATGGTGCGCTACAGGGAGTAGATTACATCATCATAATTCACCAAAGAACAGAACTTTTCAAGTTGCAGTATCTGCTGACAAACTGGCAGAAAGACCAAAAATGCTCCGAATATCACACATCAGAATGAACAGTTCAAACGGGTTGTCCGGTCCTTTTTATTAACCCTTTCTTTGACCATATACTTTTACACCAAATAAAGTTCCTAAGGAAGGAGATAGTTAGTATACAATACCATACAATATTTGACAGTTACATGTATTTTGAGGGTGGGGACTTTGTGTTGGCTCAAATGAGCCAGGAGTTGGCTCATTTACAGATGTTTACTGAGTCACTACATACATGTGTTCTTGCCACATAAAAACACATCTGAATATTTGGGGTATTTATGCACTTCTTATATAGAGATTAAAAGACATTTGAGCATTTCCTTAAAGATCCTTGTATAAAAGATCAGATCGTGTAGTAAGTCGTGAAGCACCAAAGCAGTGAATTAGCCTGATGAGAAGTAGGTTCCCAGGTGGAGTCAGAGCAAACCACAGGGTAGAAGTTTTATTCCACACACAGGACTGGAACTCCAATTACCCCCTTAGTACACTTTCCGATTAGGCAGAAGGGTAAATGCACATTTACTTTTCAATAGTAACAAATATTAACTGAGTGCCTATTCCACACCCAAAATGCTGTGGTAACAGGGGCACAGAGATGAGAGCGCAGAGAGACTTCCATAGATCCCAGATTCCCTGGGAGACATCCCTAGGGAACACTGCACTGTGATAATTACATACAGATCACTTTCTGCCCATTCATGGATATATACGCAGATTTGAGGCAAAAACAAATGGAAACCATTTTTAGGGATGGCTGCCCCTTCAAAACTCAGTTGCCAGCAACCTGCTAATTTGACAATTTTTAAAAGATCTGGAAGTCTTACATTGTTTCCTGCTTATGTCAGCACTGTTTTCTTCTGGCCTCTGCATTGCCAGGGGAAGGGGTCATGTCTACAAGTTATTTATGGGACTATACCATGAAGTCTCTTGGCCCTGCCAGGCCTCTGGGGGAAGACTCCCTCTCTGTACCAACAGCTCATTGTTCTGTGACCCAAAGGCCCTCTGTCTTAGTTAAAATTTTTTTTCTGTTAGGAGCAGTCTATATATGAATGTTCAAAACAAAAGAAAAAATAACAATATCAAACCATTATTAAAAGAACAGACCGGCTCGGCGCCTGCGGCTCAAGTGGCTAAGGCGCCAGCCATGTACACCCAAGGTGGC
>NW_003852588.1:1902267-1931537 GCF_000181295.1 Otolemur garnettii
GATGCCATGGCACTCTACCCAGGGGGACAGCTTGAGGCTCCTGTCTCAAAAAAAAAAAAAAAAGAACAGACCATGAGAGCTGTAGAACCCAAGCCCTGAATGTCAGGTTGGGCGCACAAAGTGTCTCTGGGGTTAAGCAGACCTCTCAGTGTCCAGGCCACTGCCCTGACCCCTGGTCCCTGTGTCTACCCCTAGTATTACCCCATCTCAGTAGTTTCTTTAAAATAAAAAGCAAACCCTTAGAGGACTTTACAAATTTACAAGGAAGTTCTCGTATTTTCTTATGCAGTTTTCACAACCATCCTGTGAGGTCGGCACAGATGCAGAACCTGAAGTGAGGTGAGTGAGGGTGCACAACAGTGAGCAGCAGAATTAGGACCTGAGTGCAGAGTCTCCCTACACGGTAGGTTGGGTGGGTTCCCTGGGTGATAAGTTGGATCCCTGGCCTTCCTTTGTTGGCTGCTGGAATCAGACTGAGATGCTGCCAAGGGACAGGGTCTCAGACTACAGGGCACACCCAGTGTGAGAAGGAAGCAAGCCTGGGTGTGGGGATGAGCCACCTGTAGCACAGCGGCACCTTTAGCCCTAAAATACCCTTTTGGGAGCTCTGGAGTAAGAGCACAGAGACAGTCACAAGACAGAGGCGAGGTTGCATCACAAAGTTTCCTGTCTGGGCAAGTGTAAAGCTGTGACTGACAGAAAGGTAATCAAGAAAATTTCACCCTCGGGCAATTAGGGCAGAACACACAAACCAAATCAGGAAAGGAGAGCTGTGGAGACACCCCAGAACAAACAAACAGGAAATTTCAGATGGATGTCATCCCTCCCTGAAAAGCATGCCTAACTCATAGGTGCACCAAGCACAGTTATGAATCTGCTTCTGGGAAGACAAAGCAACCACAGCTGATGTGGGTATTCAGTTTTCCTTCATATGCTTAGACTCACATTCAGAGATGCTGTGTTACCCTCCCAGTACATGTTTGCTAGATAGAGGACAAGTGGGACCCCCAGAAATGGGTGGGAGCAGAAGAAACAGTAGGCTGCAAAAAGGACAGTAAGGAATTGTCACAAGCCATTCCCAGAATGGATTAGCAACATGTGTGAGTTTGACACAACCAGTTCCAGGAGCTGGACATAGATCTGAGGCCCAAGTATGAGCTGGGGGAGAGGAAAAGGCATTGAGGCTTCCAATCACTAGTGACCTTGCTGACTAGCAGCTGTGGCTGTATGACTTCGTCATAGGTACATCAGCGAAAGAGAAAAGGGCACGGAAAGTGGCATTCTATGTTATTACCTGCCTGAGAGCCTGCAGGCTGATCTGAGGCCATGGCAACAGATAATCTCTTTAAATGTCTTCCTCATCTCTTGGCTGCGGAAGGCATATATCAGAGGATCCATCACAGAATTACACATGATAAGTATAAGGTACATGTTGAAGTGAGACATAAAACAAGAGCAGTAGAGGTTCTGAGGGCACGAAATCATCAAGATGAGGTGGAGGAAGAATGGGGCCCAGCACACGATGAACACACCGAGCAGCATGGCAAGGGTGACAGCGCCCGTCATGCTCGTCCTCTGCCGCTCGGAACTGTATCCAGGCAGAGCTGCGATCTGCTTGATGTGAGTCCGGGCCAGGAGGAACATGTGGATGTAGAGAGACACCATAAGGAACAACATGGTGAAGAACATGGAGATGAGGCAAATGATGACGTAAGTGGATTCGTAGTAAATGATGAAAATGGTGCCACAGCCTGTGCAGAAGGTCCAGATGCCCGCGATAATCACCCCAGACCTCTTTGCAGTCATGATGTGGTGGTAGCGCAGTGCATAGAAAATGGTGACATACCTGTCCACCGCAATGGCCAGCAGACTACACATGGAAGCCACCACAGAAATGCAGATCATGGAGTCAAACACATTGTCGATGTGACGCACAAAGGCGTCCGCTATCACCAGGTGTTTGTTGTTTATTAAGTATATGGTGATGGTTTCCCAGGCATTGGACACGCTCACCAGCAGGTCAGCCACTGCAAGGCTACACACGAAGAAATACATGGGACAATGCAAGTTCCTGTTCTTCACAATGGCACCTATGACCAAGATGTTCTCCAAGAGGCTGATAAGACCCAGAGTCAAAAACACCTCCACAGCGATGCCCATATATTCACATGGTGAAGACTTGTTTTTGACACTTGGGTCTGAAAGATTGCCCTCTGTAGCATTCAGGTTGAGATCTAAGAAATGCAGGTGAAATGAGGAATTCATTGCTGGAGAAAAATGCTCCTCTTGCTGGCACAAATTTACTGTAAAATAGGTTTTTAATTCATGATCAAGAGAGGTTACCAGTCTACCAAATAACTACAATAGCATGCCCAAAGCAAAAACAACCCCCCAAAAAGAGGTGCATCAGAGAATGGACGTGGCTGGCTCTGTTCTGGCTTGCATGCCTGATCCCTAGAATACTGTCCTGACACACAGGCTAAGAATGCTTCCAAACCTCTGGTGCTCTCCTTGTCTTATTCTCTTTCACAAATGCCATAATAGAGTGATGTTCATCTCCGTGTGCCCAGGACAGTTCCAGTTTGTATGCCCATTGTCCTGGCACCCAAGTTCCCTCTCAAAAGTGCCCCCAGTTCATAATCTAGAAGATTCCAGCCAGTCACATTCCTAAAGCTACCACACTCCATTTTCCTAAAGTGAGCTCAAATTTCTGAGGAACATGGAGACCCCTGTTCCCATAAGAGAAACAGATGCATTCAGAACATTTGTCCTGGCACTTCTCAAACCACCAAGAACCAGCCCTCATAGTTGGCCCTAAGGCCATAACCAAGGCAATCTGCTACCTTGAGCATATCACATGCAAAAAGGAACCGTCTTCAATGTGCAAGCTTAGGTTGCTCATACATGCTAAAACTGAGGAAAACAGAACGCTGTTTTTCCCTAATACATATTTTTCCCTGACTTCTACATTATTTGAAATGCCATGTAGTCTGATTAATAGATGGTTTTATAAGTTTCACGTGAGCACAGTATGAAGAAATAAGCAATTTAAATGTACTAAGTACTAAGCCAGACACTTCACTTCTTTGTTGCCCAATTTCTCTCTCCTGATTTATATTCAAAAATCCCTTTGACCCCCCCCCCCAAATCAGAGCACGGCTAGTGAAAGAGTTAGAATTTGTGTCATCATCCTAATCATCAATATTGGTAATCATAAGAATTTATGGAACCGTAATCTTTTGGTGTATACTGATGTCCATCCAGTTCTATCTCAGAGATATCAACCAATTGTGTTAATATGTTAAATGTCATATCAAGCTGTTATAAAATTCACTGGACAAGCTAACTGCCACCACCCTCTCTTTCTCTTGTAGGGTAAGCATGATTTTGCATTTGTTTCCAGGCTATTTCGAGGAAATGGAAAGTTGCGGCTAGTTACCGGCGCTCGTCCTAGACTCTTCTCCGGCACAGGTCGCGTCCGTCCCGGAGCAGCGCTCCACCAGGGAGGGCACTGGCACACACGAGCTCCGACGGCAGCGCGGGCTCAGCCCACAGCCCAGGCAGCGGCCCTCCAGCCACAGCAGCTGTGGCACCGGGCGGCCCCGGCCTGTCTGCCAGAGCGGGCCCCGCCCCGCGCCGCCCTTCACCCTATCCCGGCGCTGCCCGCCCGCGCCCCGCCCCGCGCTCCCCCGGCAACTGCTCCCTCAGCCTTGCGGGCGGGGCCTGGATCCTCTGTAGCCCCAGGCGGTCCAGCGGTGCTATTCGCGGGGCCACATCCCCGCCTCACCTATGAGAGAGAACAGGGTTCTGCTCCTATGAGTGAAAATTTCCCCCAAAGTGCTTCTGAGTAGTTTTGTCTTTGGGGGTTTTTTTTTGTTTTCTCTCTTTCCTAGCTGGTTGCTCTTTATTCCTTTTTTTTTTTCTTCCTCTTGAGCACCGTCACCACCAGCAAGCTGCCTTTGGGACAGTGTGAAATCTTCCAGGACAGACCAAGCTGACCACCCTTGCAGTTGTGCAGCAAGTCTCACTAGGAAGGGGGTTGGGTGGCTCTCATGGCATCAGCAAATTCTCATTGAATATCACCTATGTGGCAAGACCCATGCTAAATGGGGGAACTGAGAGGGCTAATGCAGAGACAAAGTTCCCCTGGATGGAGCAGTGAGAGAGCAGGACACAATTCTAAAATATTAGATACAATTACGTTACAACTCCAAAGAGTACAAAGCACTTTCCTATATTAGCTTATTTGCCCCATAGCAGCTCTGGGAGATATTGCAATTATTGCCATTTTCACAGATGCAGACTTTGAGTCTCAGCAGAGTTGAATGGAGTTTCTGACCTTTGCCTGATAAGTGATGACACCAGCTACTGAACCTAATCTTCCTATCCCAAAGCCCCTGTTTAAGGAGACACACCTGATCATATCCATGTGAACATTAGACAATAGAGTCCTATGTATGTACCATGTTTCCTATCTTATTTACAAAAAGAGAAAATGGAATGAACACTTTTTGAGAGCCTGCAATACCCAATACTGTGATCTGCATGTCCATATTTTCAGTGAATTCTCCCAGCAACTATTAAAGTCAATACTCTCCCCACCATCTTACCAATGAGGAGACTGAGGGTCAGAGTAGTCATATGACTTCTCAGCTGGTGATGACAGCAGGAGCAGGATCTGAATCCATGCTTCTAGGCAATGTCTGTGCTGAGTCCAGAGTACAGAAAGTTAAATCTTGTGGCTTGGTCCCACTGCCATAGAAGAGGAAATGTGAGTGCTCCAGGATGCCAAAAATAGGCTGCGGAGGAATAGAGGCAGAGGGAGAGGCAAAGGGGGTAAGAGTTGAACAACTAAATAGGCAAGCAAGGGGGCACATGGCTGAAGCATGAGATGGGAAACCAAGGGCTAAAGGGTAAAATGAAGGTCACCAGGTGGGAGAGGTGCAGGAGCACTCAGCCAGGGTGAGGAGATGGAGGGAGCAGACTTCTTTGAGAAGGGAGAGAATGCCAGCAACAGAGCAGGGGTGACTGGGGAGAGAGGCAGGGAGGACATGTGATGCCCTGCAAGTCACCCAAAGGTTCTGAGTCTAGTTTAAGAGCAGTAGAGCACCTTGCACAATTTTAAGCAGGAAGGTAACAGGTTCAGATTTGTAGCTTTGGAAAATAAGTCCAGCCATGGTGATGAGATAGCATTGAAGAGCTCAAGAGTGAGGAAGGCTGTAAGGCAATGGCAACACCCCGAATTCTCAGCTGAGGAAGCCTGCCTCTGCCCATCAGTGCTGAGTCCACTTGAGAACACAGGTGTGGAAGCTTGTGATGATAATATGTTTGACAAGTGCTATCATATAGGAGGTGTGGAGCTGAGAGAGGAGTTCCAGGGCACCAGGGAAGATGATAGAGTAGGTGAGGATCTTTGGGTGGGAGGAAAAAGGAAAGGCATTTGAAGGAAGGAACAGCTCGTGCCAAGTACAGAGATAAGAGTAGAGTCATGGGATGGGGGGAGACTCTTCTAGAATTGCAAGTGTTTCCATGTCCTTTGCAGATCAGAGGAGTCCTATAACATTTTAACGAGGATGATAACCTTAAAATATTGGTAAATTAGGTAGGTCATTCCAACAACAGTGTGGAGAACAGTACAGAAAAAAATCAAGAAAAGGAAATTATATGAGAGCCTGGACCAAAGAGTGACAATAGAAATGGAAAAGAGAAAATAGCTCCCAAAAATATTGAGGGGAACCTCATTCAGTTTCCCCAAGGTAATATACCACTAAATAGTGAGAACAGTTTTCCTGACTGCAAAGTCCTGTAGACATTCCACTAAACCATAATGATTCTTTTATATAGATTTTATAAAATCCAAACATAGAAAATTCAGACATGTAATATCCAAAAGCCAGCCAATATTGAGATGCAATTTGGTTTTAATCTCCTAATTAATATTTACTGATTCACAGTCTTCAACATTGTAAGCATCAATTTAAAACATCAATTGAAAACTAGACCACTGTTACAAACTAATTATTAATACCTTAAAATATACCATGTGAATAAACATGAGAAAGCCCAAAGTTTCTAAAACCATCTTTGCACTACTTAAGCCTGTGCAAGGCCTCTAGGGAGCTGGCTTTGGGACTGCTGCTCGGGCCTGGGGGCCCACTCTAGCATCCTCTGCTGGCTGATGAACGCTCTCTAGTGGCTGCTTATGACAGCCAAGGTAGTCCACACCACAGGGAGTGGTAGGATATACATCCCATTAAGAATATGTAAGCTATTAATCCCTTTCCCCCAAAACTATGCCACTAAAAAATGTACACACAATATTGCTGAAAATTTTTAAGTAAGGAGGTAGATAAAGAGACAACTTCACAGACAATAACTTGGAAAAAGACCACATTAATACAGACCATTCCCCATTCACCATGGGGCAGGACAGGTAATCTAGCCATTGGCCACAGAGTATCTTTAAATGGCACTTAATTTCAGGTAGACAAAAGTGTCACTGGAAATGAAACCAAATTTCAAAGAGACTCAATTTGCCTCAATTGTTGGAAACAATAGAACATTTTTTCAGCAATAAAAATGCATTTCATTTTGGCAAATACCTTATATCCTTCCAAACAGTTCTGAAATTGCTTTACCATAAAATAGTTCTAGAAATTTTTTTTAATAAAAGTAAATTTAATTTTCATGTGAAAATAATTTTAGAAGTCCCATTTAGATTCCTATATTCACTGCTTGCTATGATATATTTAAAGTTAAAACTTGTTTAAACTCTGATGAAGTTTTTATTTATATTTAATATATACCACTTTTAAAAACATCTGGCAGCAATGTACTCTTTTCTCTTTAAAAACAATGACTGTTTTCAACCATCCTAAAATGTTTCTTAAACTGTATGTAGCATGTGCCCTAAAATTCTAATTCAATGTTCATCAATAATGTAACCCACTTAAGGAACACACATATTTTAAAATTATCATAGGAGAGACATGAAAGACTATATTGCCAAAATTAAAAGATGAAAAGTGGGGAAGGGAGGGCAAGCAAGATGGCAGACCAGAAGGAACATTCGCTGAACTTTACTAGTACGACTGGTGGAAAAGAGAGAGACCTGGTGCAGAGACCTTACCCAAAGTCCTAGCTCTGGGAGCAAAGTGAGGTCGTGGTGACCTGGATACAGTGTGTGATCTAGAGTGGTGGAAATCTAACTCATTGGGCAAGTGATTGTGAGCCACCAGAATTGACCAATACCCTAGAATCAGCTGACCCCCCATGGAGGTCTGGGATGGGAGGAAGGCTTCAGGAGTTTTCAGTTTGGGGGGGAAGCTGCTGCATGCTGAGTGGAAAGCTTGGAAGAGTGGGCAGATTTGAACAATATACAGCAACCAGATTTGAATACTGGTTGGTGTGGATTTGCCATCAGTTTGGTGGCTGGTGAGGCAACCATACTGGGAAGGTTTTGGCTGCCAGGGGCTGCCATTGTGAGGAGATCTTAACAGGGGCTTAAAGCAGGGCCACCTTAATTCTGCCTGCCGGGATCAGAGTTCCACTCTTGGGACATGGCTCAGGGACTCCCATACCCTATGGGAACTGGAGTCAGGGGGAACTGTAAGACCTGCCCCTGGAGGATTCTGAAGAGCTTTCAGATTTCAACCCAAAACTGTCTGAATGCTAAGGAAACAATTGCTTTCACCAAGGACAACTAAGTTAGAAATAAGGACCATAGAGGTTTCCAGCTGTGTTCTCCATCTCCTAAAAAAACACAGCAGCACCTCGTGCCCCAGCAACATATTGCAAGATATATATTCCTATTAAAGTTGGTCCCTTCCAATACACACACACACACACACACACACACACACACAAATTACTTTTAGGTAATTTTTTATTTTATTTTTTGTTTCTTTCACTTCTTTTCTGTGTTGCTAAGGTTGCTGCTGTTTTGATATTTGAGCTTTCTTTGTTTTGTTGAGTTCTAGTTTGTTTTTGCTAATTTTTTTGGTTGGTTCAATTCTTAATTTCCATTTTAACGGTCATCAAGAGCAAGGATTCCTGTATTTCTGGTCACAGAAGAGGAAGAGTTTGGCTTTGCTCAGATTGGTAAGAAGCTCTTGATTTCAAGGAACCCACTCAGGCCCAACTCATGAAAAATCTTTAAATTACAGGCATGGCCCTAACACCATGCTAATCAATACCATTTCTTCTATCACACTCATTCTCTCTTCCTGTCTTCATTCTCTCCTGTGCTTCAATTCTTTTCTTTCATCTTTTCCCCTTCTTGTTTTTTCTCTTTCCTTCTTTTTTCTTCTTTAATTTCCTCTTGTTTCTCCCTGCTTGTGCAGTACCCTTCTCTTCCTTTTGACCTTACACCAGGAGGCCACTTCAAAACCTAAGCTCTGAGACAAGGTTATTTGAAGAAAAGGAGGAATCAAGAAGAAAAGGTGCATAAGGAGGTGAACAAAAGAAAGAATACATGAGGAGGAACCAACAGAAAAATTTGAGCAACATGAAAAACTAGAACAGATCAATTCTGCCAAGGGACCATGAGGCAGCTACTACAGAAAACTGCACCTACAAAGAATTAATGGATTTGACAAAGGGGAATGTAAAATATTGATGATAGACTCAGTGTCCATAGTTCATTGGTTAGGATGCCAGACAAATGCACCAGGGATGGTGGGTTTGAACTTGTCCTGGGTCTGCTAAACAACAATGACAACAACAACACCAAAGTAGCTAGGTGTTGTGGTAGGCACCTGTAGTCCCAGCTACTTGGGAGGCTGAGGCTAAAGAATCGCTTAAGACCAAGAGTTTGAGGTTGCTGTGAGCTGTGATGCCACAGTACTCTACCAAGGGTGACATAGTGAGACTCTGTCTCAAAAATATATATATTGGGCAGCACCTGTGGCTCAAAGGAGTAGGGCCCATATACCAGAGGTGGCGGGTTCAAACCCAGTCCCGCCCTCCCCTATATGTATGTGTATATATATATATATATGATACACAATAAAAGGAATGGATAAGAAAATGGAAATATACAACCAAAAGTCAGATGAGAGATATGTAGAATACAGAAAGGATATGGCAGAGCTTAAGGAAGTGAAGAAGATAATCAAGGAATGTAAAAATGCAGTAGAAAGTATCAAAAATACATTAGACCATGGAGAAGAAAGGTAGTCAAAGAGGCAGAAAGGAAGAGAGAGAAAGTAGACCAGTCACTTAGAGAACGACAACACTCCATGAAGGGTTCAAACATACAAATAATATGGATCCCTGAAGGGGAAGAAGATTGTCCCAAAGGAATGGAAGCCCTACTGGAGACTATCATAAATGAAAACTTCCCAGATTTTACTGAAGACCCCGATATATTCCTTTCAGATGGATATTGAATCTCAGGTCATCTCAACTCAAACAGAGCTTCTCCAAGACACATTGTAATGAACCTGTCCAAAGTCAAGATGTAAGAAAAAATTCTGCCTGCAGCCAAGAGTAAGTGCCAACTGACTTACAGAGGCAGAGCCATTAGGATGACAGTAGACTGAAACTTTCCAACCACAAGAGCATGGTCATTCATCTTCAACATTCTTCAGCACAACAATTTTAAGCCTAGAATTCTATATCCTGCTAAACTAAGTTTCAAAATTGATGGAGAAATCAAATCTTTTGAGGATATACAAATACTGAGGAAATTTGCCATAAAACCAGCTCTACAAGAAATACTTTTAGACCAATTCTCAACACTGACCATCACAATGGACCACCACCAAAGTAAACATCAAAAACCTGAAGGTCTAAACTTAGCTTCCGAGAGAACAAAGGATAAAACTACACAATGAACTTACACAAAATGAGATGCATAGACCTCCACCACACTTACCAATTCTCTCAGTAAATGTCAGTGGATTGAATTCACCATTGTAGAGGCACTGGCTGGCAGATTGGGAAAAAAAGCACAAGTCATCCATATGCTGCTTCCAGGAAACACACTTAGCCTTGAAGGACAAATCAAGACTCAGAGTTAAGGGATGGAAAACAGTATTTCAAGCAAATAGAAATCAGAAGAAAGGAGGGGTTGCAATCTTATTTGTAGACATAAGCAGATTTAAAGCAACTAAAGTGAAGAAAGACAAAGATGGATACTTTATACTGGTCAAAGAAACAATACAACAGGAGGACATTTTAATTTTAAATATTTATGAACTCAAATGGTCCCAGATTTATGAAACAGACCTTGAAGGGTCTGAGCAATATGATATCCCATAGCTGGGGACTTTGCTGGGTGTGGTGGTTCACAGCTGTAATCTGGGAGTCCTAGGAGGGTAGATTGCCTGAGTTCACAGGTTCAAGACCAGCCTAAGAAAGTGAGAGACCCCATCTCTAAAAAATAGCTGGGCGTTGTAGCAGGCACCTGTAGTCCCAGCTACTCAAGAGGCTGAGACAAGACAGTTGCTTGACCCCAACAGTTTGATGTTGCAGTGAACTATGATGCCAAGGTACTTTACTGAGGGCAACAGAGTAAGACTCTGTCTCAAATAAATAAATAAATAAATATCCAGGGACTTAAATACCCCTAGAATAGAACTGGACAGATCCTCTAAACAGATACTAAACAAAGATACAAAGGATTTAAATGGCACCCTAGAACAAATGGGATTAATAGACATATACATAACACACCATCCCAAACCTAAAGAACATACAATTTTCTCCTCAGCCCATGGCACATACACCAAAATAGATCACAACCTAGGATACAAATCAAACCATAGCAAAATTAAAAGAATAGAAATTATACCTTGTATCTTCTCAGGCCACAAGGTAAGTCCAATAAAAACATTCATTCCTACACAAAGACATGGAAACTAAACAACCTTATGCTGAGAGATAGTTGGGTTCAGGAAGAGATAAAAGAGGAAATGGTTAAATTCCTCAAGCATAACAACAAGGAAGACACAATTATCAAAACCTCTGGAATATAGCAAAAGCTGTCTTAAGAGGGAAATTTATTAAATTAGATGTCCACTTTCAAGAATCAGAAAAAGAGCATGCAAACAAAATGATGAACCATCTTATGGAATTGGAAAAAGAAAAGCAATCTAATCACAAGCCCAGCAGAAGAAAAGAAATAACCAGAATTAAATCAGAGATAAACAAAATTGAAAACAAAAGAAGCATTTAGAAATGCTTCTTTTACATTTAACAAAACAAAAAGTTAGTTTTTCAAATAAATAAAATTGATAAACCTTAGGCCAGACTAACTAAAAACAGAAAAGTAAAATCTCTAATAACCTCAATCATAAACAACAAAGGGAAAATAATAAAATAAAATAAAAATAAAAAAACAATAAAGGAGAAATAACAACAGATGCCACAGAGATACAAGAGAGAGATCATTTCTGAATACTACGAGAAACTCCATGCCCAGAAATTTGACAATGTGGAGGAATGGATTAATACCTAGAATCACACCCTCTTCCTAGACTTAACCAAGAAGTAGATTTCTTGAATTAACCAATTTCAAGAACTGAGATGGAAGAAACAATAAAATATCTCCTAACAAAAAAAAAAATGCCCTGGTCCAGATGGCTTCACACCAGAATTCTATCAAACCTTCAAAGGAATTTATTCCAGAATTTATTCCAAAAAATTGAAAAAGAAGGAATCTTCCCCAAACCCATTCTATGAGGCAAACATCACCCTGATACCAAAACCAGGAAAAGACACAACTAAAGAAGAGAACTTCAGACCAATTTTACTAATGAACATAAATGCAAAAATTCTCAGTAAAATCCTAGCCAACAGATTACACATTAAAAAAATCATTCATCAAAATCAAGTAAATTTCATCCCAGGGATGCAAGGCTGGTTTAACATATGTAAGTGCATAACATAATTCACCATATCAACAGAAGCAAAAACAAGACCATATGATCATCTCAATAGGTGCATAAAAAGCATTCAATAAAATTCAGCATCCTGGGTGGCGCCTGTGGCTCAGTGAGTAGGGCACCAGCCCCATATACGGAGGGTGGCAGGTTCGAACACAGCCCCAACAAAACTGCAACAAAAAAATAGCCAGGTGTTGTGGTGGGCGCCTGTAGTCCCAGCTACTTGGGAGGCTGAAGCAAGAGAACTGCGTAAGCCTAGGAGTTGGAGATTGCTGTGAGCTGTGTGATGCCATGGCACTCTACTGAGGGTGATAAAGTAAGATTCTGTCTCTGAAAAAAAAAAACAAAAAACTGTCTCTACAAAAAAATAAAATAAAAATTTTAAAAAAGGCACATTTCTTAAACTGATTGAAGCCATGTATGACAAACCCACAGCTAATATCATACTGAATGGCATAAAACCGAAAGCTTTTCCACTTAGAAATGGAACCATACAACGTTTTCCTCTATTGCCACTACTATTCAACATAGTGATGGAAGTTCTAGCGAATACAATCAGGCAAAAGAAGGAAATAAAGGGCATCCAAAAGAGAGCAGAGGAGGTTAAACTCTCACTCTTTGCCAACGATATGATCTTATACTTAGAGAACTCCAAAGACTCAATCACAAGACTCCTGGAAATGATCAAAAAATATAACAATGTCTCAGGATATAAAATCAATGTCCACAAATCAGTAGCCTTTATATATGCCAATAACAGCCAAGATGAGAAGCTAATTAAGACACAATTCCCTTCACAGTAGCTTCAAAGAAAATGAAATACCTAAGAATATACCCAACAAAAGAGGTGAAGGACCTTTACAAAGAAAATTATGAAACCCTGAATTATGAAACAAAGAAACGAAATAGCAGAAGATATTAACAAGGGAAGAACATACCATGCTTATGGCTGGGAAGAATCAACATTGTCAAAATGTCTATACTTCCCAATAATCCCCATTTAAATACCATCATCGTACTTTCCATACTTTGTTTTGTATGGAACCAGAAGAAAACCTATATAGTGAAGACAAGTCTTAGTAATAAAAACAAATCTGAGAGGTATCACCCTATCAGACTTTAGGCTATACTACAAGGCCATAGTAATCAAAACAGCATGGTAATGGCACAAAAATAGAGACATTGACATATGGAACTCAATAGAAAATCATGAGATGAAACTAACATCTTACAGCTCCCTGATATTTGATAAACCAAACAAGAACATACACCAGGGAAAAGAATCCCTATTCAATAAATGGTATTGGAGAAGTGGATAACCACATGTAAAAGACTGAAACTGGACAAAAATTGATTCAAGATGGATAAAAGACTTAAATCTAAGGAAGGAAATAATAAAAATCCTTGAAGAAATTGTGGTCAGCCTGTGGAAAGATTTCATGAAGAACACTTCCATAGCAATTGCAACAACAAAAATAAACAAATAAGATTTAATTAAACTGAAAACCTTCGGTATAGCTAAGGAAACAACAACCAAAGCAAATAGACAACCTTCAGAATGGCAAAATATATTTCAATATTATGAATCAGATAAAAGCTTGATAACTAGGATCCTCAGAGAACTCAAATTAATTAACAAAAAAAGACAAAACAATCCCATATATCACTGGGCAAGAGAGATGATAGAACCTTCTGTGAAGAAGACAGATGAATGGATAACAGACATATAAAAAAAAAATGCTCAACATCCCTAACCACCAGAGAAATGCAAATCAAAATCACCCTCAGATATCACCTGACCCCAGTGAAAATGGCCCATATCACAAAGACTCAAAGTTGCAGATGCTGGGATGGATGTGGAGAGAAGGGAACACTTTTACACTGCTGGTGGGACTACAAACTAATATAACCTTTTTGGAAGGAAATACGGAGAATCCTCAAAGAACTGAAATTAGACCTCCCCTTTGATCCTGCAATCCCAGTACTGGGCATTTATCCAATAGAAAAAAATCCTTTTATCATAAGGACATTTGTACTAGACTTAGTTTATCATAGCTCAATTTACAATTGCCAAATTGTGGAAACAACCCAAATGCCCACCAACCCAGGAATGGATTAACAAGCTATGGTATACCATGGAATACTATTTAGCCATTTAAAAAGATGGGGGAGAAAAGAGGCTGCAGAAGTTATCACAGAGATTCAAAGTGTGAGAAGAACTCAACACACAGTAGCTGGCTGGAAGATGGAGGAGCCAACATGGTGAGGAATTTCAGCCTCCTCAAGAAGCTGTTCACAGCCAGCAAGGAAGCAGGGAACACACCTCTGCAGCCCAAATACCTGGATTCTGTCAACAACCTGAATGAATTTGAAAGCAGATTTTCCCTCAGAGCCTCAGATAATGGAACAACTTGCCTGCAACTTGATTTCTGCATGTGAAACCCACACCAGACAGAACAGCTGAGCTCACCAGACATTTGACCTCCAGAGCTAACCTTCATCACCCTGGTGTCATAAATTTGGAGTGCATGTTTGAGACACCTGAAAGAGTGTTTGTTGTTATGGAAAAACTCCATGGAGTCATGCTGGGGATGATCATGTCAAGTGAAAAGGGTGGGTTGCACACAATGAAGTTTTTAATTACTCAGATACTTGTGGCTTTGGGGCATCATCATTTTAAAAATATCATTCACTGTGACCTCAACCCAGAAAACGTTGCTAGCATCATGTTTTCTGATCCTTTTTCTCAGGTGAAACTTTGTGATTTGGTTTGGCTGGGATCGTTGGCAAAAAGTCTTTTTGGAGTTCGGTGGTGGGCACCCCTGCTAACCTGGCTCCCATGCAGAATTCTAAAGAACAAGGGCTATAAGGAACAGTGAGCTCTCTGGACATGTGGTCTGTGGTGATCATCATCTATGTAAACCTAAGTGGCACATTCCTGTTTAATAAAGATGAAGACATCCACAACTAAATCCAGAATGGAGCTTTCATGTATCCACCAAATTCCTGGAAGGAAATCTCTCATGAAGCCATTGATCTTATTAACAATTTGCTGCAAGTAAAAATGAGAAAGTGGTATAGCATTGATAAGACCTTGAGTCACCCTTGGTTACAGGACTATCAGACATGGTTAGATTTACTAGAGGTGGAATGCAAAATCAGTGAATGCTGTATCACCCATGAAAGCAATGACTTGAGGTGGGAACAGTATGCAGGTAAGCAGCAACTGCAGTACCCTGTGCACCTGATCAACCTGAGTGCTTACCGCAGAGACAGTCCTGAGACTGAAGAAATGCTCAGTGAGCATGTCAGCATCCTTGGAGTTCCATCTCCCATAATCTTTCAAAACACTGTGGAATTAATAAATACGTATGATCAGGTTTAACATTTGCCTTGCAGAACTGCCATTATTTTCTGTCAGATGAGAACAAAGCTGTTAAACTGTTAGCACTGTTGATGTATTTGAGTTGCCAAGACAAATCAACAGAACCATTTGTATTTTGTGTGACCAACTATGTTGCATTAATAAAAACTGAAACACTAAACTTGTTATTGTGAATGATTCATATTATATTTAATGCATTAAACCTACCTCCACTGTGCCTTTGAAAATCAGTGTTTTTCTTACTGGAGGCTCTTTTTGGTAAGAAACAGAACCTATCCATGAAGTAGTTCTGCTCTGTGTGTCCCATGGGTAGTGTTATTGTAAATATGCTCTTGAAAAATAGACTATTACCAGTGTTCTATGAACAAAACTCATGTGGACAGAAACAAATGATGGGGGCAAAGGGGGTAAAATCCTAAAACACAAACACATGAAAGAATTTTACTGCATAGTCCAAATTCTTTGCCTGCCTGGTGCACCTTGGTATGTTTAAACTCAAGTCAATGTATCTAGGCACAGCAGGCTGCTGCTCTTCAGCCTCAATGCCTTGGAAATATAAACTGCCATATATAACAGATTATTTTCCCCTTTCTTACAATGCCCTATTCTACTATGGAAAATCAGCAGCTAAACAACCTTTCACTTTTGTGTATTTTTCAATAAAAATGAATAAATATTCATGTCAAAAAAAAGATAGAGACTTTACATCTTTTGTATTAACCTGGATGAAAGTGGAACACATTCTTCTTAGTAAAGCATCACAAGAATGGAGAAGCAAGAATCCAATGTACTCAATTCTGATATGAAGGCAGTAGATGAGTTAATACAAGTGGTGGAGTAGGGGAATGAAGGAGCAGGGAGAGAGAGGAGGGAAGGTAATGGGGGGTCACGGTGTATGGCATTTGGGAGTGGGACACAATTATAAGAGGGACTTCATCTAACAAATGCAATCAGTATAACCTAAGTCTTTGTACCCTTAACAAATCCCAAATATAAAACATAACAAAACAAAAAAAAGATGAAAAGCAAATACAATTCTTTCAGGCAGCAATACGACCTATTGAAGCAACTTATAAAGTAGCTTATATAGTTGGGAAAGTTTGATGTAGAAATGGTGAAAGAATCTATTGTTGAAGTTGTAGGATGCTTAGACCTCAATAAAAAGCACAAACAACTGCCTCTTTCCAGAAGAATCATAATTGATCAAGCAGCATAAACTAGCCTTCAATCTAACAGAAAAATTTTATGTAATACTTCAAAAGGAAAATATATATTATTCAATTAGTTTGGACAAATCAACTGAGAGTACTGATTTGGCACCAATTTTATACTTTATTTGGGTCTTAACAGAATATTTTCTTCACTATGGAGAGTTATTCACTTTGGGCACTCTTGTGAACAGAACAATGGGAATAGGTATCTTAAACAAATTTCAAGATAAAATAATAAATGCCATGAAGGTAGACTAAATTTGGTAAATTTAGCAAGTATATGTACAGATGGTGTACTCTCCAGGACAGGAAAATCAGAAGGGTTTATTGCACAGATACTGTATTAATGGATCCAGCTGCTCTCATTTCTTTTCATTCTATCTTGCATCAGCAAAATCTCTGTGGTAAAACTACTATTTTAAGTAGTAATTTGCAACAAGTTATAAGTATTATTAACAGTTTCTTAACATACTAAATTTGAACCATGAAGTATTCAATGTGGATTTGCCTATCATTCTAAAGTGTGTTGCCTTTCACAGGGGCAGATGTTGGCTAAATTTTTTCTCTGTAGAACAAATAATTACATTTTATGAAGAATAGAATTGGCAATGTGAATTATTGTAAGAATATTTCTATAGGAGTGCAGCATTTCTCTGTGTTATCATGTTAAAGCAAAACGACTTGAATATTTATTTCCAAGGTAAAACTAAGTCTGTATACAATATGTAGGAAAAAATCAAAGCCTTTCAAAAAAATTATCTCTTTTCAAAACACATCTTCAAAAGAAAGTTTCAGATGAACATTTTTCCCAGTTAGCTATAGGTGAAAGGCCTATATGCCTCTGGCCAAAAAAGCTATTTGAAAGAGAGCAGTGAAAAGACTTTGTGCAGGCATACTTGTGAGAAACTGAGGCAGAATCCCATATGGCCAGGTTGGTTGTGGGCATAAAAACCCCCTGACTTAAGGTCCACATGGGAGCAGAGGCTTGCAAACAAGTTTCTGTATGTCTTAGGAATTTCCTGACTATGCCTTGCTTAAAGATTAAAGTAACTGCCTCCAGACAGTGAGGCCAGTAGGGCAGGTATTCAGTCTATCTTTCTCCCCCAGAGCCTCATTTATCAGATAAGAACAAAAAAGTAATGGCTAACAACATGTTCTCCATTAAGTCATGTATTTTTAGGAGGATTATGTTAGATAAAGTAGTATCAGTTAATCTGTAGATTACTAGGCTCTGGGCCAGCGAGGATCTGGTCACGAGATAGTCACAAGATGTTTAGTCATGAGATGGATTATAAATTGTAATGAATATCAATGAAGTCATTGATGTATTGATTAACAGTGCATATGTGCAGAGCTGGCTATTTAAGCCAGGAGAAAATAAAGAAGCTTGCCACACATCATAGAGAGCAGTGGTCCCCTTTATTTCCATACAATTTCAATTGTGGTTCTTATTCTTCATGACACCACTTCTCCGTGATACCCTAGTGGTAACAGTTAGCAAAGGTCACTGATAAACAAGATGCTGTATGTGAATCATCTGAAGAATATGCAACTGTTATAGACCCATTAATTGGAACTACAAGAAAAAGTTCATTGACTTTGAGAATCATGAAACCAGACTTAAATCAGCATTTCTGCCTCACATAGTTGATATGACAGAATTAATTGACAGAATTAATTGAGCTCTTAGTAGATGATATTTTAAACTAATTGTTTGATGTTAAGAAAGATCTACTTCAAATATAAAAAATGCAATATAATACCTATCCCTTCAGCAATGCGCTTGAAAAATATTTTCTTGCTTTTCAACCACTTATTGCTGAGAATCTGCACTCTTCTACCTAACTCAAATCAGGATGCCATTAGGTCACAAATGACTGATATCCATGCAGAGGATCAGCTGAAACTTTGGGCCTCTATACTGCAACCAATTATTCAAATACTTTTTAACAAAAAGCAGGCACAACTAAGTCATTAAAAGATTAGTTAACTTTAAAATTAACAGCTATGTACTCACACCCAGAGTCTAAGAAACAGTCCAAAGGTGTTCACACCCTATCCACAAAGACACACTTCTGACCTGCACAAAGGCCCTATACCCAGAAACAGGAAAAGAAAAACAGCCCCATTCATTGCCCCAGAAAACACACCCACAAGCCAGCAAAGCAGCTATGTGCCTACATGTCAGACCTGAGAAAGAGCCTTGCAGGCCAGCTCAGTAACTGCCCACCCATGTGCCCAGCCAAAGTAACAATAGCACCATGGCCCCACCTCCAGTCAGCCAGACCACAAATTGGCCAACATACCATGTGCAAACCTGTGCCCTAGCAAATCTAAAGCACCACTACCACAAACTCAGCCTAGGCCACTAAGACACTTGCAAACATCTATAGCATGAATTATATCTGGAAAACTACATGGAGACTACTACTGCATCCACCTAAAGCCAAACCCAATGCACCCCACACCCCAAGACTCATATATACAAATAAGTCTTTCCCTACTAAACCTACTCTATAGAAGTGGAAGAGCTGACTCTTCCACCAGATGCACAGAAATTAATTAGGTAAACATTAAACATGACAAAGGAAACATGACACCTTTAAAAGAACATGATAATTCTCCAGTAACAAAACCTGATAATAAGAAAACATACAAAATGCCCAAAAATGCACTGAAAATAATTTTAAGGAAACTCATTGAGATACAAGAGAATACAGGTAGACAATTTAATGGAAAGAGGAAAACAATTCATCATTTGAATGAGAAATTCAACAAATATATTATTTTTTTTGAAAAAAAGAGAACCAAATAGAAATCATAGCACTGATGAATTAAACTAATGAACTGAAAAATAACCAAGAGCTGCTACAACAAAGTAGACTTAGCAGAAGATAGAAATTCTTAACTTTAAAGCAGATCTTTTAAAATAACACAAGCAGGCACAAAAAGAAAAAGAATACCAAAGAATGAAAAAAGCATACAGGGTATAAAAGATACCATTAAGTAAAGAAATATTTATATAATGATCATTCCAGAAGGAAAACAGAAGGCAAAATGTACAGAAAATATATTTAATGAAATAATGGCTGAAAATTTGTCAACTGTTGGGAGAGAGATGGATTTTCTGGATCCAAGCTCAAAGCCCAAAAGATTCAACCCAAAGAGGTCCTATTCAAAGCATGTTATAGTCCAAGTGTCAAAAGTCAAAGGCAAGGAAAGAATTCTGAAAACAACAGGAGAAAAGTGTCAAATTACATATAGGAGACTCTCCATTAGACTAACAGCAAAAAACCTTACAGGTGAAAAGAGAATAGGATAAGATATTCAAAGTACTGAAAGAAAAAAGTTCCAGCCAAGAAGATTATACCCATCAAAACTATCCTTCAGATGAGGATAAATAAAATGTTTCACAGACAAGCAAAAACTAAGGGGAATTCATTACTCACCATTAGACTGGCCTTACAAGAAATGCTAAAAGTAATCTTACATCTGGAAGTGAAAAGACAGTAACCACCATCATGAAAACATGAAACTACAAAAATCACAGGTGGAGCCAATACACAAAGGGGAGAGAGAGAAGAATCAAAGCTCATAACTACAAAAAAATCACCCAAGCACAAAATCAAGCAATTATACAGGAAGTAAAGAACAAAAGTTATACAGAACCATCCAAAAACAATAAATTAAATAACAGAAGTAAGTCCCCACCTATTAATAATAACTTTGAATGTAAATTGATTAAGTTCCTAATTAAAAAGATATATACTAGCTAAATAGATAAAAAAAAAAAAAGCAACAGTATTCAACTCTATGCTGCCTACAATAAATTCGCATTACTTGCAAAGATAAACAAAGACTGAAAATGAAGAGATGAAAAAAGATACTCCATGCAAATAGAAACCCAAAGTCAGGTTGAAGCAGTTAAAATTAAATAAGACAAAACAGACTCTGAATCAAAATCTGCAGAAAGAGGCAAAGAAGGACATTATATAACAATAAAGGAATCAAGTCATGAAGAAAATAAAAATTATAAATAAATACGCATCCAACACTGGAACACCCAGATATATAATACAAATATTATTAGATCTAAAGGGGGAAATGGACCCCAATACAATAATAGTTAGGGATTTCAATACCTCTTAACAAACCATCTGGAAAGAAAATAAACAAAGAAATATCAAACTTCACCATAGATCAAATGGACCTAACAAACATTTACAGAATATTTCACTCAACAGCGACAGAATATACATTCTTTTCATCATCATATAGAATGTTCTCTAGGATTGATCACATGTTAGGACACAAAACAAGTCTCAAAATATTTTACAAAATCAAGATGATATCTAGTATCTTACCTAAGCATAATGGAATAAGAATAGAAATCAGTAACAAGAGGAATATTCAAAACTACACAAATGTATGAAAAATAACCAACATACTCCTGAACTACTAATGGATGAAGAAAAATATTTAAGCATAACATTTTAAAATTCCTGGAAACAAATAAAAATAGAAACACAAGATACCAAAACCTATGGGACACAACTATATTAGTATTAAGAAACAAGTTTATAGCAATAAATGCCTACACCAAAAAACTAGAAAGATTTCAAAGAAACAACTTAATAATGCATTTCAAGGAGCTAAAAAAGCAAGAAGATTCCAACCCAAAATTATTAAAAGAATATAAATAATAAAGATAAGAGGAGAAAAAGAATCAAATTGAGACGACAAAAAATAAGAACAATCAAAGAAGCAAAAAGTTGGTTTGTTGAAAAGATAAACAAAATAAACTATTAGCTAAACCTAGAAAAAAAGAAAGAACCAAATAAGTAAAATCGGTGTCTAAAAATGAGACATTACAACAGATAATACGATGATCATTAGAGACTACTATGAATAACTATATACCAACAAATTTGAAAACCTAGAAGAAATGGACAAGTTTCTGCACATATATAACCTACAAAGATTGAGCCAAAAGAAATTGGAAATCTAAATGGACCAATAACAAGTAACAAGGCTGAATCAGTGCATGTGCTGCCAAAGAGACGACACAAGATTAAGTCAGTAACATAGAATCTTTCAATGACAAAAAATTCTGAACTAGATGGTATCACCATTGAATTTTACTGAACCTTTGAAAAAGAATCAATACCAATTCTTCTCAAACCATTCCAAAAAAATGAAGTAGACAGAATCTTTCCTAGCTCATTACACAAAGCCAACATAACCCTGAAAGCAAAAACACATAAGGATACAACAACAGAAAAAGAAAACAACAGGCAATGTCCCTGGTGAATAAGACATAAAAATTCTCAAGAAAATACTAGCAAGTCAAATCCAACAATACATCAAAAAGATAATAGACAAAGAAATGTCATGAAAATGTGATTTATTGGCTCAGTGCCTATAGCTCAGTGGTTAGGGCACCAGCCACATACACCAGAGGTGATGGGTTCAAATCCAGCCCAGGCCTGCCAAACAACAATGACAACTACAACCAAAAAATAGCCAGGTGTTGTGGCAGGCGCTTGTAGTCCCAGCTATTTGAGAGGCTGAGGCAAGGAATTACTTGAGCCCAAGAGTTTGAGGTTGCTGTGAGCTGTGACACAATGGCACTCTACCAAGGGCCACATAGTGAGACTCTGTCTCTAAAAAAAAAAAAAGAAAATGTGATTTATCACAGAAATGTAAATATGGTTCAACATATGCAAATCAATAAACATGATACATCACATCAACAGAATGAAGGACAAAAATCATATGCTCTCTTAATAGATGAAGAAAACACATTTGCTTACTTTCAACTTCCCTTTATGATAAAAACTCTCAATAAATTTGGTATAGAAGAAAATACCTTAACAAAATAAAGGACATATATGACAAACACACAGCTAACTTCATATGAAAAGCTTTCAGCTTTTCCTCTAAGAACTGGAACAAGGATACTCACTCTCATTCAACATAGAACTGGAAGTCCTAGCAAGAGCAATTAGACAAAAGAAAGAAATAAGGACCTCCCAATTGAAATGCAAGAAGTCAAATTACCCCACTTGAAAATGGCATGATCTTATATATAGGAAAACTTATACTCTGAGAAGTAACTCTTAAAACTGATAAATTTAGTATAGTAGCAGGAAACAAAATCAACATACAAAATCAGTAGTGTTTCTATACACAAATAATAAACTAGCTGAAAAAGAAATCAGTAAGACAATCTCATTTAAAATATCTATCACAAAAATAAACTACCTAATAATAAATTTAACCAATGAAGTGAAAGACTTCTACAAGGCTAATTATAAAATACTGATGAAAGAAACTGAAGGGGATACAAACACAAGTAAAGACATCCCATGCTCATAAATTTGAAGAATTAATATTGTTAAATATTGCCTAAAGCAATTTACAAATTCATTGTAATTCTTATCAAAATATGAATGACATTCTTCACAGAAGTAGCAAAAATTTTTAATTTGTATGGAGCCACAAAAGATGTCAAATAGTTAAAGCCATCCTGAGCAAAAGAATAAAGCTGGAGGCATCACACTGCCAGATTTTAAAATATACTATGAAGTGGTTTGGGAGCAAGATGACAAGCTAGAGACAGCTCTTTAGCAGCCCTCGTGACGAGAACTAGGAGAGAGGACTCCAGCCACCTCTGGCTGGGGGGTCCTGCCCAGAAACATCACTTTGGAGGAACAGAGAAACATCAGGGGACTCCAAGAGCCAATGAGAAGTTCAGGAACAGTGGAGGACCAGCACAGAAGGGGAGTGCTTGGGTGATAGCAGAGGCTGGCCAGCACTCGGGCAGTGAACTACGGACAGGAAGGATCTGTCTTGCAGTTTTTTGGACTTGGTACTCGTCCGAGCTACCTTGAGAGAGCTTGAGTGAGTGAGTGAACTTGAATAGCAACCAGCAGCCAAGATTGAGTCACAAGATGGGGTAGATCATCATTTGGCTGCTAACAGAGTGCTGCCATTGTGGAGGGGCTACCTGAGAGGAACAACCCATAGGGTCCTAGTGCCAAGCTGATTCTGGCAAATCTGCTGAGTTGGGCAGCCATCTTTGAGGCAGTTAGGCAGATCCCATTCCCCCAGAAAAGCCAAGGGGCAGTGTTTGGAAAGGTCAAAGTATGTCTTTTAAGTAGTCTGGCCTGAGCTTCGGGCTCCCAACTCCATGGGGATTGAGGGCAAATAAATTAGGAAGGTTGTTGCTGAGACTACTCGGCAACTAGATACTGAACTAGATACTGGCTTCTGACCCCCCATCTTTTTCTTTTCTTTTCTTTTCTTTTTTTTTTTTTTTTTTGAGACAGTCTCATTTTATTGCCCTTGGTAGTGTGCTATGGCATCATAGCTCATGGCAATCTCATACTCTTGGGCTCAAAAAATTTTCCTGTGTCATCCTCCCAAGTAGCTGGGACTACAGGCACCCACTGCAACAATCCAGCTATTTTTCTTTTTTTTTAGAGATGGGGTCTAACTCTTGCCCAAGTTGGTCTTGAGCTTGTGAGCTCCAGCAATCCACCCACCTTCACCTCCAGGAGTGCTAGGATTACAGGTGTGAGCTATTGCACCCTGCCTGGCCCCTATTTTATACAGCAGAATCAGTGGCATGATTAGCATCTCCTAAACCCAGAGCACCACCTGGTGTCCATGAAAAAAATTACAATATATATAAATTTTTCCTATTTTCAATTTGTTCTCCTTAGTTTTCTTTGGGGGGGTGTTACATTTTAATTTTTTCATTTTTATTTTCTATAATAGTAATGGCTCCATTGTTGCTATGCATTTTCTGTTCCTGTTATTCTTTCTTTTATCAATTTTTTTCTTAGTTTTTTTTTATTTTGTGTTGTCATATTTTGTTGTATTTTGTTTTGTTTCATTGTATTTCTAATTTTTCCATTTTCAGTTTCTTCAATTTTACAGGCTCTATTTTTGCTGTGGTTGTTCTGTCCCTTTTATTTTCTTTCCTTTCCATTTCTCTCCTTTTCTCTCTCTTCCATAGAGATTTTTCTACTTTTATTATCTTTCTCATATGATTTTCTCAAACAACCAAGATATCCCTTTTATTATATCTTATATAATTTTATTTTCAATTTTCTTTATATATGATGATGATGATGATGATGATGATGATGATCTATTGGATTCTGTATTACATTTGTGGAACAGAGCCTCCCTCTCAGGCCTGGACTGAGGTACCAAGGCATTGGCCTGGCTTGAGGAGACCTATAACTCCGGCCTGCTGGGATGTTTTTGCTGCCACTACCTGTCCTGTTTAGCAGCTGACTCATCCCGGGCGCATAGTCCGGCCCTCCAATGGTCTGAGGGACAGTGAACTGGACCTCTGTTTAAAAAGTTTGAGGACCCCTGGAAATCTGTTACTGATTTTTTTTGTACTGCATCCTTAAGTTCTTTGAATGACTCTTTCAATTTCTTAAGTCTGCTATATTCTTTCTAATTTCTTCATGTCTTTCATTCATTATTTAGGTCATTTTAAAGAGTCCTTATAACTTGGCTTTGGCTTTGGCTTTAGAAGGACAGTATTAGTAAATTCCCACTGCAACATACTGATGGGGGGGGGTTGTTTGTTTGTTTGCAGCTTTGGCCAAGGCCAGGCTTGAACCCACCACCCCCAGTATATGGGGCCAGCACCCTACTCCTTGAGCCACAGTCACCATCCTGTTTTTTGTTTTTGTTTTTGTTTTTTTCTATATGTGGTGGAGGTAGGGCCTTATTTTTGCTCAGGCTGGCAAGGAGTTCTTAACCTCAAGGTACCCACCCCAGCCTGGCCCTCCACAGTCCTGGAATTGTGGGTGTGAGTCAAAGCACCCTGCTGAACACATCTATTACTTCTGTTTCTCTTTTTGTGTTCTTTTTCTCCCATTTTGTTTTCAATTTTATCCATTTACTCACTCTTCTTACTTCTCTTTTTCTTTCTTTTCTCTCTTCTCACTCTTTTCTCTTCCTTTTGGCCCTATACCAAAAAGACACTTCAATACCTAAGCACAGACACAAAGTAACCTAAAGACAAGGAGGAAATGAGAGTAAAAACGAGGGCAAAAAAGTAAACAAGAAGAAAACACTCATGAGGAAGAACTAACAGAAAAGGTTTGGTAACATAAAAAATGAGAACAAATCAACCCATACCCCTCACCCATAAAAGATCATGAAGTACCTACTGCAAAGGATTCCACTTAAAATGAAATTATGAAATTGACATAAAGGGAAGTTAAAATATGGATGGCAAAAACAATGAAAGGAATTGAAGGGAAAGTGAATAATAACCAAAAAGAAATTTTGAAAACTACCCAAATAGGTTCGGCACCCTTAGCTCAGTGAACAGGATGCTGACCACATACACTGAGGCTGGCAGGTTCGAGCCTGGCTCGGGCCTGCTAAAACAATGACAACTGCAACCAATAAATAGCTGGGCATTATGGTGGGAGCCTGTATTCCCATTTACTTGGGAGACTGAGGCAAGAGAATTACTTAAACTCAAGAGTTTGAGGTTGTTGTGAGCTGTGTCACTATGACCCAAGGGCAACATAGCGAGACTCTATCTCAAAAAAAAAAATAAATGAATAAAAATAAAAAGGCTCGGCGCCTGTGGCTCAAGCAGCTAAGGCGCCAGCCACATACACCTAAGGTGGTGGGTTCGAAACCAGCCTGGGCCCGCCAAAACAACAATGATGGGTGCAACCAAAAAAATAGCCGGGCCTTGTGGCGGGCACCTGTGGTCCCAGCTACTTGGGAGGCTGAGGCAAGACTCTTGCTTGAGCCCAGGAGTTGGAGGTTGCTGTGAGCTGTGATGCCATAGCACTCTACCCAGGGGGATAGCTTGAGGCTCTGTCAAAAAAAAAAAAAAATGACCTAAATAATGAATGAAAGACATGAAGAAATTAGAAAGAATATAGCAGACTTAAGAAATTGAAAGAGTCATTCAAAGAACTTAAGGATGCAGTACAAAAAAAATCAGTAACAGATTTCCAGGGGTCCTCAAACTTTTTAAACAGAGGTCCAGTTCACTGTCCCTCAGACCATTGGAGGGCCGGACTATGTGCCCGGGATGAGTCAGCTGCTAAACAGGACAGGTAGTGGCAGCAAAAATATCCCAGCAGGCCGGATAAATGTCCTAGGCGGGCTGCATGTGGCCCGTGAGCCGTAGTTTGAGGACACCTGCCTTAGATTCTAAGGCTTAGAAGGTTTCTTGGCCAAATGCTTTACTTTCCAAATGAGCACAGTTGGATATACTTTTCCAAATCCACTTAGCTAATTAGAGAAGATCCTTTCAGACCAAATAAATTCAATAACTTTCCTGAGCTCAAGTATACTCTCCTGAGTGCTTCTCTAAGCACCACTATGACAACAAACTCATCATTCTTAAATAAATTGTTAACATGATTGCTGTGGAGGGATGACATTTATCCAAGAAAGAACTGCTTATCGGCCCCCTTGAGGTCAGACCAAGCCCACAAGGAAGCTCACACTCCTGCCTCAATGAATCCATCACATCAGAACTTGGAACATGAATCTGCTAATCTGCTATACCCTGCTTGTGACACTTTTAGTGTGACTATCACTGACAGTGTCTGCTGAAATCATATGCACAGTATCTCAAGTTTTGTTTGCCAATATGTCTAGGAAACTGAAGAGCCAGTTAAATAATCATTTGTTATAATTAACAAATTTGTATTTGCATTGCCCTTACAGCCCACCTAAAAACCATAGACTCAGAGAATCTCCTCATTGGAAGGAACTTGGGTGGCTATTGTAATCCAACTGTTTCACCCAAGGATTCCCTGGGAGTTTGTGTTTTTATTACCTTTTCAAAAAGCAGAATTTTTGCTGTTCCACACACAAAAGGCTTAAACAACTCAAGACAACCCCAAACAAACCAGCAATAAAATGCTGTTACATGCATAACAATTTCCACAGAACAAAACTATCATCTCCCTTTTGCTAGGTCATCCTTCAGTGGATGTGCCACTATTTGACTAAAACTTATTTCTGCTTAACCCCAACTTGTTCCAACAAACACACAAGCCCTCTTTGACACGAGCTGGAAATGATGCCACTCTCAGCAAGACTTCCTGACTCTGACATTTCCCATTACCAGCTCAGCTCAAATTCCTTGACAAACACTACAAAAGTATCTCTCTAACTGGAGCGGTCGAAATTAATTCATTCATGAACTAAGTTAGGCAATCATTCTGTGAGAGATCTTATCCTGAAGAACTGTGCTGAACCACTACTGGAAGATTCTTTGTCTCCCTGCGGAAAAAGCCATTCCTTACTACCTGAGAATTTCACCTTTTTAGGTGAGAGCATCAGGAACTCCCAAGGCACCCCCATCATCTCCCAGTGATACACGGGTCAGCAAGACCCAGTATCACGTAGTCCAATGGTTCTCAACCTTCCTAATACCACAACCCTTTAATATAGTCCCTCATGTCGTGGTGACCCTCAACCATAAAATTATTTTTGTTGCTACTTCATAACTGTAATTTGGTACTGTTAAGAATCGTAATTTAAATATCTGATATGCAGGATGTATTTAGGCGACCCCTGTGAAAGGGTCATTTGACCCCCAAAGCAGTTGCGACCCACAGCTTGAGAACTGCTTATGTAGTCGGTGCTCCTCACCTCTAGCATCTGCAGGCAGGAAATTACCACCAAGGAAAAGCATGACCTATAACAATGTGTAGACCAGAAGTGACCTCATTAAATAAGGAAAGGTCATACCATTTAACATTTAAGAAAACTGAAAAAGAACTGAAACATTGAGAACACAGCTAAGAAAGTTAGAAAGTGAAAAAGAGGGCAGTGCCTGTGGCTCAAAGGAGTAGGGTGCCAGCCCCATATGCTGGAGGTGGCGGGTTCAAACCCAGGCCCAGCTGAAAACTGCAAAAAAAAAAAAAAAAGTGAAAAAGATATACAAGAAAAGCAGAGCAATAGAAATAATAAATGTTGTAACAAAATGTTTCAGATCTCTGAACAATTGGAATGCTTCATACAAAACCCTAAGAGTTAATTACAAGGCGGCTATTTTTCCTTTCATTACACATTTTTTTTTTTCAGGCCAAGGTTCACTCAGCCACTCTGGCTAGAGTACAGCAGAATCATCATAGCTCACTGCAATCTCAAGCTCCTGGACTCAAGGGATATTCCTGCCTCAGTCTCCCGAGTAGCTGGAACTACAGCCATGAAGCCTAGCCAACTTCATGTAAAATCAGCTTTCCCGCCATTGCTCACTTCTTAACAATCTTATAAAATACCAAGTGAAAGAAACAGGATTTTTAGTTGATAAGATGCGTTTCTAAGCAGACAATTTTTAAAAATGAATAAAAAATATTATTGAAGGTGTATATGAAATATTAAACAAATTGCCCTGAAATGTGTATGATGTTTTATTGTTACTGCAGAATTCTCTCCTATGCATTTTAGAAAGTGAAGAGAACAAAATAATTCTCAACAAATAACTGATAGATTCCTAATTTGCTTATCTTTCTGACTGTGTTGCAAATGATGGGTAGAAAGGACATCAAAAAACTCCCCAGAAAACAAATGTTTTAGTGAGAACATTCCCAGGTATAGGGCATGGTGAGAAGGTTGACACTGCACTGATTAAACCAAAACATATTTTCTTAGCCAACATTGCCCTCTTGTTTTACAAGAAAGAGATAACATTTCTGTGAAAATAATATTTGGGTACCTTACTCCTCTGACACACTTATTTAGGGGGTTTTCTTGTTGGGCTTTTTTTTT
>NW_003852588.1:1931592-1954946 GCF_000181295.1 Otolemur garnettii
TTTTTTTTTTTTTTTTTTTAGATAGTTTCATGTTTCCATCCAGGTTAGAGTGCGGTGGCATCATAGCTTACTGTAACCAGGAACCCCTGGGCTCAAAAGATTCTTCCACCTTAGCCCCCTAAGCGGCTGGGACCACAGGCCTGGCCCCACCTTAGCTACTTTCCTCTTTTCTAAACACAGCTGCACAGCAGAAAAGACAGAGAAGCAGTGAAGCAAGAGAAAGCCCCAGGAATAGCCCCTGATATGACAGCAGACTGTGGACGATAGTGGGTGACACTAGGAATCTTAGGCTGGGTAAATCATGGAGCTTCCCAGGCAGTTTATCAAAAAAATAGTAGATCACTGATTAGTTTTAGAAGGGAAATATTGTGAGGAAAAGATATTTAAGACTATGTCTCAAATTAATGATTTTATAACTTTCTCATCTATTAAAAAAATTGGCTAAGCTGCCTTCACAGAACAGTGCTCACAACTCTGAAGCACTCTAGATTTCAAATCCTTTTTGGCCCGTGTGCCAGCTTTGTGACCTTGGGCAAGTCATTTCTAAGCTCTAGTGTCCACATTTGTGAAATTCATAAAGCAGGACTTCCTTAGGGCCACTTTAGGATTCAAGGACATCATCCATGTTCATAGTTTTGGATGTTTGACGAAGCACAGTGGTGTAGGGAGGAGTGCTCTGTGAATCACACCTGTGCAGGAAGCAGGGCCTCCATGCAGGTGAACAGGGAAGCCATGGATGGGGGCACCCTGACCAGCATCTACCTAGCATACCTTCACCTGCCCAGGCACGCAGGCTCAGGAAGCGCAGATGTTGGGGCAGGCTGCAGATATCCTTGCCCCTGAGGACATACTCAGGTTCAGAATCAGGTCCATTCATTGCTGCCCCAGAACAGTTACTGTAGGATCCACCAGCAGTGAATAGATGCTCTTGTGTTCCAAGCTATCCCCACATCCTTACAGATGCTTTGTTTCCAAGTGTCTTTCGCTCCCCAGAGATTCACACTGTCCAATGCAGTACCCAATGGGCACAACTGGCCCTTGAGCATTTGCAGTTGAGATGCAGCATAAAGGTGAGTTACACCCTGGATTTCAAAGACTTGGCATTGTTTAAAAATGCCCTGTCCACAGAGCTGAAGCCCTCAGGGCTCAACTGGGTAGATCTCTTAAACTCTGGGCCAGCAGCACTGTCAGCTGGGCAGCCTCATGAGTGATTGGCAGAGTGACTTTGATTGGAACTCTGGGCCAGTACTGCCTACTGATTCTTGTTCCCCTGTAGACGCTATCTGGGGCTATAGACTCACCTTTTGTCTGCCTTTGTTAGTGCAGTGGTGGCACTGCAACGATGAGGAGTGGGCTCATCAGGGACAACCTATCAATTCAACTAAAGAAAGTATAATTAACATATTAAAAAACAGAAAGAAGCTGAAAATTCTCATGAGGAGAAATCAGCTGAAGAACTCTGTCAACATGAAAAATCAGAGCAGATCAATGCCTTCTGGGGACATCAAAGAAAATATTACAGAGAATTCCATCCACAGAGACATTGCTGAAATGTCAGAAATAGAATTTAGAATGTGAATAGCAAATAAGACAATTGGAATGGAGGAAAAGATAGAAACAGAGAACCAAAAAACAGTTCAGAAGTTGTCTCAAGAAATTTGGCTTGGCACTTGTAGCACAATAGTTATGGTGCCAGCCACATACACTGAAGGTGGCAGGTTTAAACCCAGCCCAGGCCAGCTAAACAACAATGACAAGTGCAACAAAAACATATCTGGGCTTTGTGGCAGACGCCTGTAGTCCCAGCTGCTTGGGAAGCTGAGGCAAAAGAATCACTTAGGCCCAAGAGTTTGAGGTTGCTATGAGTTGTGATGCCACAGCACTCTACTGAGGGTGACATAGTGAGATTCTGTTTCAAAAAAAAAACAAAAAAAGAACAAAATTAGTGAATTCAAAGCAAAGTCACTAAGGATAGCTATATAATGAGGAAAGATATGACAGAGCTTAAGGAATTGAAAAAGGTATTTGAGAAGCTTCAAAATACCATAGAGTCCCTCTGAGCAGTGTGAAGAAAGAATCTCAGATAAAGAAGACAAGACTTTTGATCTATCCCAAGCTTCAAAGCAGCAGAAAAATGGAGAAACAGAACAGAATATTCCCTGAGAGAGTTATGGGATCATTCCAAGAAATCAAACATCTGAATTATAAGGATTCCTGAAGAATAAGAGGATGGTCCCAAAGGCACAAATTCTCTGTTTCAAGACATTATGGTGGAGAATTCCCCAAGTACTGCAAGAGACACAGAAATTCAGATAGTAGATAGTTTCAGAACCCCAGCATGACCCAATCCAAACACAGAATGTAATTAAGACATTCTGACACATTAAGACACATTGTAATTAATTTTTCCAATGTCAATATGAAGAAGAAACTTCTGCCAGTAGCCAGGTGTAGGAAAAGTATTACTCACAAAGGGATAAGTACAAAGATAACTACAGATCTTTCAACCAAAACTTTCCAAGACAGAAAGGTTGATGGTCATTGACCTTCAACCTTCTTATAGAAAACAATTTCCAGCCCAGGAGCCTATAACCTGCTAAAATGAGGTTAATTTGTGATGGAGAAATCAAATACTTCACTGACATCCACATGCTGAGGAAATTTGCCATGACTAACTAGCTCTACAGGAAATACTCAGACCCATTCTTCATAACAGTCAACAGTAGGATACACCACCAAAGTAAACCTACTCAGGAATTAAAGAACAAAGCCTAGATTACACAAGGGTGAAAGGCACAAAATGAACCTCTGGACTTCTGAAAAAGAAGATGACCAAAACTCTGCTACATCTATAGTCCCTCAATTATTGTGAGTGGTTTGAACTCTCCTCTTTAGGAATAAGCTGGTCAACTGGATACAAAAACTTAGGCCAGATACATGTTGCTTACAAGAAACTCACCTTACCTCAAAAGATAAAATAAGACTCAGGGGAGAGGGATGGGCAACAGGGTTCCAGGCAAATGGAAGGCAGAAAGGGGTTGCAATCTTGTATCCAGCTACAATGGGATTCAAAGCAACAAAAATAATGAAAGACAAAGATGGACACTACATACTGGTCAAAAGGAAACAGAATATGAAGAGATTTCAATAGTTAACATCTAGGAACCATATCTGAATGCTCCTCAATATATAAAACAAACCGTAACTGATCCAAATGATATGATATCTTCCCACACTATAATACTTGGAAATTTTAACACCCCATTGGCAGTACTGGACAGATCCTCCAAGCAGAAACTAAAAAAATAAATAATGGACTTAAACAAGACCCTAGAACAAATGGACATAACAAACATTTATAACACTGTATCCTAACAAAACTGGATACAGATTCTTCTCATCAACCCACAGATCATCTTCCAAAATTGATCATATCTTAGATTACAAGGCTAACCTCAGCAAAATCAAAAGAACAGAAATTATTTACTGTATCTTCTCAGACCATCATAGAATGAAAGTTGAACTCAATAGCAATAGAAATATTCATACTCAAAACCATGGAAACTAAATAACCTTATACTGAATGATAGCTGGGTCATAGACAAAATCAAGAAAGACATCATTAGATTTCTGGAACAAAACAATAATGAAGACACAAACTATCAAAACCTGTGAGATATTACAAAGGCAGTCCTTAGAGGGAATTTTATAACATTAGACGCCTTCATCAAGAAATCAGAAAGAGAGCAAGTCAGCAACCTAATGGGCCATCTCAAGCCACTGGAAAAGGAAGAATAATCTTATCCCAAACCTAGAAGAATAAAAGAAATAACCAAAATTAGAGCAGAACTAAATGAAATTGAAAACAAAAGAATTATTCAGAAGATCAATGAAACAAAAGGTTGGTTCTTTAAAAAGATGAAAAAAATTGATAAAACCCTTGGCTAGACTAACCAGAAACAGAAAAACAAGATCTCTAATAACTACGATCAGAAATGATAAAGGGGAAATAACAACAGATGACAGAGAAATACAAAATATTCTGAACAATTACTACCAAAAACTCTATTCCCAGAAATATGAAAATATAGAAGAGATGGTCCAATATCTGGAAGCACCATACCTTCCAAAATTCAGCCAGGAAGATTTATAAATCTTGAATGACCCAATATCAAGAATGGTCCAACATGTCCCAAAAAAGAAAAGCCCTGGACCAGATGGTTTCACACCAGAATTCTATTAAACCTTCAAAGATGAACTAGTTCCTATAATGTATAAACTTTTTCAAAATATATGAGAAAGAAGGAATCCTTGCCAACACATTCTATGAGGCAAATATCACCCTGATCCCCAAATCAGGAAAGGACCCAACAAAAAAAGAAAACTATAGACCAGTATCACTAATGAATATCTATGCAAAGAGATTCAATGAGATATTAGCAAACAGAATGCAACACATTAAAAAGGTTATACACCATGATCAAGTGGGTTTTATCCCAGAGACACAACATATGCAAATCTATAAATATAATGCACCACATAGACCAATATGATTCTTTCAATTGATGCAGAAAAGGCTTTTGACAATATCCAGCATCCTTTCATGATAAAAACATTCAAGAAAATAGGCTTAGAAGGAACATTTCTTAAGCTGATAGATGCTATCTATAGCAAACCCACAGCCAATATCATATTGAATGGAGTAAAACTGAAAGCATTCCCACTAAAATCTGGAAGTAGAAAAGGATGCCCACTGTCTCCACTGCTATTTAACATAGTGTTGGCAGTCCTAGTCCTCACAATCAAGCAAGAGAAGGAGATCAAAGGAATCCAATGGGGACAGAGGAGGTCAAACCCTCCCTCTTTGCAGTTGACATGGTGTTACACCTGGAAAACCCCAGGGACTCAACTACAAAGCTCTTAGAAGTGATCAAGGAATATATCTCAGGGTACAAAATCAATACCCACTGTAAGGGTTAACAGAAATATTAAACTACATTGTAAGAGGAAGTGCTAGGCTAATTCAACCCCCACGTGAAAAGGCCGGATAAAGAGACTCGTACTGGTAAGAAAACCGGATAGAACTAGCTACATTGTACAAGACTTAGACGGAAACGCAGAGCACAGTGCAGGGCCCCTCCCCTCAGGACAGCATAACCCCTCCACCCTCCCCTCACATTTTAAACCTATCATAGGCCAAAGACTACATTCCTAGCCTTATATAGATTCAGCTTCATGAAGTAACCACACCCCCTCAACTAACCCTATATAAGATTGTAGCGATCCCTAATAAACAGCTTCGGCTCAGCCTTCTCCCTATACTGTATGAGTGGTTCTGTGATTGTGTCCACCCTTTCCTTCTCCCTCTCATACGCCGATCACGAACTCCCTGACACCGCCCACCGGTCGGGCAGTGTCAATCCACAAATTAGTAGCCTTTGTATATGCCAACAATCATCGAGCTGAGCATAAAATCAAAGACTGTATTCCTTTTACAATAGCATGAAAGAAGATGAAATACCTGGGAATATATCTAACAAAAGATGTGAAAGATCTCTATAAAGAGAATTATGAAACTTTGAGAAAAGAAATAGCAGAAGATGTCAACAAACAGAAGAACATACCATGCTCATGGCTGGGAAAAATCAACATTGTTAAAATGTCCGTACTACACAAAGCAATCTATAAACTTAATGCAATCTCCACCGAAGCACCAATGTCTACTTAAAGAAGTTGAGAAAATAGTACTTTGATTCATATGGAAGCAGAAAAAAGCCCAAATAGAAAATACAATTCTTAGAAATAAAAACATATTTGGAGGCATCATGTTGCCAGATTTCAGGTTCTATTACAAGGCTATTGTGATCAAAACAGCATGGTACTGGCACAAAAGCAGAGATAGGATTGAGAATCTAGAGATGAACCCAACCACATATTGTCATTTAATCTTTGATAAGCCTAACAAAAATAATATGCCGTGGAATATTATTCAGCCATTAAAAAAGATGGAGACTTCACATCTTTTACATTTACCTGGATGGAGTTGAAATACAATCTTCTTCGTAAAGTATCACAAGAATGGAAAAATATTGACTTGGCACCTGTAGCACAGTGATTATGGCATCAGCCACATACACTGAAGCTGGCGGGTTTGAGCCTGGCCCAGGCCTGCTAAACAACAATGACAACTGCAACAGAAAATAGCTGGGCATTGTGGCAGGCACCTATAATCCCAGCTGCTTGGGAAGCTGAGGCAAGAGAATCACTTAAGCCCAAGAGTTTGAGGTTGCTGTTAGCTGTGACACCACAGCACTCTACTGAGGGTAACAAAGTCAGACACCGTTTCAAAAAAAAAGAAAAAGGAAAAATAAATATCCAATGTACTCCATACTAATATGAAATCAATATATAATCAATTACATGCTCATAGAACAATAAAATACTAATGTAGTCCAGTTCAGGAATAAAGGAGGAGGTGGGGAAGGACGTTTAGCAGAAGGAGGGAGGGCATAAGGTGGGATCTCCCCTAATGTGCACATTGTGAGAGTGTATAACACGCCCCCTGGGTGCGGGGCTCTTCTCCAAATGGAACTTCACCCTGGAAGTGAGAATAATGTATCCTAAAAATTGTATCCTCATATTAATTTGAAAAAATTTAAAAATACTCAAAAAAAAAGAAAGAAAGAACGAAAAAGAAAGAAAGAAAAAAAGAAAGAAAGAAAGAAACAGAATATTATTGGTACCCCAGGGGACTTCTTATGACTCTCCTAAATATTAAAGCCTTTCCCTAAAAGTGACTAATATCCTGATTTCTATTATCTTAGATTAATTCTGATTCTGTTAAAAAAAAATTATGTGCACAAAATAAAAAAAAAAATTATTTGGCCGATATCTGATAGACTGTGAGAAGCCAGCTCTCATTTTTTCTGGTATATGAGGGAACATGGTATCTCTCCCCATCAAGGCTAAGGAAAGGCAGATTTTCTCAAAGGACTTTCTGATGCTAAAGATAATGAAGAGCCCTGTAAATGCCTCCCCTTGCATTTAGCACCATTAACCTCATCAGTACTTGCAGCTATGAAAGACAAGTATTTGAGAGACAAGGTTCTGGACTATTTCTTGGCAAGAAACAAGGGCCTTCAGTTGCTCACTTCAAGCCACTACTTTCCAATCCTTTGAAAAATCAACCATTTAAAAAAAAAAAAAAAAGGAAAAGAAAATCTCTGATGACATAAAAATCTCTTCCTTTTGATTTATGCCAGTGGGTGAAAAGCCAACACTATAAGGTGAACATTTATTTTTTAATTAATGTAACCAATACTCAGTCTTTGGGTTAGAAAATATTGTAACAAAAAAATAGTCTTTAAGGCCCTACTGTGTATGACCCATTTAGGATTCAAACTGGTTTTAGATTGACGGGCAAAATAGGATTCCATTTTCAATGTGTGAAACCACTTTATGAAAATGAAAAATACAAGTCTAAAATATGTTAACCCAGTTCACCTTGAAGAATAATTTCATATTATAATTATATTAAACTTAGTCTTATAAATATGAACATGAAGAAAGACAGTTATCAATTATATCAATGATACATCAATAGAGAAATGGAATTGTGTATGGGTAGGGGTGAGTTATTACATTTCCTTATGTCAATCTATAATTTATAATACAAGCATATATTTTTGTGATAAAACAGGAACATCTAATAGAAAGTATTTTAAATAGCATACATCTTTGCAAAAGCTAAAAATTCTTATAATTAAATAATAACTCATGAAGCTCATGTCACTCAAATTATTACCCAGTGGCATTTATACCAGAATTTATCATTACAAGGTAGAGTCTATTTCCTTTTAGAACTGCTTTAGTTATACAGTCATTCAAAATAAAATATAGGGGCCAGGTGAGGTGTCTCACACCTGTAATGATAGCACTCTGGGTGGCCAAGGCAGGTGAATTGCTTGAGCTCAGAAGTTTGAGACTAGCCTGAGCCAGAACAAAACCAGGTCTCTAAAAACAAATTAGCCACGCATTGTGGCAGCAGGCTGAAGCAAGAGAATCACTTGCACCCAAGAGTTGGAGGTTGCTGTGAGTATGATGCTATGGAACGCTACTGAGATGACAAACTGAAACTCGGTCTCAAAAAATAAATAAATAAATAGATAAATAATGAACTATAAAAATATTAAATGTTTCTATTACCTAAAGCAGGATTAATCAAGCTGTTTCAAAGTGTCTGGTGAAACTTTGAGTGAAAATGGGAAGTCAGCAAAGTTGCAAGGTGGGAAATATTTATATTCATTCTCTGTGACATTTTCCAGAGCACACAGCTCAGTGCTGCTCACATGAACTGCTGTAGGAAGCTCATGTATCATGGGTCCCCATTCTTCAACCTCTATAGATGCATCCCTTCTCCACGTCGTGACTCTTCATATTGTTCACTAGAAGAGGCAGTGCTACTTTTTGTGACCCTTGACTCTGAGTGAGGCCATGTGACTTGCTCTAGTTAACAGAATGCCAGCTGATATGGCACAAGAGGAGGCTTAGGACGGAGGTGGGTTTTTCTTTAACACTTTTGTGAGTGTGTGCCTGTGCTCTGGCTGTAGAATGAGGTACAAGCTGAATCATCATGGATACGGCCATTCTGGAGCAGCCAATAGCAGCATCTCTGGACAGGTGAGCATCCCAACTAAGAGGAGAGTACCTCTGAATCAGAGCATGGCCTTTCAGGCCTGTGAACTCAGGTGTTATTGTAGGCCATAGGAGTTGGGGGTTGGACATGTGGTTGTCTCAGAGCATCATTGTGGTGGGAGAGAACAAATGGATATATCTGCTCATAGTTTTTAAGGATCAATAGTCAGTAACATAAATATTAGTATATTCAACATACTTCTAGTTTTACTATATCCCTTTTTTAAAAATATCTTTGAGATATAATTAATCTATTTAAATTGTACAATTCTGTGATGTTTTTGTGTGTTTATAAAGTTGTGAATTCATCAATGCAATTCCTATTAGAAAGTTTTCATTAAACAAAACAGACATCTCATGCCACTTAAATACTATCCTCTATCCTGCCATCCTCTCTAGCTCTAAGCAACCACTAATCTACTTTGTGTCTGTATAGATTTGTCCTTTCTGGACATTTCATGAAAATGAGATTATGCAATCTATGATCCTTCATGACTTGCTACTTTCACTTTGTATGTTTTCAGGCTTCGTCCCTGTTGTAATTTGTATCATGGCTTCATTCATTTTTTCCTAGTCAACAATTCAGTAAAATTAATTTAAGATTTACAAATATACTGAAGTTGTAAGTTTTGTATCGATGAGGCTATCATAAAATTTTTATAGTGGTAAAATATTTATACCATAAAATTAATTTTAACCATTCTTAGGTGTAAATTTGGAGCATTAACTTCATTTATGTTGTTGTGCAATCCCAACCAATATCCATTTTCAGAATTTTTACATTATCCCAAATAAATACTCCTGTACTCACTAAACAATTTCCCATCCTTTCACCCATCATGGCCCTGGTAACCTCTATTTTACTTGCCTATTCTGGGTATCTCATATACGTGGAATGATACAATATTGTATTTTTTCTTTTGTGTCTAGTTTATTTTACTTAGCCTAATTGTTTCAAAGTTCAGCCATTTGATAGCACAGATCAGAAATTCCTTCCTTTTGAAGGCTGAATAGTATTCCATTTTATGAATATACCATATTTTGTTTATCCATCCTGTGTTAATCATGGACATTTGGGGAATGGAGGAAGACTGTGGACTAGAAAAAACATCTTCTTAGCAGCCACTCATGGTGAGACCAGGGAGAGAAGACCCTACTCACCTCCACCTGGAGTGTCCTGCCCAGAAACATCATTCTGGGGGCACAGTGCAGCAGCAAGCAACTCCGAGCACTAATGAGGAGGTCAGGAGCAGGTGGAAGTCTGGCACAGAAGGTGAGTGCCTGGAGTTGGGGAGAGGCTAGGTGGCCCAGTGGCAGAGGGCTAGAAACAGGGAAACCCTGTCCAGCAGTTTTTTTGGATGTGGATGCTTGCCAGAGCTACCTTAGGAGAGCTTAAGCAAGTGAATGAACTTGAACAGCAACTGGTGACCAGGATTGAACCACCAGATGTGGTGGAGATCTCATCACTTTGGTTGCTAACAGGGCACTACCACTGTGGGAGGGGTGCCTGGGAGGAACAGCTGCAGGGTCCTAGTGTGAGGCTGGCTCTGGTGTGCCTGCTGACCTGAGCAGCCACCCTTGAGGGGAGTTGGCAGCTCCTTTTCCCCAGGAAAGACACTTTGTGGCCAAGGAGCACTGTTTGGAAGGTCAAGGTATAACTCCTAAGTACTCTGTCAAGAGCTTCAAACCCCCCCCACACACACACACACACACAAAAGAACTTCAACCCTGAGGAGACCGGATGCAAAAAAGCAACTAAGCCCTGATTGAAGACAAATAAATCAGGAAGATGGCACCAGGTCTCCTCCGCAACTAGATAATGACTTTCAGCCACCTTATACAGAAAAATCAGCGTGCATGTTTTGAGTCTCTTAACCAGCACTACATGTTATCCTGACAATATATTGCAATATTTTTTCTTCAGTTTTTTTCCGTTAGTTTTTCTTGTTTGTTTGCTTTGTTTTGTTGTATTTTTATTTTTACTTTCTTCAATAACAAGGACTCCATTTTTGGTATGGTTTTTCTGTTCCTTTGATTCTTTCTTTCCTATTTATCTCCTTTTTTCTCACTTTTTGTAGAGATTTATCCACTATTCTCATGCATCTGACATAAATTTCTCAAACACAGACTAAGCTACTTGCTATTATTTTTACATCATGTATAATTTTATTTTAAATTTTCTTTATATATTTTTCTTTAATTTTTTTCTGATTTGTTTTATTCTATTTTATTCTGTATTCAGTTTATGGGACAGAGCCTCATTCTGAGGCCTGTGCTGGGGTGCCATGGCGTTGGCCTGGAACATGGAGGTCATGAGCCCTGGACCTAGGCTATCCTTGGGAAAGACAGAATCCGTAGGTCTCCACTGGGACATACTGCTCATTTTATTTGACATTTGGCAGAAGCAGTGTCCTGCTTTTGCTTAGGTTGGTAAGGAGCTCTTGATCTCAAGGGAACCACCCATCCTGGCCCTCCAGGGTCCTAGAATTGTGGGTGTAGGTCAAAGCACCCTGCTCAATACCATTATTACTCTTGTCTCTCTCTTTTGGTTCTTATTCTCTCATTTTTTTCAATTTTCCTTTCACCACTCCTTTTTTCATTTCATTTCTTTCTTTTTCACTTATCACTCCTTATTCTTCTCTTCCTTTTAGCCTTATACCAAAAGGACACTTCAATACTTATGCACAGATTTTTGGCGCCTGTGCTCAGAGGTTAGGGCGCCAGCCACATGCACCGAGGCTGGCAGGTTCGAACCCAGCCTGGGCCTGCTAAACAACAATGACAACTACAACAAAAAATAAAAACAGCCAGGTGTTCTGGCAGGTGCCTGTATCCCAGCTACTTGGGAGGCTGAGGCAAGAGAATTGCCAAGAATTTGAGGTTGCCGTGAGCTGTGATTCCATGGCATTATGAGGGCAACATAATGAGACTGTGCCTTAAAAAACAAAAATACTTACGCACAGATATAAGCTAATTTAAAGACAATCAGGAAGTGAGAGAAAAGAGTAGGGAGAGGAAGTGAACCAGAAGAAAACACACATGAGGAAGAACCAACAGAAAAGTTCTGGCAACATGAAAAACCAGAAAAGATCAACCCTCTTTACTCCAGGGATCATGAGATGAGATAGCTACTGCAGAGCACTCCACTTATAAAGAAATAATGTGAATGACAAGAAAGGGAATTTAAAGTAGGGGTAGCAAAAACAATGAAGGAAATAGAAGAGAAAGTAAAAAACAATCAAAAGGAATTCCAAAAACAGACCCAAGAAATGCATGGAAGATATGAAGAAATCAAAGTATATAGCAGAGCTTAAGTAATTGAAGGAGTCAATCAGGGAACTTAAAGATGCAGTATAATGTATCAATAACAGATTAGGCCATGGAGAGGAATCTCAGAGTTAGATAATAAGGCTCTCCAACTAACCCAGGCACATAAAGAGGCAGAAAAGAAGAGAGAAAAAGCAGAAAATTCACTTAGAGAATCATGGGACTTCATGAAGTGTCTTTCAAACACACAAATTATAGGTATCCCTGAAGGGGAAGAAGGATGACCCAGAGCAATGGAAGCCCTACTGGAGGATATCATAAATTAAAATTTCCTAAGCATCACTACAGGTTCAAAAACACACCTTTTAGAGAGTTATCAAACCCAGTCATCTAAACACAAAGTATCTGCAAGAAACGTTGTAATAAACCTGTCCAAAGTCAAAATGAAGGAGAAAATTCTGGAAGCAGCCAGTACTAAGTACCAATTGACCTATAAGGGCAGATTCATCATGCTGACAGTGGCCTTTTCAGCTAAAACTTATTAAGCCAGAAAAGAATGGTGAACTACTTTTAACCATCTTTTAAAAAACAATTTTCAGCCAAGAATTCTGCGCTGTGCTAAACTAAGCTTCAAATTCAATGGAGAAATAAGGTCTTTTACTGACATACAAACATTGGGAAAAGTCACCATAACAAGACCAGCTCTACAGGAAATACTCAGATCTGTCCTCCACTCTGACCATCACAAAAGACCAACAGCAAAGTAAACACCCAGAAACTAAAAGACAAAATCTAGCTTCCATAAAGGTGCAAAGGATAACACCAAGCAATGGACTTTCACCATATAAGATGTATAGAATTTCACCATACTTATCAATTCTCTCAATAAATGTGAATGGCTTGAAATTTCCTGCTGAAGAGGCACAGGTTAGCTGATTGGATAAAGAAGCACAAGCCATATATGTGCTATGTCTAGGAAACACACCTAACCTCAAAAGACAAAACAAAAGTCAGGGTGACAGATTAGAAAATAGTATTTCAGGAAGTGGATTTAAAGGAACTAAAGTTAAGAAAGAGAAAGATGTTCACATCATACTGGTCAAGAAAATACAACAAGAGGACATTTCAATTCTAAAAATGTACTCACCCAACTTAAATGCTCCATATTTATGAAATGGACTTTAATTGGTCTGAATAATATGATATCCTACAACTCCATAACAGATGAGGACTTTAACATCCCTCTGTCAGAATTGGACAGATCCTCTAAACAGAAACTGAACAAAAATACAAAAGACTTAAATTTGACCCAGCACAAATGAGGTTAAGGAATATACATTTTTATCAGCCCATGGCATGTACTCCAAAATCGACCACATCCTAGGATACAAATCAAACCTCAGCAGAACTAGAAGAATAAAAATTATACCTTGTATCTTCTCAGACCACAAGGCAATAAAGGTGGAACTCTAACAAAACATTCATCCCCACACAAAGACTTAGAAATTAAACAACCTTATGCTGAATGATAGTTGGGTTCAGGAAGAGCTAAAAGAGGAACTCATTAAATTCCTCAAACATAATAACAGTGAAGACACAAGTTACCAAAAACTGTGGGATACAGCAAAAGCAGTCTTAAGAGGCAAATTTATCTCATTAGATGCCTACATTTGAAAAACAGAAAGAGCACATCAACAACCTCTTTAGCTATCTTATAGAATTGGAAAAAGAAGAACAATCTAATCCCAAGCCCAGCAGCAGAAAAAAAAATAAACAATCTTGAATTAAAGATAAATGAAATTGAAAACAAAGGAATCATTCAGAAAATTAATGAAATAAAAAGTTGGTTCTTTGAAAAGATAAATGAAATCAATAAACCTTTGGCCAGATTAACTAGAAACAAAAAAGTAAAATCTTTAATAACCTCAATCAGAAATGATAAAGGGGAAATAACAACATATGCCAGAAAGAAACAATAGATCATCTCTGAGTACTACAAAAAATTCTATGTCCAGAAATTTGATAATGTGGAGTAAATGGATCAATACCTGGACTTTCACCCTCTTCCTAGACTTAACCAAGAAGAAATAGAGCTCTTGAATGGATCAATTTCAAGAACTAAGATGGAAGAAAAAATAAAAAATCTCCCAACAAAAAAATGCCCTGGTCCAGATGGCTTCCCACCAGGTGGTCTTCTTCATGTATAAGAAGAGCTTATACATACTGTACTGCAGAACTTATGCCAAAAACTGAGAAAGAAGGAATCTTCCCCAACACGTTCTATGGAGCACACATCACCCTGATACCAAAACCAGGAAAAGATTCAACTAAAGAGGAGAACTTCAGACCAATTTCACTAATGAATATATATGCAAAAAATCTCAATAAAATCCTAGTCAATAGATTAGGATTTTTTTTTTAATTCATTATGATCAAGTAGGCTTCATCCCAGGGATGCAAGGCTGGTTTAACATACACAAGTCCATAAATGTAATTCACTATATCAACAGAATAAAAAACAAAGACCATGAGATCCTCTCAATAGATGCAGAAAAAGCATTCGATAAAATTCAACGTCGTTTTCTAATTAGAACACTTAAGAATATAGGCATAGATGGCACATTTCTTAAACTGATTGAAGCCATCTATGACAAACCCACAGTTAATATTATATGAATGGAGTAAAACTGATAGCTTTTCCACTTAGAAGTGGAACCAGACAAGGTTGTCCTCTGTCACCACTACTATTCAATGTAGTGATGGAAGTTCTAGCCAATACAATCAGGCAAGAGAAGGAAATAAAGGGCATCCAAATGGGCACAAAGGAGGTCAAACTCTCACTCTTTGCCAATGATATGATCTTATACTTAGAGAACTCCAAAGACTCAATCACAAGACTCCTAGAAATGATCAAAAAATATAGCAATGTCTCAGGATGTAAAATCAATGTCCACAAAAAAGAAAAAAAATGTTCACAAATTGGTAGCCTTTGCATATGCCAATAACAGCCAAGATGATAAGCTAAACAAGGACACAATTTCTTTCACAGTAGCTTCAAATAAAATGAAATAACTAGGAATATACCTAACAAAAGAGGTGAAGGACCTCTACAAGGAAAATTACAAAACCCTAAGAAAGGAAATAGTAGAGGATATTAGCAAAGGGAAGAACATACCATGCTCATTGTCAAAATGTCTATACTACCAAAGCAATCTACAGATTCAATGCAATCCCCATTAAAATATCATCATCATACTTTCAAGATTTGGAAAAATTAATTCTTCATTTTGTATGGAACCAAAAGAAACTCCATATAGCAAAAGCAATTCTTAGTAATAAAAAACAAAGCCAGGGATATAACTCTACCATGCTTTCAGCTATACTACCAGGCCACAGTGATCAAAACAGTATTGGCACAAAAATAGAAACATTGACATATGGAACTGAATAGAAAGCCATGAGATGAAACTAGTATCTTAAAGTCGCCTGATATTTGATAAACCAAACAAGAACATACACTGGGGGAAAGAATCCCTATTCAATAAATGGTGCTGGGAGAACTGGATAACTACATGTAAAAGACAGAAACTGGACCTGCACCTCTTACCACTTACAAAAATTTATTCAAGATGGATAAAAGGTTTAAATCTCAGGAATGAAACAATGAAAATCCTTAAAGAAAGTGTAGAGAAAACACTTGAAGATATTGGCCTTGGGAAATATTTTATGAAGACTTCTGTGGCAATTGCAACAACAAGAAAAATAAACAAATGGGACTTAATTAAACTGAAAACCTTCTGTATAAGGAAACAACAACAACCAAAGAAAACAGATAACCTTCAGAATGGAAAAAAAAATTGCATATTATGAATTGGACAAAAGCTTGATAAGTAGGATCCTCAGAGAACTCAAATTAATCAACAAAAAAGGCCCAACAATTTCATATGTCTCTGGACAAGAGAGATGAATAGAACCTTCTCTAAAAAAGACAGATGAATGGATAACAAGCATATGAAAAAGTGCTCATCATCCCTAATCATCAGAGAAATGCAAATCAAAACCACCCTGAGATATCACCTAACCCCAGTGAGAACGGCCCACCTCACAAAGTCTCAAAGCTACAGATGCTGGCGTGGTTGTGGAGAGAAGAGAACACTTTTACACTGCTGGGGGACTGCAAACTAATACAACCTTTTTGGAAGGAAATACAGAGAATCCTTAAAGAACTCAATTAGATCTCCCATTTGATCCTGCAATCCCATTATTAGGCATCTACCCAGAAGAAAAGAAATCCTTTTATCATAAAGACATTTGCACTAGACTATTTATCACAGCTCAATTTACAATTGCCAAAATGTGGAAACAGCCTAAATGCCCACCAACCCAGGAATGGATTAACAAGCTGTGGTATATGAATACCATGGAATACTATTCAGACACTAAAAAAGATGGAGACTTTACATATTTTATATTAACCTAGATGAAGATGGAACACATCCTTCTTAGTAAAGCATCACAAGAATAGAGAAGAAAGAATCCAATGTACTCTATTCTAACATAAAGGTAGCAGATTTGCTAATACAAGATGAGGAGTAGGGAAATGGCAAGCAGGGAGAGGGGAGGAGAGAGGGGGATGGGGATTTTGGTGTATGGCACACCTCTTGGGGACAGGACACAATTATAAGAGGGATTTTATCTAACAAATGCAATTAGTGTAACCTAATTCTTTGTACCCTTAATGAATCCCAAACAATTAAAAAAAGGAAAAAATATTTTTAAAAAATTATTTTGCCGAAAGATGTTTTGTTACTTCTTGCTTGATTATACATGCAAACAGCTTTCTAAAGATGAGAAACAAGCCAGATAGTGAGTTATCTTCAGAGACTACTGGGGAATTTGAGGTATTTGCAATTAGTTAGCTCTTTGGAAGTGTAGTGAAGGTCATCTGGAAGGCCTTGAGGGTCAGGAGTGATTCTGTTTACTTAGTAAGAGGGGGCTGCAGGGCTGCAGCATGCAGCCCCCCGATGAGTTTGGAGAGCAGGAGTCACACTTTTGATTTCCTCTAATTTAGTGTATGTTGCTTGCTTCTGGGGCTTAGTTCACCAGCCACACTGTGGCTAAATCACAAATCTCTAGACCATCTTACTGTCCCTATGTAGCTTCAGCTGCATGATCTAAACCGTACCTCCAAGGAACATTAGTTAGCACTTCCAGAATTTGAGAGGGTGATAAGGGGTTGCTGTTGTGGTTGTATTAAAAGATAAAGACAACTCCGATATTTGTGTTTCTTTGAGGTAGAGCTCTGTGTCCATCCATTCAGGGGGTTTCACACATGCACTCCAGGGCAAGCGGTCTAGCGGACACTCTCTGTGTGTTTTTCTTCTTTCTTTTCTCCTTCTGGCTAGATTACCTATCTCTTGCTTCCTATGCCTGTTTTTCAATATTGTTAAATTTTTCCCTTTTGTTATTGTTAAATATTTCCCTTCGTGTATCAGCCTGGCAACCAAGTCTTAGTGACTGACCACAGAGGCTTCATGGGGGGTTTGTAGTTGTTGATCATACAGCATTTCCAATGAGTCTTGCATGAAGAGTCCCTGACCTAGGACGGGGTTAATAGAGGTTTGACTTTCATTTCTCTTGCTTCTCCATCTCTCTTGAATAAAGGAATTGTGATGTAGCAACCACAGCCACTATGAGAAGAAATAGGTTTACCTTCACTTTAATAATTTCCTTGATGCTGTTTTCAGGCCTGTTTATTAATTCACAAGATGCTTAAAAGATTCTACCAAATTGATTTCAACTTTGAAGAATAAATAACTTGTAAAGATAGATGTATTATAATTTATCATATGAACAGACTAAAAATAAGACAAAGTACACTATGTCAGTAAATGCAGGAGAAACATTTGGTAGAATTTAGCAAACAACTTTTTCAGTCTGATAAAGGACATCTGCAAAAGATCTTCAAATAATATCGTATTTAATGGTGAAAGACTGAATGCTTGATATATAAGGCGAGGATTTCTGCTGTTAGCACTTCTATTTAGCATTATACTAGAGGTTCTAAACGGTGCATTAAAGCAAGAAAAACAGGCATACAAATTATATAGAAATAGGTCTTTATTCTTGGATAACAGGATTATCTACATACAAAATCCTAAGGAATCAACAAAAAGAGAACTTATCAGTGAGTTTAGTCAGGTTGTAGGATACACAATCACCTATACAAAAGTCTGTTGGATTTCTATACATTAGCAACAGATAAAATTTGTCTAGTATATAGGAATACAATAGACAAAAAATAACTAAACAGAAATAAATGGTGAGATAAATCATGCATATAGAACAGACAACTCAATAGTGTTAAGATGTTAGATTTTCTCAAATTGATCTATGGACCCAGTCAGAATCCAAACAGGTGATTTTTTTTTTTTAATTAATAAACTCTTCAAAAATTTATGTGGAAGTACAAATGACCTAGAATAGCATAAACAATTTGAAAAAGAACACAGTTGGAGGACTCAAACTACCCAATTCTGAGACTTACTATAAAGTTATAGTAATCAAGACAGCAGCTGCTAGATAAGGATATACATACAGAATACCAAGTTCAGAAATAGACCTATGCACATATGGGCGATTGATTTTCAACAAAGATGTGAAAACAATTCAAGGTGGAAGGGATATTCTTTCAACAAACAGTGCTGGGACAACTGCATGTCTCCATGAGGACTTTACTCTTTCCATACAACATATACAAAAAATACTTTGAATCATAAACTAAAAAAGCTTCTGGAAGAAAACATAAGAGACTCATTGACTTTGGCTTAGGCAGTGGTTTCCTAAGTAGGATATAAAACTCATAAAAAGAATTTCATCAAAATTTTGAAACAAGGTCTTCAAAAAACATTGTTAAGGAAATGAATGTACAAGCCAACAGCTGTGAAAAGGTATTTAGAAAAAGAATGGATCCGATAAAAGACTTGAACTTGAATATTTATAAAATACTTACAACTTAATAAAACAACTTTTTTTTTTTGCAGTTTTTGGCCAGGGGTGGGTTTGAATCCTCCACCTCCTGCATATGGGGCCAGTGCTTTACTCCTTTGAGCCACAGGCACCACCCATAAAACAACTTTTAAAAGGCAAAAATTTGAACACATGCTTTACCAGTAATGAGAGATGGCAAATGAACACATGCTTAATATCATTAAGTCATTAAGGAAATACAAATTAAAAGCACAATGAGATAACCTTACATACCATCTAGAATGGCTAAAATTGAAAATACCAAGTGTGGAAAAGAATGTGGAGTAACGAGAATACTCACGTTGCTCTTGATAATGCAACATGGTGCCAGCCATTTTGGACACCAGTTTGACCCAGCAATTCCAATCCTAGGTATTTATGGAAGAGAAGAAAGCACATGTCCTCATAAAGCCTGTGCAGAATGTTCATAGCAGCTCCACTTGCAATAGCTGAACAATCCAAGTATCCATTAGCTAGTGAATAGATGAATGATTAGCCTCTGTGATAACTCTCCCCTCACACTGATCTGGATTGAAGATGACTTTGACACAGCCACGTGTCTCCTGGTTCTGATACTATCAAAGGCCACTGTGGCCCTAAATGTACTCACTTTCTTGAACATGGCATATTACTCAGCAACTATGGATACACACAACCAAATATATGAGTTACTGATCTATTCAATTTATACGAAACTCAAGAAAAGGAAAAACTATAGTGATGGGGGACTTTGGCGAGGGACATGTTCTGTAGTGTGATGATGGTGGTAGTTACTTGACGGTGTAAATTTGTCATAACTAAATTGTATCCTTAAACTTGACACCCCAACACCCTCCCCCCCCAAAAAGTATCACAGGAGGTAATTTATGGGGAAGGGCTCCAAAAAATGGTGAGCACATTAGCCAGAATTGTACATTTTCCACAGTATAGCCACAGAGTAAGATCCCCATGTTATATTCAAACCCAGTTACCAAATGCTGGTTAATCTGATCATTACTTTTTCAATTCCAAGAAATGCGAAGGAAACATCTAGATTGCTGATGGTGTGAATTTGCTGAATATATGTTACACACAGGTGGCTGGCTCATTTTCATTTGTCTTACTCGACAGAAGTGTGAAACAAAGATTGCACAAGAGATAGCCAGTCTTTCAAAAGAGGATGTTTCCAAAGAAGAAATGAATGAAAATGAAGAAATTATATTCTCCTTGCCTAAGTGATCTAAAACTCTTTGCTTTGTATGATTCTAAATGATCATTAAAAATTATTTCTTATTTTTTTATTCTTTTAACATAATAGAGTATACTTACTTAAAAATTATAATCTGAGGAGCTCAACTACAGAACTGTGAATCTTTTAACCAAAATTATAAAATGGTACAGGCACCATGGCCCACACCTGTAATCCCTAGTTCTTTGGGAGGCTGAGGCAGGAGGATGGCTTTAGCCTGGTAGTTCAAGCTCACATTGAGCTGTCATCACAACACTTGCACTGCAGCCTGAGCAACAGGTGAGATCCTGTCTCTTAAAAAATTTGTAAGAGACTGTGCCTATTATATTTGGCCCTACCTTTATGTTGTGAAAATGTTTAGCTGTGGAAGAAGGAACTGCTTTCTACTGAGCAATTACTCCTTACTGGGCTTCCTTCCAGGGGCTTTATTTCATCTCATTTAGTCCACACCAGGTCTGAGTTATAGATCTTGCCCTAACTTAAAGATTAATGGTATTTTTTCCTGTTAATGTAATCAGACTTTAATATTTTAAAACCTGTTGTTTCTGACAGGGCAAAATCTGGGCGCCTTGAAATTTAATGATTCAGATTTTAACGGGTAGTTGTTGCTATTAACACCTTCTAAGTATTTTGATTTCATTCTTTGCAAGCAAAAGTCAGTTGTTGGAGGTAAATTATCTTATTAATCCTTCATTCATTGTCTCTTGAGTTACCCACTGTACTCCATGTATAGAGACAAGAATGAGCTCATTTCTGTGTTTTTGAATTTTTCAAGTCAACCTTACTCTGTTCTGGAACTTCCCAGAGTTTAACCAGAAAGGAATAAAGTTTTAGGCTTTGACAATATTGTGTCTAGACTTCCAGAAACTCAAGTATGTGGTTTATGTAAAGGTGTACAGGTTTCAATCCTTTTCTGTCACTTCTACAAAATGCATTGTTTTGCTTAGCAGGGACACACAGCATTTTTTTCTGTCTGAGAAGAGAATGAAGTCCCAGATTTCAGGGTTTTCAACCTGGAATTTCTTAGAATGTTAGCTTTAATAGGTATGCTAAAGAAAAGGGAAAACATTTCGGAATGTCCAAACACCTTTGGGAAATACTGTGTATTTTGTGCCTAAGAGAAAGGTTCATAGTGCTTCTTGGCAGCTGTGAGTAGTTTATTTTGGAATGTGATCAGCATCTCCCGAGTTTAACCATAAGCACTTACCCTCTCCATGCCTATTAGTTTGGAAAGAAATGTTAGCCTCTAGCTCCTCATATCCATACCCACATTTCTGTCACTCCCTAAGTTTTGTCTGGGTTGGTGGGGTTCTCCAAAACTTGGGCAGATAGGGATTTTTTCCCCATTCTTTCATAAGACTGATGACCTCATCAGTTTTAGAAAAGGATATTCTGTTCAGGCAGAATACTTACTGTTTCAATGTTATCTCTGGGGACCTGGCCTGAGGAGCACAGTGGCTTATGATTAGCCTCTGTGATAACTCTCCCTCACACTGATCTGGATTGAAGATGACTTTGACACAGCCACGTGTCTCCTGGTTCTGATACTATCAAAGGCCACTGTGGCCCTAAATGTACTCACTTTCTTGATTTTTATTACAGCAGAATCAGGATCTCCTTCTCATCTAGGGAGGGAACCCAACGAGGTCAGTCCTGTGTCTGCCTGTAGCCCACCCCACATCCTGCCTTCTAGATCTCTGTGTCCCTGGTCACTCTTGCTTGTGCTTTTCACACCTTTTCGGTGCAGATTATACAATGGGGGAGCTGCCTCATGTCTTCTCACTGGCCAGAATGGCTCCTATGGGTGTTCCCTTTACCCACCCACCCCTTAACTCTCTATTTTGACAGTTCCAAACCACAGTCCATGAGCCAGAGTCACCAGAAAAGCCTTTTTTGTTCACAGACAGAGGCTGCCTGTGGAGCCTGCCCAGCATGGACGAGGCCCCACTCCTGCCGGTTACTCACTGCTGTGGCCAGCAAAGGCCTTTTTACCAGGTTGGTGGGAAGGTGGTACACACAAAAGATGTTTCTCAAACCAGAAATTCTTTCCATGATTGACTTTCCATTAAAAACAGAATGACTCGAGGAGGGAGGATTGGTGGAGGAAGGGTGATTGGTGGGACCACACCTCCGGTGCATCTTACAAGGGTACATGTGAATCTTTCTAAATATAGAATATAAATGTCTTAACACAATAACTAAGAAAATGCCATGAAGGCTATGTTAACCAGTTTGATGAAAATATTTCAAATCGTATATAAAACCAACACACTGTATCCCATGACTGCATTAATGTACACAGCTATGATTTAATAAAAAAAAAAAAACCAGAACGACTCCAGTTGCTTGCTTGGGCTAGACTGTACATGTCTCCTTGCCTGAATAAGCCCTATATATGCTCTTAAACAAAAGTCCAGAATTATCCATGCTGTCTCAGTGAACCTACTGGTGGGCTCTCAATTAACAAGATTAGCAACAGAGACAAATTACCTTCCTTGTAATGCTAGCTGTGACTCGCCCTGCTCCATTTCCCACCTCTAGTCCATCAGATCAGTGCTCTGAGGCTGATGGGAGGCTGGGTTCTGGAGGCAACTGGATTGTGTTCAGCCCTGTCAGAGTGAGTGGTGCCATGAGACTGGCCAGGTCTCCTGGCTCAGGAGAAACCCCCACACACTCAAGGGGGTGGAAACCACCCTAGAAGGCTCTCCCTTCCTTCTAGTTAGTACTTATTTTCAGCACCTGTTTGAGGTGGTTTTTTTATCCGTCAGTGATTTTTCAACTAGTGTACCCTAAAAATTTAAAAGATCATTAATTAAATTATTTTTAAAAGAAGTTCAAAGCACAGAAGTATATTCTTTTTTCACTTTTTTTTTGATCAACATAATTTAAGTGTGTCACAAAAGTTTAACTTACAGGTTCAAGTGTGCCGTGTCATAAAAACGATTGAAAAACATGGCTCTGTCTATTGCACCGTTGTGACCTGTTGGCCAAGATTTGATTTTTGTACAAAGAAAAGCTTTGTTATAGAAAGCAGCATACTATTTTTTAAATCTGGAGAGAAGGTATTCTGGTGACTGAAAGTACCGTCAGGTGTCAGACATATACGTGTAAAGGCCTTCTTGCTGTCCTGTCGGTC
>NW_003852588.1:1954966-1999974 GCF_000181295.1 Otolemur garnettii
GTATATAAAACCAACACACTGTATCCCATGACTGCATTAATGTACACAGCTATGATTTAATAAAAAAAAAAAAACCAGAACGACTCCAGTTGCTTGCTTGGGCTAGACTGTACATGTCTCCTTGCCTGAATAAGCCCTATATATGCTCTTAAACAAAAGTCCAGAATTATCCATGCTGTCTCAGTGAACCTACTGGTGGGCTCTCAATTAACAAGATTAGCAACAGAGACAAATTACCTTCCTTGTAATGCTAGCTGTGACTCGCCCTGCTCCATTTCCCACCTCTAGTCCATCAGATCAGTGCTCTGAGGCTGATGGGAGGCTGGGTTCTGGAGGCAACTGGATTGTGTTCAGCCCTGTCAGAGTGAGTGGTGCCATGAGACTGGCCAGGTCTCCTGGCTCAGGAGAAACCCCCACACACTCAAGGGGGTGGAAACCACCCTAGAAGGCTCTCCCTTCCTTCTAGTTAGTACTTATTTTCAGCACCTGTTTGAGGTGGTTTTTTTATCCGTCAGTGATTTTTCAACTAGTGTACCCTAAAAATTTAAAAGATCATTAATTAAATTATTTTTAAAAGAAGTTCAAAGCACAGAAGTATATTCTTTTTTCACTTTTTTTTTGATCAACATAATTTAAGTGTGTCACAAAAGTTTAACTTACAGGTTCAAGTGTGCCGTGTCATAAAAACGATTGAAAAACATGGCTCTGTCTATTGCACCGTTGTGACCTGTTGGCCAAGATTTGATTTTTGTACAAAGAAAAGCTTTGTTATAGAAAGCAGCATACTATTTTTTAAATCTGGAGAGAAGGTATTCTGGTGACTGAAAGTACCGTCAGGTGTCAGACATATACGTGTAAAGGCCTTCTTGCTGTCCTGTCGGTCCTAGTACATTCACTTTACAGCTGCTGGCAATATTGAAGGTTCCTTTTTTATTTGTGTAAACTCTAATTTCTACCCAGGTATCATGGATTTTTAAAATTAGTGTTTCATTACAAATGTCTCAGCGTTGGTTAATTAATTTTTGCCAGGACCATTATTGATTGAGCAAATAAATTTAACAGCCATTTGGGAAAAAGCTAAGCTTCTAGTTTTTTGTGCACATTCTTTCTTTGAAATAGGTGAGCACCCTTTGGCTGGTAAGGAGTCTCTAAGCTAACTTAGATACTTCCTCAAGGCCAAGAGTGCACACGTGTTTGTAGCTGGCTTTGCACCCCTCCCCTCTGCAGACCTGCCATGTGTGCCAGGCTTCTAGTGTCTGTACTGGCAGCCATCTTCCTCCTGTCCTCAAGTCCTGCTGCTGCCTTGTGGGTCTGTGAGCAGCTCCTGCTCTCAGTGGGAACCAGCCCAAGTCACTCACCTGGCTGGGCCTGGCCCAAGGTGTTTACAAGGCATTTGCATTTCAAAGGTGAAATGAGGACTCAGCACAAGTCAACCTTTATTGAGGGATAGGCTGGTCTAGAATGAAAATGAAGTTTCCATTGGATTTTCTTACTTAAAAAATTCTACAATTAAAGTATCTTATCATTTAAAATTTAGACAAACTATCAGCATCTCTATTTTCTATAGTTAAATTCTATAATGTTAAGCTTTTGTAGTTGAAGTCTCCTTCAAGGGAAGTCTTATACACCCTGGTATAACTACCCGTAGCTCTGGAATTAGCTCCCATGATGGGATCTAGTGCTTGCCCGGTATTTTTCTTCACACTGCAGCTAGTTACAATACAACTCTGTACTTGTAGGTAAGGTGGGACACCATCCCTGTAGTGTTCTAAACTAGAGCTCAGGAGACCCAAGAGGTGTGACGGAGGACCTGGGCAGAGAAGGGACAGAAAGACCCTTAAATGACACAGAGGCTCTCTGTGGGAGCAGCAAGAATGCTGTTCCTGGCCTCCCAAGCCCGCAACATGATGGATACTAACTCTGCTGTCTGGCGACTTTGTTGTTGCTAGACTAGCATGAATCGAAAGAAGGTTCCATACTTTTCCATGTAAAATGCACTCCCTTGTATAATGCACACCCATGTTTTTGGCCCAAACTTTCAGGAAAACACCCCTCAAGGCTGGGCGTAGTGGCTCACGCCTGTAATGCCAGCACTCTGGGAGGCTGAGGTGGGCAGATTGCTTGTGCTTGGGAATTTGAGACCAGCCTGAGGAAGAATGAGACCCCATCTCTAAAAATAGCCAGGCAATGTGGCAGGCACCCATAGTCCCAGCTACTCAGAGGCTGAGGTGAGAGAATTACTGGAGCCCAGGAGTTTGAAGTTGCTGTGAGTTATGATGCCAGGGCATTCAACCTCAGGGTAACCTGAGACTCTGTCTCAAAAAAAAAAAAAAAAAAAAAAGCACCCTTCAAGAAAGTGACCAGCTTTTAGCCAGGAGAGGCACATCTGGGGAGGTGTAATACTCCCCTGGTAAATGTGCAGGTTGCACAACTGTCCTGCAGCCACCCACTGTGAAGGCTGCCCCTTCCCTCTCTCCCAGAATCTCTTCCCTCCAGGCCAAATTGGGGGCTACAGCTGAGATGGCCACACACATAGCTGGTGGGCTGGGCACTTCTGAGGCCTCTTGGTCCTGAGACAGCCAGGTGGATCCCAGGGGACTGCTGGGGTTCCTGGTCCCCTCTGTGTGGCTAGGTCTGCCTCACCGGCCCTGCTACTACCTGCTCTGGCTCTCTCCCACAAGACCCCAGATCCTCCCAGACTGCAACCTCCTGTGCCCAGCAGGAGGGCATGGCTGCCCCAGGAGCCCTCCTATCTGTTACTACCCATGTATAACGTGCAGCCTTATTTTTCTCCTCAAGAATCTGGATAAGAGTGCATTATATACGGCAAGATTTGGTATTCTAGTTTGGTAAAAATGGGAAGAGAACTATTAGAAGTCACCTCCGGTTTATTTTCTTGACTAAATTTACTCAGACTTTCAGCCCAGGCCAGGGTCATCCTTGTGATGTCTCTGACCCCCCTGCCCCAGGAGATTCCAGGCTTCCAACCTCAGCTCCTGCAGCGCTTAGTTCAGGAACCCCACACTGCTGCGACTTAAGCGCTGTATGAACCTTCTGCAGAAACGCTGTGCTGCACAGGAACGAATGTGTGCGTCAGGCAGGGAAACCCTTGCTGGGTCCCCTGTCTCCGTGACCTCCCATAAGCTAATCTTGCTGAATTTAGGTTTTCTCACTGGAAAAACTGTGAAAATAATCCTGACTTCAATAGGCCGTTGGATTAAATAGTGGATAACGAAGTGCCTGGCATGGGGGTTTTAGCTTCATACTCAAATTAATTTCCCCGGCAGAACATGATCTGTCTTAGAAGATAGAAGATGGCTTTTCCTCTCAACTGACAAGAGGAAGAGCCATCATCTCAGTGAAGTTTATGGCGCAAAAGTACAAGTCAGAGAGATGACAGTTTCATTTCCTAGCCTCAAGGTTCAGCCACAAAGTAAGCCAAGAACCAGACTGCCCGCCTGCCAAGGCCCGGAGGGAGGGAAGCATCTGACCAGCAGGCCAGGGCCCAGTTGTCTTGTCAGGCACACAGGAGGGGAGCAGTCGTGGTTCTCTTCTGAGCCTGGGGAGCAAACGGCAAGAGACTGGTGAACACTCCAGCTGTAGTTAGAGAAAGGAAGATGCTCTCTGGGAGGGTGTCAAGCTCTCGGGAAAGGGTCACACCAACGATTCTTCAGTTTCTCATGTGGGGATAAAAAGAAAATCCCATTGCTGCTATTAAGACTGTTCACAACAGGCTCCGGCCTGTGGTCAGTGGTTAGGGAGGCTGGCAGGGTCAAACTGGCCCAGGCCTGCCCCCGCCCGCCCAGCTCACCATAGTTGGACCTTAGCCACCCAGGTGTGAGAATGAAGGACTACAAGAAAAGCCACACCAAAACATGACTTCAAACTGAGGCACCTTGGGCAGTAGCAGCTGCGAGGCGGGGCCTTGCCTGACTCCCTCTCCCCGCCTGCCTTAAGATGACCATCTTTGTCCAAAAGGAATTCAATGTAACGACCCCTCCTGGGAATCTCTCACGTACTTTTTCTTCTGATGGCTTATTAATGTTTCCCCAAAATCATTTCCACTCCCCTGAGCCCCCTCCATACCTTCCTATCCCCTTGAAGAGTATCTGAGCTTCCAGATTTTCTCTGGATTTGAGTTCACCCCTCCTTCACGTGATGCTCCTGTGCACCATTTCCCCTGCCAATCTTCCTCTTGTCAGTTTAACAGACTCAATTACTGAGCCCTCTGAGGGTAATGGAGTCCTCCCTCCCCTGCAAGAAGTTATCACGCTTGCCCCCCACCCCCAGGTGCACTGAAGGAAGAGCTGGTGTCTTAGCTCTTCACTGGCATGGGATTTTCTCAGGAACTCAACACTTGACCATTTTGAGAGAGTTCTAGAAAAACTCAGTGATCTGGCATCACAGAAGTAACTCTAAGACTTCAAGACAAAAGTCATATGCAGAAAGGCAATGACACTGTACCCACCCCTCCACAAGTCCAGCAGAAAGACTGCTCCCTGTGGACAGGGAGTCAGTGAGGGACATGGAAATGCACCACCTGAGCTTCCCTCGTCAAAAGCCTGCAGTCATACTTCTCCCAGACACAAGAGTGGAGAGGGTTCTAAGACAGAGGGTCCAGCCAGGCAGGGCAGAAAGCTGGCCCCATGCCCCAGGCACTGGCTATGCAGAAGAGGACAGGTGGGAGACCCGCTGGGGAGGGCCAGGAGGTGAGGGGAGGACATCCGACAGTGACCAGGGACAGTGGCTGGTAAGTTATTTTGAAAAACATAGCTTTCCTTTTCATCCTTAGCCACTCAGTCCTAACACATCCCTCACATAACAACTTCTAAGATAAGCTTTTCAAGGTTAAATAATAGTAAGAACACAACTGTTACAATTTTTTCTCTTTTTTTTTTTGGAAACAGAGTCTCACTTTGTCACCTTGGATAGAGTACTGTGGCATCATAGCTCACAGCAACCTCAACCTCCTGGGTTCAAGAGACCTTTTTGCTTCAGCCTCCCAAGTAGCCGAGACTATCAAGGCATTCCCAGTTTGAATAATCTCTAATGAAATTCAAAAATAAAAAGTGTGTCATCTCTTTCTATTTCCAGTGTTTAGCAGTTGCTGTGATATACTTTTTCAGGCATCTTCTAGGCAGCAGGAGCTGATCTGAGCTTGGCAGAGTCCTGGGTCCTGTCTATAGGTGCCCATGACAACACCTGGCTGGTTTTTCTATTTTTAGTAGAGATGGGGTCTCACTTAGTCTGGTCTCGAATTTGTGAGCTCAAGCAATCCACCTGACTCAGCCCCCAGAGTGCTGAGGATTACAGGTGTGAACTACCACTCCTCAACCACCACAGCCCATTTTCTCGTTTTTATATGATGAAATTAGGTTAGAACTACTACTACTACTAGACTACTGGTTTGCCGTTTTCATTTCACCTCCTGAATCACTTTTCTACATTTGCTTGTTTTTATACTCCTTTTGAAATGCAAACTCTCTCCATTCAGAGATCCCAGAGCCAGGACGCAGGACTCTGCCATGCTCTGATCAGCTCCTGCCGCCTAGAAGATGCCTGAAAAAGTGCATCACAGAAACCGCTAAAAACGAAATGGAAAGAGACGACACACTTTTTCTTATTTTGAATTTCATTAGATTATTCAAACTGGGAAGCCTTGATGGTCCGGCATGTAAGCTGTTAAAACACAGGTGTCTTTTATATTCACTGCCACTGACATAACCTAAAATACCAGTGGAGTCTGAGCAGTTTGAGACTCATTGTGCGTCCTAGGCTGTTCCTTAGTCTGGTACCCAACAGGCAGCAGGAGGGCTAGATAGCAAGAACTGGCCTCTGTATCTCTTAACTCTGCAGGTACTCTAGCAGACCTTCAATTTCAGGTCTGTATACCAAAATATACTGTTAGAATTGTCACTGCTTTAAAAAAATGCATTAAAGTATAATTCTAATATAACTTACAGAACTGAAATTCTGGGGGCAAAAATGTATTATTAATAGCAGAGAATGTGCACCTCAACGCTTAGGTTATACTAAATCAGAGGTCACATTCTCCTCTGGCCTGATGCTTTCAAAAACCTCTAGCAACTGCCCCACACTTCCCACAGCCCCCCTTCCTGAACATATTACGCCCCCACACTTATTTATTCATTTGAATGTCTTTCCCAGCAGAATTAGTTCACATTTATGTCCAAAGTGTACAAATATCTGGGTTTTAGTAAAAGAATAAGAAACCAAAGGCTTATTCGTCAGTAGTGTGCACAGGAAGGAGCCTGTATATCCAGATCCCATTCCCAGCTTCAAGTGAACCTATTTTAACTTACTGAGGAGTCTGTGCTCGCTGCAAAAGTAAAACCAAAACTCACAGAAGCACCACAAGGACGACTCAGGCCAAGGGATTTTCAAACTGACCATAATTATGAGAACCAATATCCACATACTCGGCGGCACTTTACAAAAAAGCCCCTTCACATGTTAGTTACCTCATTTGATGGCAATATGTCCCCTGAGAGACTGGGCAGGTTTTATGGATTGCCACTTACAGAGTAAGACATGGAGTTAAGAGTTCCTTCACTGTATCTCAGCAGCTTCAGGACAAAGCCCCATTGAGACGCAGACTACACTGCCCACCTCCAGACAGGAGTTCGAGGAGAGCCCAAGGCAAAAGTCAACCCAGGAGATATAAAGGCAGATTTCAGAGAAACCACTACACTAGTTAAAAGACAAATATTTTAATCTAGTTTCCCCATTTTATACTAATCATTAATACAGGTCACAAATTGCATTTATTTGTAGACATCTAGAAAACAATCAAAAGTGTATATATATCTCTATATAGATCTTATTAATAAATTTTATTTGGACAAGAGAACTTGTGCCACAACAGTTTTAAACAGCATGATTAAAGACTGTAGCACTCTCAAGAGTGGTCACAGATATGTACAGTATGTGAAGAAAAAGTTGCACCTCAGAGCTGATCATGATCAAGTTAAAAACACCTGACATACAGTATACGTGCTAATAAATTTCCTTCAGGTCATGACCAGCATGAAAAAATCAGGACATAGATACTCAGCAAATGTTCCATAAATGTGTACAGCAATATGCTGCATTTAAGAGTTAAAATCAGATTCTACTTTAGTGTTAGCATCAAGCCCTTAGGAGAAAGCCAAAAATCTCCTTTCGCATTTACACATGTCAGGAACTATTCACACTTAGCGCCAGGCTGGGCATCTGGCTGCAGAACCCAATAGGTCTTTGTGCCTGGGAGAAAACAGTCAGGGCTAATACTGAAGGTCTCTTTCATGTCCAGGTGCACATCTGCCTCTGGCTTTAAGAATTTCATTTATCGGCCATTAAATAAAATCAGGAGAAAGCAATCCAGGTCTCTGGGAATCTCATCCCTTCCATAAGGAAAATGCTCTGCCAATTCAAGTTTCATTCAGTCAGGAAGACAGAAGGATTTAAGGCTTCGGTGACAATTAGAATCCTCTGAGAAATTATTTTCCCTTAAAGTCAAGATAAGATAATGTTTGCTGTACTTTCTCTTGACTTTTAAAATCCCTGGTATTGAGTGTAGGGAACTTGCACCTGCATTAATTCTGCAAGAGAGGAAGGTCTTTCCTCCCCAGCAAGCCACCGCAGATCACTCGGCAAACCTCGGCTCTTGGGGAGGCACGAAAAGACATGGAGGTTCAAGCCTTTTAGTAGGTTGAGGAAGCTGTGCTCATGGCATCTTCAGAGATTTTGGTACTGGCGGGGTGGATGCTTGCAAAATACTTGACGTCACTGTCACGATCCATCTGAAGAGCCATGATGGTTTGTTCCACGGCTTCCTGATGACAACTGGCTGAGGCTAAGAAATATTCTGGAAATGACAAATGCATGGTACAAATGAAATTGGTCTGACATTTCAGAGTGTTATTAAATACAAGTGTAAATAAGTTATTAGTCCTTATAAGACATGATTTTTATAAAAGTTTAAACACATGACCTGTTAAATTATAAAGAGTAATCCAAATTGATTTGTTATAGGAAAATAAATCCCAGAATAAAGACAATAATGGGATTTATCTTACTTTCACGATAGATTTAACCTCATGATATTTAATCATAGCCAAGCAGTATTAAACATTAAATATATTAAAACATTGTACTTCTTAGGTCTTGATCAACTTAGTAAAAAACACTTCCAAATACCAACTACACATACACTAAACCAAACAAGTCTCTTCAGTTGTTTCACTATAACCACTATTTTAAAAATTTACATGAATGGCAAAGGAGAGTATTTATTCAACCTTACTCTTTGAAGTAGGCTACAAAATTCTTTCTGTGATTCATTCATGAGTTCATGCATTCAACTATATTTATGAGGGATGGGGAGTTTATTTATTTATTTTTTTTGAGACAGGAGCCTCAAGCTGTCCCCCTGGGTAGAGTGTTGTGGCATCACAGCTCATGGCAAGCTCAAGTGAGTCTCCTGCCTCAGCCTCCCGAGTACCTGGGACCACAGGCGCCTGCCACAATGCCCAGCTATTTTTTTGGTTGTAGCCATCATTGTTGTTTGGTGAGCCCGGGCTGGATTTGAACCCGCCACCTTGGGTGTATGGGGCTGGCACCTTAGCCACTTGAGCCACAGGCACTGAGTCTGGGGAGTTTATAATAAATAAAACATCCTGAATCTTGAGGGATTGTAATTTCTGGAAAAACAGACACTATAGGGCACCTGTCTCCTACCTATGGAATGAAGAGGAGGGAATGTGCCAGGTATCTCCGGGTCCCACACAGAATTACCTGACAGTGGGAGTGCTGCCAAGGCCCTGGTTTCCATAATCATAAGTGAATGCCCACTTTAAAAATTACTGCATTTTACATTATAAAAATGACACTAGAACAGAAGAATGCTAATTTATAGTCTCTTTAATCTCCTGGGAGAGCCACCAGAACAACTTAAGATATATCTCCCCACCAGATACTTTTCTACAAACATACAATACTTCTATTGTGACATTCACTATTCAACATAGTCCGTGATCCCCTCCCACACACAATTCCAGGCAGTCACCAACCTACCTTTTTCCAGTAGAGTTTGCCTTAGTGTCTTTGCAAGCAGCACTCTCACATTTGGAACCCTGTCATTTGCTAAGGTGAGCAGATGTGGCATCAGATGCACAGCGAACTGGTCCATGGGAAGACAATCATCTTCAATGACAGTCTGAGAGAAAGAAATACCTGCTTTAGATTTCTCTGTCCTACCAAAGTATAATGCTAGCTAACAAGGTTGCTTAGTGACAACAGCTATTTTAGTTTCAGCTTTTTAACCAATATTCCAGGTACTTGAGAACTCAAAAACAATTACATAACTGCCCACAAAGACACACAAGTTTCCTGTGGAGACCAGGATTGTTGAGTTACACCTTCACCTTCTCACATGCACTCTGGGCCCCAGACACAAGCACCTTCTAGGGGTAGCCATGGTGTGGTGTGGTATGTGGTACACACACGTGGGCACACAGAGAGGCCATGTGTGGTATACAGCAGCTTTAGAACAAGCTTGGCTGACTGTGAGAGAAATGGCCAGCTCAAGGCCAGATACATGCCCAACAGTAAAGTACAGATAATCCTATAAATAGCCAGATTGTGCTAAAGTTCTTTTCCTTAAGGATAAGGAAGACAGTGTGAGAGGGAGAGGTAGAAAGTGAGAGAAGAAACATAATTCTACTGGAAAAACCTCCACAAACAGGTAAGCACAGGTCCTTGCTTACCTGGCAGACAAAGACAAAGGCCTGTCGGCCTGACCACTTGGGACATCTGCCAAAATTCTCCACCAGCTCATTGATGAGGTCCACTCCAAATGTCGGAGGCGTGGCCGTGTGCAGCTTCTTCACCATCTCGCTGACCTAGGTGGTGAGTGCAGACGTGAGGGACACTTCTGTTCGGGGATCTCAGGAAATAGTTTGCTGATATGAAATTTTAAAAGTTTAATACATACCAACTTGTAGGAAATCCAACGAACAGAAGAAACTTTGTCTGCACACAGATTCAGAGCAATGGGACGCAAATAGTCATAAACATCTCTGGGACTATATAACTCTAGAAGTAAAATCAGCTGTCTACAAAAAGGAAATGTAAAAAGACAATTAAGTTTAAAAATCAGTAAGACAAATGAAAGTAGGTTAATCACCTGAATGTCTGCAGTATAAGGCACTGAGTATAAAGATAAACCCGTGCACTGTGTGCCTCAGCATCTCCTGCAGAGGCAGCTCTTGTCTCTGTCTATCTGGAAATGCATTTCAATACCAGCAAGTTCAAGGGGCCTCTCTTCCCCGCCGGGAGTGTAAGGAACACAAATGCTGGAGAATTCTGTGCACACAAGGACTGAGGCAGAGCATTTCGTGGTATGTTCAATGGGAACACAGCACACATTTTTCCACAGTAATGGCTGAGAATGCTGAGAAGCTTCTGTTTGCAAATCCGTTAATAAAAACATTCCAGTAGACTGCGGTAGCCTGCTATGTACCTATCAAGACTCCAAGCATGCTCTAAGCTAAAGGATACATCTGCTGGGGGTAATAGAAGTTGGAGGTCCTCTGGTAGCTTTTCTGCCATGTCTGAGGGGGAACTGAAGACTTTCATGGCATCCACCAGACTAAATTGAGTGGCTGCAGTAACATCCTTGAAGAAATACCTTGGCTATGACTGAGACCTCTGCCCTTTCTAATTTTATGTTTAACATTATTTATATTTCTAACAAGAAGGGAATGAACTATAAACAGACAATGCAGCAACGATAAATGTACCCATATGTATATGTGGGTCATTATGAAAGTTTTGAGATACACAAAACTCATTAAACGTAAAATCTTATGGACAAAAACAAATGAAGACCTCCCAGCAACACCAAGCAACAAGCCAAGCAAGCTGATACTTGCTTGGGTGACTTAGAAAGGGCACTGTCAACTATGTTCCTTGGAAGTGAAATAATGGACCATAACACAGTCTGTCTAAAAAATTTTATAGTGATTTATGTACATAACCATAAATCTTCAAAGAAAGCTAGAAACATTTGTTTTCTGACACAGAAGTTCAAAATAAAAATCCCCTGCAGGACTTCAACTTCTGTTTAGAATAAAGAAAGCTACAAAGAATGTCACTCTGACCCTACATGAGAAAAAGCTGTATCAACTACCAAATCTTTTCTTGAGCCCAGCAGAGCTGAGGCTGCAAGGCTCCAAATGACCTGACTTCCCCAGAGAGACAAGGAGAGATGGGCTCTGGGACGGCCTCTCTGAGCACAGCATGGATAGAAGAGGCAGCTGCTCCCACACTGCAGGGGAGAAGAAATCAGCTAAAATTGTAGCAGCTGCCCAGGGCTAGATGAAGGCTGTCACAGGGGTTGGGGGGCTCACACAAAGCTGGGGTGGGGGGCAGACACAGGGAGCTCACATTCCTGTGCAAACCCTCTAGTTTGTAACCTCCAGGGTACTTGCCTCCCCTGGGCACTGACAAAAAAAAACTCAAGCCAGGAAAGAAAACAGGAGAGCTGTCTGTCAGCAGGCTGAGGAGACAGACATGTCAAGGGATAGCCATTAACACTGGCACCCCAGGCCCTTTCTCATACAAAGCAAAAGCCTGATGGACTGAAGGGACACAAAGCCTGCTCACCCCACAAGCAAAGACGTGCTGCAGCTGAGGGGAGGAGAACTAAACTCCTTTCCTGACAGGGGCAGGAGACCTCCTCCAGCTAAGGCCCTACACTGATGCCAAGCAAAAAATCTCCTGCTGCCCAAGACTAGCGAGAAGTAGGAGAAAGAGACTGAATGCCACTGGGGCAGGGATGGAGGATTCCAAGAAAGCTGAGGCACGCATAAACACCTACCAAAGACTGAGGCTGACCCAGAGCCTCTCCCCTTTCTTAGCATGAGCCCACATGCCGAGGTCTACATCTGTTACCCAGAAAAGCTGAAGGTACAATACTCATACTCAAAAAGCCCCCCGGTATTGGCCCCCCACCCTCAGCACAAGGCCAGGGCAGCTGACAGCAAGAAAAATTAGCCCATAGTACACTGAAGGTAATCACAGCAACAACAAAACCCAAACCCAGTTTGATACTGATTAGATGGACTCACACTCCCACACTAATAGCAGAAGAGGCGTACCCACTTTGAGTCAGAGTGGGCAAGCCTTAAATCAGTAGAGTAACATCTCCAAATTACTGAAAGAAGAGAGAAACTGTCAGCCTTCAATTTTATACCCACCAAAAGTATCTTTAAAAAATACAGGTAAGGTCTATAATCCAAAATACATAAAGGACTCTCACAACTCAATTAATCTAACAACACAATTTAAGATGAACAAATCAATTTAAAAATAGGCAACAGACTTAAGACATTTCTCCATAGAATCTATACAAATGGTCAACAAGAATATGAAAAAGTGCTCAGTATCTGTCATTAGAGAAATGCAAACCAAACCATAGTGAGATGCCATTTCTTACCAATTAGAATAGTTGTCATTTAAAAAATGGGAAATAGCAAGTGTTAGTGAGGATGCAGAGAAACTGGAACCTTCATTCATTGCTGATGGGAGTGTAAAATGGATATCTGCTATGGAAAACTTTGTCAGTTCCTCAACAAATTAAACACAAAATTATCATATGACCCAGTAAATCCACCTCAAAAGAATTGAAACAAAACATCCACTGGCAAGTTTGGTATTGTGTATTCTACCACAATAAAAAATATATAAATATGAAATGAACACTTAGAAAAGAGCTGAGAAAATTCACTGTCAGCAAGACCTGCATTATGTAGGTCACCATGAAAGTCTGAGAGAAGCCTGTGCAATGATCCATTACTTCACTTCCAAAAACTGTAGCTGAGTGCGTCCCTTCTGATTCACCTGAGCATGTTTCAACTTGCCGGCTTATTGGTATTGCTGGGAGGGCTCCATGTGTTTCTGTTCACATGAGTTATATATTTCTTGATTTTTGTGTATCTCATAACTTTTGTAATAACCCACCATGTACAAGAAATGTTAAGGAAATAGGATACTAGATAGAAACTTGCGTCTACACAAATGAAGAAATTCAGAAAAGGTAAAAATGAAGCAATATATACCCCTACAAAACAATCTAATAAATTCTAAGAACTTACTCAGCCAGTTCAGCTCGAAAGCGCCAATTTCTACTATTATCTGTCACCAAAAACTCTTGAAGTTGATAAAGATATTCTCTTCTCTTGTCAATATGAAGAAGCTAAAGCAACAAAATGAAAGTATTTATCAGGACAAGGTATAGACAGTCTTCCTTTTATTAGAGTGCTTAAAAATAGCCTGTAATTAATATGGTTAATTCTTCTGAAGAAATGTGGTACCTGTATTTGTTTTAAAAATTGTTATTACATTTATTTTCCCTCAATAATTCTATCTGCCTTCAGGAGTCATAATGTTCTTTTGGAATCTTTGTTTCTTGAGCCTCTTAGTGGCCTGTACTAAAGCCCACAGTGCCCTGGGGATGGCTTTATTATGGTCCTCATCCTTTCCGTTCATGTGACATCACTGTTACCATGAACTCTTGGAAGACAGTTATTACTCTCTTAATCACATATGTAAGCCCACCTGTATGTCACTATGATGGCACATAGGAGGTACTCAGTATTTGCTGAGTGGAAAAAAAAAACCAAAACATAAATATATCTTAATAGCTGCTCTATGATATTTAAAAGTAAGTTTACAGTCAAAAAGAGGGAAACCCCTGAAATTTTATACAAATGGAAACAAATCTAAACTATACACTGAACTGATAACAATCACACAGGAAAAAAGCCCAAGTGTGAACCCTGGACTCTGCTTCTTCATGGGATTTTTAATGGCAAAATGTACTGAAGGAAATCTTAAACATTACTTAGTTGATTTGATGCTGGCGTTATTACTGGAGGAAGGATTCTGAAACTTTCTCACATTATGTTGTAGAATTAAGCAAATGACTAAATATATTAATGTTGTTAGAAACAGAGTTTTTACCATGAGAGGAAATAAAAAAATAAAGTGAAGAAAAGAGAGGAAATGGTATTGATTTGGAAGTAATGATGCCTCAGGAGTAACGAGCACATCTAATAACTCAGATCTTGGTTTCTAATGACCATTTTCCACTAGAAAGGACCAGGGCAAGGAAAAGCTGGGCCTGAAAATATGGATGTGCTCAAAAATACGGGGACAGACAAATCAAAAGGAGATGGAGGCATCTTGGGGCTCCCACTAGCCAATAGTGATGCTTAAAACAAATGACAGAAATGGATTACATTTTATTACACTGAATTAAAAAACCCCTAAAGTCCATGTTGATGTTAAAAAATGCTTTCAAAAAAAGGGAGAGAGAGGGAAGTAACAGATTCTCTTTGCATTAGAATGTTAACTAATAGGCCAGCGCAGTGGCTAGGAAGCCAAGGCGGATGGATCACTTGAGCTCATGAGTTGGAGTCCAGCCTGAGCCAGGGCGAAACCCTGTCTCTAAAAATAGCTGGGTATTGTGGCAGGCACCTTTAGTCCCAGCTACTTGGAAGGCTGAGGCAAGAGAATCGCTTGAGCCCAAGAGTTTGAGGTTGCTATGAGCTGTGATGCCATACCACAGGCGACAAAGTAAGACTGTCTCAAAAAAAAAAAAAAATAATAGAATGTTAACTAATAAAAGCAGAAGGAATTACAAAAAATAGAAAATCAATTTCACAACCAACACAGTAACAACTGATTCAGGTAAGAGCCAAGCATGGCTGGATAGATACAAGAGCAGCGGGTCAAAGACTCCAGAGGAGAAGATATTCAGAGTTCAAAAGTTCACCTCATCAATTACTTATTAAATACAAAGGTAAAAGGTCACTTTAAAATGGAGAAATGAAGCTGACACCACTATAACCAAGTTATCAGACTTATTGCTAACGATGGGAAGAACCAACATCAAGTCACCCTGATGGTGGTGATGTGTTTGGGAAAACACATCACAGCCAGTACAGACTGGGGATATACCTGCAGAACAACCCCTTTACCCAGAATAAAACTGTAACAACACTCAGGCCCATTCAAATTGAGAGGCAATCTCCAAAAACAACTAGTATGGACTCTTCAAAAATGCCAATGACATTAAAAACAGAAAGTCAGGGTAACTGTTCTAGGTCTAACAGGTCTAAAGAAACAGTAACATTTAAATTCAATACACACTTCCTGATGAGATTCTGAATTGAGGGGAGAAAAGCTATAAAGGATGTTACTGGGATAATTAGAAAAATTTCAATATGATCAATATATACTCAGACTCCTTGAACACCATAAAACCTCAAAACTTAACATACAGAACTCTGAAGATCCACTGAAACAGGAATTTTTCAACCAAACGCATATCAAGGAATGTGAAACCTGCGAACATGGACAACCAACTGCAGGACTTGTGTGTGTTGTGTGCAGATTCAGGGATGCAGAGAGTCCTGAAGCCAGTCACCCGTGCAAGAGGATGACTAGGATGACTATAGTTCATAACATTTTTTTTTTTGCAGTTTTTGACCAGGGCCAAGTTTGAATCTGCCACCTCCGGTATATGGGGCCAGTGCCCTACTCCTCTGAGCCACAGGAGCTGCCCAGTTCATATTTTATTCGGTAATTTTGAAAAATGTAAAAGGGACAAGTGTTTGTAACTATGATCTAACATCATTTTAAAAATGGAATTTAACATTATTATAGTACCATTTCTTTTTAAATTGTATCCTGTTATCAATTCACAGCTGTATTTTCTTACACAGGGGACATACAGAAAACTATCTTAATAACAGCAGAAAATAAAGTTTTAGAGTTACAGTAAGAATATTAGCATGTCTTTATGCAAAGAAATTAAAAAGTTACCTTCAGAAAATCATGCAAGTGTTTAAGGACACCTATCCTGACTTCATCAAGGTCTTTTAAAAATCCATTAAAAATTGGAACCAGATCCGCAGCTGTCAACTGATCTCCGAGAATAACTGCAAGCTCGTGGATGGAGAAGGCTAAAGTTCTGCGAACTTTCCACTACAGAAATAAAAACTACATTAGTAAGCGAAACACAAAGTGCTCAGTACTTTTGCTTTCAGATAATATATGAAGGTTCATTTATATTGGGAATGTTATTTATCTCAAAAAATTAAATCGGAATAGATTAGTAGTAATAATAGACACTTAGCTTTAAATACCTACGATGTACCAAAAAGTGTTGACAAACCCCTACCCTCTATGCCTATATTATCTATCTCCTTTTCATTGATAAAGGGAAAATGCTTGCAAATCATTACTATAGTTTTTGCAGTTCTCTGAACATCTGACCCCTATGTACAGACATCCACATGTGTAAAGGCTATTTAACTCCACCCCCACTTTACTATTCTTCTTCAGTCTGAGATTAAAAAACAAAAAAACTTGTAAGGAACTAGCAATTCAAGAAATACAATAATAAAATCTATATATAATTCTGAAAAAGAAATATTAAACAAAAATGCTTTACATTTAAAACTTCTAGTTAAAAACATCTTTTTCACCATGTTACCTTAAATTTTAAAATTTTCATACTACTTAGTTTGAAATTCTACCTACTAAGAAGCAGTTTAGAGCAAAAGTTTTATTTTCCCCCATCTGCACCCTAGAATCCACTCTTGAAAAGAATTTTTCATCCAAGTTCAACATATATATAAAGCAAACAAAGGCAGAGATGTTCTGATAGAGAAAAGGGGGCATTCAGAGCCCGTCTAGCTACCCAGGTTCCACCACGTACAATCCCATAGGGATCTCTTCAGTTCAGTGCAATAAAGATTGAAAATCATTAATAAACAGGATAAAGAGCTCTACGAAAGTCGGGCCCTGTGGTCCACGCCCGAATCCAGCACTTTGGAGAGGGTAAACAAAGGACTAATCCCCTTCTCCTGAGCCCTGGTTTCTTAACCTTGTAGTTCAGAGGACGAACTTGTAACTTTGTTCCCTCAAAGTTACTTTCAACTTCGAACTTGCTCAGGCAACAGCACTGAATCCTTGAAAAATGCTCTGTCACCCTGGGCAGAATGCCATGGTATCATAGCTCACAGTAACCTCAAACTCCTGGGCTCACACAATCTTTTTGCCTCATGAGGCTTTCTGAGTAGCTGAGACTACAGGCATCCACCACAAAGCCTGTTAGTTTTTCTATTTTTTTTTAGTACATAAGAGTCTTGGTCTTGCTGAGGCTCGTCTTGAACTCCTGAGCTCAGGCAATCCACCTGCCTGGCTTCCCAGAGTGCTAGGTTACAGGAATGATCCAATGCACCTGGCTTATTTACTAAGAAATTTAAGGAAAAGTCATTCATATCTCTGTATCAGCCTAATCAGACTGTTTTTTTCATAGGAGCCGAGAGGTTATTTTATAAAGAAACAAGAGTTTTGGAAGACAGGCAAATCCAAATCCCAAATATATAGAAACGAGACTTGGCAAGGGAGGCTAAGTCACCAAAGCCCAGGAAGAACGCCACAAAAACATCACAGAGGTGTCCAGACAAAATTACCTCGGCCAAGGACTCACCTTTTCTGTTCTTTTGCAGGGTGGGGGTGTGGGGACAGGGAGAGAGCAGTGACTGCTGAACTCCTCCCATCTCCTCCCCATAACACATGGGACCAAAACTTAGCAGTGCTGACACAATGCAGTTTTACTATGGTTTAAAACAGTATTTTGAGATCTAGTATAAAATCAAATAAGCATTTATAATACTATTTCTGGGGGGCATTAAATCCTACATTTTAAAGAATTAGATAAACACTAGATAAGATAAACACTAGACAAGAACATATTTGAAATCAGAAACTTAGGCATCCTGAACGTGATAACAATTTCTAATGCTTTAAATAAAAATGAAGACGACAAACTGTGGACTGACTGCAAAAAGAACACTCTCTGGTACTGTATCACCTTTCAGCTCCTCCACGTGTAATTCCCTGCGATGCTGAGTACACACCAAGATATATACAGGAAGTGTGTAGGTTTTGAAAGGCAAAAATCATTGCACCTTCCACATGCCTGTTCTGCTAGTTCTTTAACTGCTGTACCCACCTGCATGTCTGACGCCAGAGTCTCGTAGGTCTCTCGGAGACAGTGCCAGTTCTGTCTGCCAAGTGTCAGGGCCACACCTGGGAGGCTGTATGCGCAGTGCTTAGCTATTTCAGTGTCAACCGTCTGTGCACGGGAGGGGTCAGTCATAGACAAATACTGATCTAATAAAGCCTGAGGTACAACATCCTGATGAAGAAAGAGAGAGATAGCAATTGAGTATTCTGAGGACTTTAGATGTGAATTACGAAAAACTAACCTTTTCCCTTTTTTAGACAAGAGTGTCTGCTGTCTCAGGCTAAAGTGCTGTGCCATCAGCCTACCACATAGCAAACTCAAACTCCTGGGCTCAACTGATCCTCCTGTCTCAGCCGCCCACCAGAATGCCCGGCTAGTTTTTCTACTTTTAATAGAGACGGGATCTTGTTCTTGCTCAGGCTGGTCTCAAACTTCCAGGCTCAAGCAATCCACCCGCCTCAGCCTCCCAGAGTGGTGATTATAGGCCTAAGCCACCACATCCCACTGGAAAAATTAATTTTAAATATATTTTAAATATTGATTTTAACATAGCATCCTAAATAGCAGGAAAAAAACTACTGTCAAATTTTTAGGTCTCTAGTAATTGTAAAGAGAAAAATATGCGAAGGATATATAAATAAAAGCAACCTACAAGCTGTCTTAAGACAACTTAAACAGACACAGCCAGGTATAGTGGCACACGCTTGTAATCCCGGGGACCTGGGAGGCTATGGTCTCGCAGGAGTTCAAGACCAGCTTAGCAATATAGGGAGACCCCACCTTTAAAAACAAGGCAAAGCGACCACAAGAGCCCCCAGTAAACAGCTTAAAGAATAATTAGAGTAGCTAAATTTTTTTTTGTTTTTAGACAGTCTTACTTTGTCATGCTTGGTAGATTGGTGTGGCATCACAGCAACCTCAAATTCTTGGGCTGACATGATCCTCTTGCCTCACCCTCCCAAGTGGCTGGGACTACACGCACCTACCTACCACAAAGCCTGGCTATTTTTAGAAACAGCGTCTTGCTCTTGCTCAGGCTGGTCTCAAACTCCTGAGCTCAGGCAATCCACCCACCTCAGCCTCCTAGAGTCCTAGGATTACATGCATGAGCCACTGCACCTGGCCTAGAGTAACTAAATTTAATAAATATTAAAATAAGACCAGCACTTTATAATGGAGTCAGAGATAATGAAGTTTGATGTAACGTAGTGAACACAGTACAACAGTTACTCTGTGCACAATTAGCAATGTGTTTAGGAGAAATATCTGCCTTCTTTTTTTTTTTTTTTTTGCAGTTTTTGGCTGGGACTGGGTTTGAACCCACCACCTCTGGCATATGGGTCCAGCGCCCTACTCCTTTGAGCCACAGGTGTCACCCAACATCTGCCTTCTTTAGATGAAAATTTAAGCAATTATCTACAAAAAGTTACATGTACAGTCTTGCTTAGGTGTGTATAAAACAGATTTGGAAGAACACATTAAAGAAGGTAAAATTCTGGGTAATCAAGATGGATGAGTGGAGAAGAAACACTAAAAAGGAAATGTCCCTGAAGGCTTTTTAGCATCTTTTCAATTTTGAACTATATAAACTTACTACCTATATTTAAAAAACTAAAATGGAAGTGAATTCATTGAAAGAAGGAGATTATCTATTTGTACTGACTTGAAATATGTCTACAATTTAAGTGGGGGAAAGTATGTTTCAGAACCCTATGGATAGGGGCAATGCAGGGTGGCTCACGCCTGTAAACCCAGCACTTTGGGAGGACAAGGTGGGAGCATCACTTGAAGCCAGGAGTTCAAGACCAGCCTGAACAACATAGGAAGACCCCATCTCTATTAAAAAATTTTAAAAGTAGCCAGGTGTGGTGGCAGGCACCTGAAGTCACAACTATCTGGGAAGCTGAGGCAGAAGGATCACTTGAGCTCAGGAGTTAGAGGTGGTAGTGAGCTATGACTGGGCCACTGCACAACAGCCTGGGTGACAAAGCAAAAAGGGGAAAGACAAAAAAGAACACACGCCATCTGACCTAGGAAGTTGGATTTTCCCTGCCACCTGTTATTGATGGAACTTTAAAATAGTTCTGAGTCATCCTTTCATATTTTAGTAAAATCAAATGTGTGTGTGTGTGCGTATAAACAAGGTCTTATGTTACTCAAGCTGGTGTCAAACTCCTGGTCTTAAGCGATCCACCTACCAAGCTCTGGGATAACAGTGTGAGCCAACACACCCAGCCTGAGCTACTTTTATAAATTCTTGGTAACTCAGGAGTGAGGACAGCTAGGTAGGATAGGATATATACAACTGTCGCTGGAAGATCAAGAAGCATGCGTGCACGTTTATGGACCTCAAAAACACGTGAAGGGACGATGCAGGACTGCGATCTGTGATCACTCTGAACGAGGAAGGGGCTCAAGGTGAGAAGGGCACCATCTGTGCTTGCGTGTTACTCTCGCACTTTAATTTTCTTAGTGAAAACACAACTTACTTAGGTAAAAAAAAAAAAAAGTGGGTTTTGAAAGAGGAATTAAGAACATGCACACAAAAGGCGGCAGTTCTTGTCACTTACTTGTACTTTAGTTCTCCTTTCCTCATCAGGGCTAAAACTGCTGCTGGTGCTCAAGTCCGAATCATTGTGAATATAGCAGAGAGCAGAGTCCATACTCTGTTAGAAAGAAGTATCTGCTTAGCACTGTTCTGTCTGTAAATGTTCTTCACTTAAACTATGTTACTAAGTTACTTACCTTTCAAGATTGCCAAAAGATAAATATACATACAAATTCCTCATTTTTAGAAGTTTATGAACATACTAAGACCGCCTAAGACAGTGGTTCTCAAACTTCCTAATGCCGCACAACCCTTTGATACAGTTCCTGTGAGTCACGACCCAGAGGTTGAGAACTTCCCCTGCCTCAAATTAAATGGGCTCAAGAAGTTGCCGATGTATAAAAACAAATTCCAGGAAAATGAGAGTAATTAAAAAATTAATTTGAATGATTTTAAAATGACCCAAAAAGCTTAAATTAGCTTACTTATAAACAAGTATTGAGAGAGTTCTACTCAACTATTTTAGAGACGATGGGGTATTTATACACAGTTTTTATTCTACTTCTATTCTTGGCTGTTAATATGTAATTTTACAATACATATTTTTTAACAGCCAACAACGACAATAACCGAAAGCACCTCTGAAAGTACAGCATTTAAATTGCTGATAAAAGGACAGTTTTCTTCCAAACCACTGGTATTGTACAGATTTCTAACTCTACCTAATGTCACCTAACAAAAAGCAAAACAGAAATACACTAGAGCTCCAAGAACCCTCTCGCCAGCCCCACTGTGCAGGCTCTTTCCTGAGACTGTCATTCAAGCTGCTATAATCTATGACCATTTGATTCTGGCAATTGGTGTAATCCTTCAGTCTTTATAAACTAGGGGTAAGAAATACCAATGCCAAATGTAGCGCCTTGATGGGAGCACAGTGGGAAGGATCATACGGAAACACTACAAGTACACAGGGAAGACGGTGCTAGAACAGTACCCACCCTCACACTCCAGAGTCCAGATAATGTCACTGGCCCTCCGCAACATGGCCTCAAGTCCCGATCTTCTGCTCAGAATACTGTGTTGCTTGCTGCAGTGAAATGGTCCGATCAGAAACAAAGCACCTCTCCAAAAAGAAAAGGGAAGAGTTAATTATTCTTGACAAAAGGCTTTGTTTCCAGTGAGACTATTTCACTGCAGTGAGCTACGTTAACATTGAGTCTCCTAGAATAGTCATATAGCCAGGACTGGGGTTTACTTTTCCAAGCATTTCATATGACGTTTATGTCACAAGGACAGGATGTGGTAAAAATAATTACTTTTACTTTATGCAAAGGAAAAGCTAAAAAATCAGCAACAAACAGAATGCGCTAAGTAAAAGTGATTAGCTACAACTATTTCCCACTAAAAGACTTCTGATCATATTGTTCTCACTTGGTAAACACTTTACTGAGTTTGTTACCTCAACAGCATCGCTGATTAAAGGCACAGAATCATCTTGATTTATTTTACAATTTGGTAGCTCACTTATACCCAGTTCATCTTGCAAATCACTTTTCTTTTCTGTACTGATGATCTCTTCCTGAGCATCCAGGCTAGAAGCACGCAGCGCTGCAGACAGCACGTCCACTTGTGCTGTGGGCAAAGTGAGTAAAGAGTCAGAAACTCAGCTGCAGTGTTCTCCACGCGCACTGTACATTAGCAATGAAACATATATTTTTTTGACACTGTCATCAAAAAGCTGAAAAAAAAATTCTACTGTGGTAGATCATTAGTCCTTCAAGAGAAAAAGAAAACTAATATGCTTTCATGAGATTAAAAATGTTTATCCACTACTATACATTATTCTGCGTTAGTATGGGAAAAGAATGCTATCTAGTTGCTGGAGCTATCTCCAGTTTATTAAAAGGAGTAATTTCAGTATAAGTTAACTATGTTTTGGTAGTGCAGGAATCAAACTGACAAGGCTTACTTACTAAGCTATTTTAGCAGAAGAGCAGTCACACAAACCCTGCCAACATAAAACAATGGTAATTACAAAGATTTTTGTTGCAGTTTCATTTAAACATCTTATAACTCATTCCAGCTTATTTTTCCCTGATTTTTTTTAAATGAAAGTAGTTCCTTGTTCCAAATACAGGGAATCCAATCCCAAATAAGCACTCTTACTTGCAGCAAATCAAAATGACAACTTCCCAAGCAGTGGTTCTTAAATCTGGCAATGAGCACTGCCTACATTACCTTATAAAGGTAATTCAAAATTAAGATAAAGCATTCTTTTGCTCCCCAAATAAATGAGAAATTTAGCATTTACTCCAAGTAACAATCAAAATACAAAAATTTTAAAGTCAAATTTACTTAAAATAATCAGTAGCTATTTTATTAAGATAACCAACTACTATGCTATAGAATTAAAAAAAAAAAATTCTCACCTAAGTGCATTAAGAGCCTGGCAACAGAGATGCAAGAAACATACTGGAAGAGGTTCTATTCCTTACTTGTAAATTAAATAAATTATGGACATTTATTCACAAAAATGTTCAGTAAAATAGTCTAATTTTCAGAATTTCAGCCACAATTCTTACTAATATTTTTAATGACTTCAGCAACCCAATTATGGGATCTTTTAAGTTTCCAAAAAACAAACCAAAACAGTACTTAAAGTAGACAGTAGAATAAAGGCTACTGCACCCTGCAAAACTTAGGGTGTATGGGAATGATCCCAAACGTGTTGTAGTTCTGTTCCCTGAGAAGTACAGGAATACTTTAATTTTGCTTGGCAGATAACTTGCTTTATTATTTATTTTTTTTTTTTAAAGAGACATAGTCTCCCTATGTTGTCTGGGCTGGAGTGCAGTGGCTATTCACAGGCATAATCAAAGCAAACTACAGCCTCAAACTCCTGGCCTCAGGTGACCCTTCTGCCTCAGCCTCCCAAATAGCTAAAACTACTTTTTATAAATCTTAAAGTCTATGGCAACCCTGCTTCAAGCAAGCCCATCAGCAACATTCTTCCTTTAACATGTGCTCATGTAATGTCTCTGAGCACACTATGGCAATCCTTGCAATATTTCAAACTGTTCATAGTAATGTTATTATACCTGTTATGGTGACCTATGATCAGTGATTCTCATTACTATTTTAATTGTTCTGAGGTATCACAAACCTTGTCCATATAAAGCAGCAACTTAATTGTTAATGTGTGTGTTCTGATTGCTCTACTCACCAGCTATTCCCTGTCTCTCTCCCTCTCTTTGGACTTTCTTATTCCCTGTGACAAAACAATGCTGAAATTACTAATTAATAACTCTACAATGGCCTCTAAGTGTTCAAGAAAGAGAAAGGAAAAGTCACACATCTCCCACTTTAAATCAAAAGCTCAAAATGATTTAGTGAGGAAGGTGTGCTCAAAGTCTTGAGATAGGCTGAAAGCCATGCTCCTTACACCAGTTAGCCAAGAATGCAAAGGAAAAGTTCTTGAAGGAAATTAAACATACTATTCCAGTGAACACATGAATGATAATACAGTGAAACCGCCTTACTGCTGACAGAGATAAAGTTTAAGTGGTCTAGACGAAAGATCGAAGATTCCCTTAAACCAAAGCCTAATCCAGAAGTAGGCCCTAAACTCTCTTTAATTTCATAAAAGCTGGGAGAAGTGAGGAAGCTACAGAAGACCTTTGAAACTATAAGAGTTTGGTTCATGAGGTTTAAGGAAAGAAGCTGTTTCCACAACATGAAAGTGCAAGATGAAACGACAAGTGCCAATAGAGAAGCTGCATTAAGTCATCCACAAAACCTAAGCTAAGATCATGGATGAAGGTGGCCACACTAAACCACAGATTTTCAATGCAGACAAAACAGCCTTATATTGGAAGACATGTCATATGGGACTTTCCTGGCTTAAGAGGCTAGGTCAAGTCTGGCTTCAGACCTTCAGAGAGGGTAAAACTCTCCTTTTGGGCTAATATTGCTGGTGACTTGAAATTAAAGCCAATGTTCACCTACCATTCCAAAAATCCTGTGGCCCCCTTAAGAATGATGCAATCTACTCTCTATGCTCTAGAAATGGAAGAACAAAGACTAGGTGAGAGCACATCTGTTTACAGCAAGGTTTACTAAATATTTTAAACCCAATGTTGAGACCTACTGCTCAGAAAAAAAAGATTGCTTTCAAAATATTACTGCTCATTGACAATGTACCTGGTCAGGTCACCAAGAGTTCTGATGGAGCTGTACAACGAGATTAATGTTATTTTCATTATCTAATAACACAACATCCATTCTACAACCTGGGGATCAAGGAGTCATTTCAACTCTAAAGTCTTACTATTTCAGAAATACATTTTGTAAGGCTATGGCTGTCACAGAGAATGATTTCCCTGATGGACCTGGGCAAAGTAAATTGAAAGTATTCTAGAAAGGAGTCAACATTCTAGATGTCATTAAGGACATCTGCGATGCATGGGGGATCAAAAATCAACATTAACAGGAGTTTGGAAGAAGTTGATTCCAGTTCTCAAGGATGACGACTTTGAGGGGTTCATGACTCCAGTGGAGGAGGTAACAGCAGAGGTGGCAGAAATACCCAACAGAGCTAGAATTAGAAGTACAGCCTACAGACGTGACTGAGCTGTTGCAATCTCATAATTAAATGTGAATGGATGAAGAAAATGGCTTCTTTTTTTCTTTTGTTTTTTTTAAGAGATAAGGTCTTAATCTGCCATTCAGGCCACAGTGCAGTGGCTTGATCAGAGCTCCCTGTAACCCTGAACTCTTGGGCTCAAGTCATCTCCCTGCCTCATCCTCCCAAGTACTTAGGACTACAAGGCGTGAGCCACCACACCCAGTTAACTTTTTGTAGAGAGTGGCTTCTTGCTATGTTGCCCAGGATGGTCTCAAAATCCTGTCCTACCTTGTCCTGCCAAACTGCTGAGGTTACAGTATGAGCCACCAAGGCCACATAGTCTTAAGATGTAATCTACTCTAGTAAAGACGCTATAAACATTGTTAACTGACAACAAAGATTTAGAATATTATTTCAAGTTAGTTGATAAAGCAGTGGCAAGATTTATGAAGACTGACTCTAATTTTGAAAGTTCTACTGTAGAAAGAACAGCAATGCTATCAAACAGCATTGCATACTACAGAGAACCTTTTTGTGAAAGGAAAAATCAATCAATGCAGCAAACTTCAGCAACCATCACCTTGATCAAGTCAGCAGCCACCAATATCAAGGAAGGATCCTCTACCAGCAAAAAGATGACAACTCTCTGAAAGGTAATGATCACTAGCAGCTTTTAGCAATAAAGTATTTTTTAATTAAGGTAAGTACACTGTGTTTTAGACAAAAAGTTATTGCATACCTGACAGGCTATATAGAATAGTACAGATTTGATATGCTTTGAGAAAAGAAAATTTTATGTGACCCACTTTTTTGAAATACTTGCTTTATTGCAGTGGTCTGGAACTGAACCAGCTATCTCTGAGGCACCCCTGTATGTATATTGAAATCTCTCAATTATAGCTTATAATTTTACTCTACTCTAGTAAAGACGCTATAAACATTGTTAACATGACAACAGAGATTTAGAATATTATTTCAAGTTAATTGATAAAGCAGTGGCAAGATTTAAGAAGACTGACGCTAGTTTTGAAAGTTCTACCGTGGGAAGAACAGCAATGCTATCAAACAGCATTGCATACTACAGAGAACCTTAGAAGATGGCTACAGTGTTGGCCATCTGCTGAACATCAAGTCATATTGTGAAGCTTGCATATATGCAACGTGTAGGTTTTTTAAAAAGCAAATTGTGTATATTAGCTTTTGCTTGTTGAAAGAACATTTTAAAGCAGTTCATTCAATATTTAAGTGCCTACTATTTGTCAGAGAACTGGCAGGTATTGAACAATGACAGCTTCAAAAGCAGGCTTAAAACCTGACTGGCAATCTTCTTTCTCATAAAAATAATATGAAAAGTAAAATACCAGTTATTCAAGTCTGATGAGTTTAACAAACTTAAGTTGATAAATAATAAACAGAGTTTAAAGTCATAAAGGCATTAACACTTATCAGAAGTTGACTATCCTTGATGTGAACATCCTGCAATTCTCTGTGCCTCAATTCTCCTCACCTGGGTGTGGAAGCAAATAGAAGGATAGAAGGAGACTGTAACAACAAGATTGTAATTTGTTGAAAAAACAAAACCCTTGGTGCTTGCTATATTATCAAGTTGTCATTAAATACAGAAAACTGGTTCAAAGGAGCTATCAATGACAGGAGAAAACCACTGAGGAGTGAGGCAAAGAAAGAACAGTGAGGTTTTCATAAAACATAATAGACTTGTGAGAATTTTTTTAAAAAAAAATGTATTCAATTGATAATATTTAGCCTTCTACTCTTGCCCTTATTTCAGAAAATAAAAGGATAAACTACTGATACATAAAACAAGGAAAACCTCAAATCTATTTTGCTAGGTGACAAGTCAGACTCAAGGCTACAGCCTGCTTGACTAGGAAAAGCGCAAAAGACCAGCTGCTTATTAAAGCTGGGGATGGAAGAACTGACTACAGATGGGCATCAGAAACTTAGGGGGTGGGTATCTTGACTACTGTGGTTGTTACCTGACTATATGTTTGTCAAATCTCAGAGAAGTATCCCATTCAAAAGCTAAATTTTACTATAACAAATTATAACTCAGTTCAAAAAGGGTTAAGAAAATAAATCTGATGTCAGTTAAATTAAAATAACTTCCAACAACCAAGGATATAAACTAAGGTGACCAGACGTTGGCGGGACAGCCTTGATTTTTAACAATTTGTCCCGCAGCCCGGGGCGTTTTAAAAAAGTCCCAGTTTTTGGAAAGAATGCATGACAAGCTAGGGAACAGCGGGAGAATTGGAAGGGAATATACGGTTTTCAGCTGCTGAAAAGGTTAATGTAACTCCATTTGGGAATGGAGAGGTTAATGTAACTTCATTTGGAAATGAAAAGGCTAATAATGTAAACTCCCTAACTCCCCTCCTGGGCAAGGTATCAGAAGAGACTGGCTCCCTCCCTTGTGTCTAGGCAAGGACAATTAGCTCAGAAGGAGCCAAACTGTCTAGAACAAACAAGTGCCCCCACCCCCCAGTAAGGTGACCAGACGTCCGCTTTTGGTGGGACAATCCTGATTTTTAACAATTTGTCCCGATTTTTGGAAAGAATGCACAAGCTAGGGAACACAGGAGAACAGGAAGAGAACATATGGTTTTCGGCTGCCATGTGGCTATTTTGCCAGGATATCCATTTTATATTATTTTTGTTAATTTTATAATGTTAAACTTTAATAATAACAAATAATTGTTGAGAACTGATTATCGAGAACTGCTTATCAAAGTTTGCATTGTTGTCAGGCCTTGCCCCTGCCAATGGAGTCCCGCTTTACCAATGTTAAAATCTGGTCACCTTAATATAAACTCATCTTTAATCAGGCATTTTAACTTTTCTCTAACTATTAAACTGTAATAGGAAATCTCTAAAAACCATAATTAAAGCCAAATATAGATAAATGCTAACCTAACCACACTAACACAATTTTCAAAGTTTAAATAAAAACAAGGTCCTGTCTGTATATTTTGGACAGAAACTAGAAGTACTACAATGTCTACTTTAAAAACAAATTATTTCCCAACATTGAACAAACTGATAGCTTAGAAATTTTAGCTTTGAAACAAGGAAAAAAAATCATAAGAGAGGTAAGATCTCTGAGGACTTATGGGTTTTCTTCTTTGCATTTTTTTGTTTTAAACAGTATTTCATATTTCACTGAATGGTTATAGAGTTAACAGGAAGGCCATGTGTTCAAAGGAGTAAAAGACAACAGTCTGCCCTACTGACTGTAAACCATTTCCCAACCTCCAGCTGGCAGGAACTGATTTACTTAGAACACAGACTCCATTCAATAATAGGTAACATTTTATTTTGATATAGAAAACCATTATGGCTGTTGTTAATAACGAAGGAATCTAGGTGAAGTATGTATCACCAATGGAAAAAAGTCAAAACTTAAAAATTAGTCTTGTAAAGGTCAATAGCCCTTAAAACATCAGATTCCACAGACAAATAGAGATCTCTGTCCACTGTTAATAGACTATAACCTTTCCTATAGACCATTGCATCCACTACTATTTTATATAAAAAAAAAACTTGTGAGATAATGAGCAAAATAGTTAATGCAGGACTCAGGATTCAAAATTATAAAACACTGCTTGAATAACTGAAAATTTCAAAGAGGGATTTAAGAATCAACAAATCTGTATATATAATATAGTAAGGAATACAATGATAAGCCTATCTTAAATGAAACTTCCTAAAAATCAGATTAATTATATTTGTGGAGAGAATTTAAGAAAGCTTGATCATGGTCACAGTAAATTTTTAAAAGAGGGGAAATTTTATGACACACAAAATGTTTAAGTCAGAAAATAACATTTTTATCCATTTTACAATAAATAACAAACCTGACTGACTCTTCCATACCTTTAACATCCGGATCATCAATGTGGGGCTCTAGATTTTCTATCATTTCTTCAAGTTCCTTTCTGGTAGCCATGGTGATGTTGGGAGAACCTGGCATGGGGACTTCAGATGTTTTCTCTGGTCTCTCCGGGCTGAGTGCTTCCCCAGAGTCCTGTTCAAGCTCTATATCTAGATCTATTTCAGGAAGAGGAGTCCTCCAGAAATGGAAGGAGTTGTACAATTCCTGATCTAAGACTGCCGAGTCTTGTGAACTAGTGCCCATCTCGGGTTGTGATGTAGATTTGAAGTTTCCAGGTTCTTTATCATTCTCATTATTAGCTGCTTCCTGATTAGATTCTGAGGACATGGAACACAGTACAGAGCTGTCCACACCTGGACACTCCCTGGGTGTTTCAGCAGCATGGTCTTCCGCTGTGTCCTCCAGTTCAACAGTGGAATTACTAACACTGAGATCTGAAGGAACATCCTCTGGCCTGATTTGCACATCCTCTGGGACTTCTTGACCTCTGATCCTTTTGTTGTTTCATTTGAGGAGAGAAAAAAAAAAAAACATGAAAGTATAAAAATAATTGCTGACAAAAATAATGGGAGATATTAATACAGCATTTAGACAAGTTAAACACTAAACCTTATAGATTATCCATACAAATTGAGGTTTATATCTATTACTTATAGTGCTTCTTTTTCCACCTGTTGTTCTGTGTTCAGAGATGTAAAATACCTGTTAAGCATAACTCTAGATACTCAAGCAATATATATTAGTTGGAGAAGGTAACATTTAAGAATCCTGGGATAATCAGTAAAGCAAAATAGTAGGAAGGGAAATTCCTACAATGAATTTCAAGGTATATGTAATTGTTAAATTATTTCATTTCTAGGATTATTCATAATGCTACTCTGCTACAATGACAATAAAAATCTGAGAATTAAAGTTATTTGCTTACATTAAAAAAAAAGACAAAAAGAAAAAACTTTATACAATGGCAGAAAAGATACTTATTCACTATCTCACAAAATACACTAAAATCTGCTTATGTGGTAATAAAAGATTATCTTTATTTCTTCTACAATATTCATCTCTACTCTACTCCCAAAGGCTTTCCCAAAATGATATCATGGCTTAATGGGTAAAGACAGAAGGTACAAATTCCTAGTTAAAGTCTACTCATTCCCGTATCTATTACCTAAACTAAAGCACTACAGTAATTTTATTGTGTATCTCCTACACTTTGCCTGACTCAATTAAATTATTTATTTATTTTTAGAAAGAATGTCTCACTTTGTCACCCTTGGTAGAGTGCCGTGGTGTCACAGCTCAAACCAACCTCCAGCTCTTGGGCTTAGACAATTCTCTTGCCTCAGCCTCCCAAATAGCTGGGACTACAGGTACCCCCACAATGCCTGGCTATTTTTTGTTGCAGTTTGGCCAGGGCTGGGTTTGAACCCACCACCCTCAGTATACGGTGCTGGCACCCTACACGCTGAGCCACGGGCCCCGCCCTGACTCAATTAAATTTAACAAGCATTTATTGAGCACCTACTAAGAGCCAAGAAATGAAAATCAGTATTGAGGATTCAAATGTGAATGAGATGTGAATCTTGCTCTTGAATTACAGTAAGAGCCAAATAGGATAAACAAACATATAAGCAAATCACTGCCAGACAAGGTGTTAGTACACATGTATAGACCCAGGACACAGATGATGGGGATGAACCTGGAGATGAAAAGGCTTTAGAAGAAATAACATGAATTTTGTTTAGAATCAGTAAATGTGCATGAGGCTAAGGGGAAGAAAAATCATCCAAAGGAGAAACAGCATGTGCCAGGCAAGGGTGCCAGAGAGGTGTGATGTCTTTACAGCAGCTAAGAGAAGGGAATGATGACAGCAAGGATGAAAGACATCACAGGAAACAATGTATTCCACACTTGTAGACTTCTGGAATTTATCCCAAGCTACAGGAAATCATGTAGGAATTAAGAAAAAGGTATTATCAGATCTGCTTTTGTTTAAAGACCATTATGGAAGCAGCATTGGAAAAAAGCTGGAGGTAACGAAAGGAGGCAGGAATTCCAGATAAGCAGGTGAGAGATGATGTTCTGACGAAGGCAGTACCTTTGGGGCTACAGAAGAAGTAAACACTCAAATGGGAACAAAATCGATAGAACATTTGTACTCAATGCATGCTGGAAGTGAGACACAAAGGGAGGAACTGGGGAAGATCTATAGATTTCTGGCTAGGGCAACTGAAAGACTTCTGGTAACACCAACTAGAAGTGAAAAATACAGGCGGAGTTTAATGAGAAAGCTGATGAGTTCAGGTTCAGAAAGGGTGAGTCCAGGTATCTGCGTCAGATTCTATGAGGTGATATCTATGAGGACTCAGTCAAACACCAGGGAGAGGTGGAAACTGAGACATAGAAGTCATCAGCTTGGAAAGACTTGTGGGGCTAAAATGTGTGCAAGGCAGAAGCTATGAAGAAAAACATGACAGTCGCACAGAACAGAGAGCAAAGGCATTTTTCTTGTATGAAAGGATAATAAAGATGAGCATGTTTTTTGGGGGTTTTTTTCTGCAGACACAAGGCCCCCAAAACTGGGTTAAGATTCAGGAGTGTTCCTCTCCACAGAAATTTTAGCAAAAGGCAAGATTTATACCACCTAAAGAGAAACCAGAGTCTAAGATGAGCATATTTTTAGCCTGAGCACAGAGGTTAGAAGAGATGCAGGGAGGAGATTGGAAAGACTGATGGAACAGCTGATAAAGCCGCATCTCTCAGGGAAGACAGAAAAGAACCCAGGCTTCAAGATGACAGGGACGACTACGCAGGTGAGGAGGCACCTCTTAAACGAGGATGGATAAATATGTACATACATAAAAGGAAGGCCGCCCCCTTCAAACACTGTATTCCTTTAAATACACACAATAAACATTACTTAACAGGATGGCTCAATAGGACTGCACAAAAGGAGAGTGACGTTAACACCTATTCAACAGCTGCCACAGACCCAGCAATGCTCACCACAATACAACTCGCTGTTTTCAAAACCGTATTTTTACAAACATGATTTTTTAAATACAGATAAAAATATACACACACACACATATATATACACACACAAACATACATATAAATCATCTGAAAAACATATCACACAGCAATAGCATTTTAAATTCTGATGTTTCTCTTTCATTCTCATAACTATAAAATACATAGTATGTACATACAGCACAACTGTTTTACAACTGTGAAGACACTGGATTTCAAAATCTTAACCTAGAACTGGTATAACTAACTGAGTCTCTTAGGGACTTCTAAAATTCCTCATTTATTCCACAAAAATCAAGGATTAATGTAAATAACCTATACATCTACAAGATCTCTTCCCTTCCAAGGTGCTCTTGAGCTAGTGCTATTGTACAAAATACATATATCTTCTGTATGCGCAGGAATTAACATATTTCCCAATCACTTTGTCCTTATTTTAAATCATAGCATTTTATCGCCTTTTGTTACAAAGACTATTAGCAGGCTAACTGGTAAAAATGTGAATTAAGTCTACAGGTTAGGAAACAGTATTTTAACAATGTTAATTTCCTAGTTTTGGTGATTTGATTACAGTTATGTATGTTATGTCTTAGGAAATACACAGTAAAGGTTAAAAAATTCACATCCGAAACTTATTTTCAAAGAGAAAAAAAAAAGAATGAAGCAAATATGGTTAAATGTTAATACTTAGAGAATCTAGGTGACAGATATCTGAAGGATATATGAAATTCTTCCTGGTATTTTTATAATTTTTCTAACTTTAAAATAATTCAAACTAAATTCAAAAAATTATAATAAGATAGTGTTCAGCAAACAGGTAGACAGCATATGGGTAAAACCTAAAAGTCTCATCTACTATTTGACAAATTTAAGAAACTTTCATTTTAAATACATAAAATAAAACCTGATTAAAAGGTCACTCAGGCTTGGGTGCTGGCCACATACACTGGAGCTGGAGGGTTCAAATCCAGCCCAAGCATGCCAAACAACGACAACGACAACCCAAAAATAGCTGGGCATTGTGGTAGGCGCCTATAGTCCCAGCTACTTGGGAGACTGAAGCAAGAGAATCACTTAAGCTCAAGAGTTTGAGGTTACTGTGAGGTATGACATCATAGCACTCTACTGAGGGCAACATGGTGAGATTCTGTCTCAAAAAAATAAATGAATAAATAAAAGGTTAATCAGTATGTAAAATCCAGGGGCTTGAAGTTTCTTGACTACTATCTCACCTTAGCATTAAGATTAAATGTTAATATTCTTAGCTGCAAAAACAAAAGGACTGTCTCAACAAATGTAAACATACTAGTTTTCCAACTTAAAACTCTTAGTACAATTTTTAAGAGAAAACAAGGAGACACAAAAAAGTTTTCCCTAGTATAATATTAAATTCTGGGGGGAAATACTACAGGTATGGATTCAAAGTGTCAAAAGCATAAATTCTCAAATTCTTTCTAATTTTTTTTTTCTTTTTTGAGACAAGAGTCTCACTTTGTTGCCCCCGGGAGAGTGCTATGGTGTCACAGCTCACAGCAATCAGACTCCTGGGCTCAAGCAATTCCTTTGCCTTAGCCTCCTGAGTAGCTGGGACTACAGGCACCCGCCTCAACACTTGGCTTTTTTTAGAGGCAAGGGTCTTGCGCTAGCTCAGGCTGGTCTCAAACCTGTGAGCTCAGCTGATCTGCCCACCTCAGCCTTCCACAGTGCTGAGACTATAGGCGTGAGCCACCAGGCTTAAATTCTAACTTTACCTAGAGCTGGATAACAGTCAATGCAAACTCTAGCTGCTAAATGCCAAAATTCAGATATTCTCAATTGCCAAACTTCTAAATGCTACTATTATAGAAGACAAACATTGTTTTGAAAATTGAGGACCTTTGTGATTCTGCGTAATGGGAGAATTATCCTATCTCCTAAGAGATACAGCTATCAAGAGGACCAGAGGGTAGGCAAGAAACCTAAGATACTGTTCAGCAAGAGGGGGAGGAGCAAATGGCTAACACCTGTAAGGCCCCATCAACTACTGCCTCATAAATTTAAGAAACTTCCTTGATCTTAGCCAAAAGGCCTAATGTGCATGATACAAGAGTACATTTCAAAACTATTATGAAATGAGTATAACTGTGATGGATGTGTTACCTAGTTCAATGTAAACATTTCACGCTATATATCAAAAGCAGTACCCTGAACCCCAGAAATGCAGCAATGTAAAAGTTATGAGTTAATAAAAAATAATTAAAAATTAAAAAGAAACTTCCATTTAAAATATACAAAAGAGAACCTAATTAAAAAGAGCCCTAAGTGTCTTTTTGTACTTACATAAGTTTACAATTCATGTCCTTAGAGTTCCTGACTAGAGACAATGGACCTAGAAAATTAAGCATAAGTATTTCATGGAGAAAATGACTTGTGCAGCATCTGACTAACAAAGCACTGTTATCCTGAAATGAAAGCAAAGAAAATTCTTCAGGATACACCTTTCAAGTAATGTGAACTAATTATGTGAAATTTCAACATTAGTAAATGTTTGTGCTAATTTTATCAATTTTATTTTCACATAGTTAGCATTAAGCTAATCTGACAAAAAAATGGTTCAGTTCCATCAGGTTTTTGAAACCAAATCCGAATTTCCTGGGAATAATTCACTCAAGATGCATTATGCGCCAACTAAGTTCCAAGCCCATGAAGGTGTCAGCACAAAGACGAGAACTAGATCACTACAATGGATGGGTTTGGGATCAATGGGATTACACATAACTACACAATTTGAAAGACATGGTTGAATATCAGTGCTCTAATTCCAGTGTTATTACAAAGACAAAAGCTTTGAATTTCCTGAAAAAGTCAGGAAAGGATCCTGGAGGTATTGAGTTGAGTGTGGTTATAGTGCTGACCTTATCACTTTTTTAAATGAGGGTGTGGATGAGACATGGTGCCTCCTAGGGAGCAGCAAGCATCAAACCGGGGAGCACCACACACGGTAAGCACAGTGCATGCAGAAAACAGCCCCTGTTCCACTACACATAAGAGAATGCTTACTGTACGTACTTTTAAATGCCAGTTTAAATGTTTAATCCTGCTTCTGGAAGTAGCTTTTGTCAGCACTTTCAAAGAAGTATTAACAGCCTGATCCAAGGAAAGTAAAAGGTAAATCTCATACATATATAAAGTCAGATGTTCATAATCAATAAATGCTATGAGAGTATTAAAATGATAGTAAATGTTTCTAGGTCAGATGAAACACTAAGCAATAAATAAATAGTAGAAATATACTGCTAAAAACTTGCTTTCAATTTCTAAGATACTTGTTCAAGAAATGTTAATTCTAGGAAACTGAGAGGACCATAAGAACAGGAACCAAGTTCTATCTTTCCTGCTACAGTTTCTGGTTCATAGTAGGTGCTCAGTTAATTCTGGCATAATCAATCAGTCAATCAATCTTAAATAACACAACAGTGTTAGGAGTACTTAAAACAAAAGTCAGTATGTTGTTTAAGGAAAGCATTACAAACTAATGGTTCTGAGAATTATTAATACACAGGTCTAATTCTCCACAAAGCTAGGAAGTCAAACTATGCAAAAGCTTTTGCAATATTTAACATATTTCCTTCCCTAGACAGGAACTCTCTCTTCCATATCATTAACATAATTCAATAAAGTTTAATACAGTGATGATCCAATGCAACAAACAGCATCTACTTTGAAATTAAGACATACATCTCATTACAACGGGAGAATTAAAAACTAAACTACCTACAAACAGCTCTTCCAAGAATGCTATATACCAGTAGTCAGCAAACATAGCTTGGATAGCCACGTCAACTGTTTGTGTCGATAAAGCTTTTACGGGAACACAGCCAATCCCATTCATTTAAGTAATGTTGATGGCTGCTCACATGCTGCAAGGCAGAGTTGAGCACTTGTGACAGATAACGAAAATATTTACTACCTGCTCTTTCACAGGAAGTCTGCCAACCTCTGTCTTATATATTGTCTGTAAATGTCTACTTTCCCTTACTAGACCCTTTCCAAATTTAAAAATACAAGTTATATAACAATCTTCAGTACATTTAAATAGATACTTTAAAAAGTATGCTACTTCAAAAATGAAAAATAGACAATATCCCCCCATCCCCATCATCATTTTTGTAAAACTCCTTGCAGTAGTTCTGTCAAAAGAACTAACAGGCTTTGTTTGCTAGGAAGACAGGGTTGAGTGATTTTTCTTCCTTTACAAAAACAGTACCTCAGGTTTGTTTGGCTATTCAGCAGGACAGTAGGAGAACAGGCAAAAAGGTAAAACAAGGCAGCAGAGAAGAAAGGAAGAACTGCCAAATCAAAACACCAAGAAAGCAAATATCACAGTATCAAGACCTATAGAAGAAAATGTCCATTAGCATCATGACAAGGGAGGGACAAGACACTACGGCTACTCAAGCATTACAGTAGGGACTGTTTCAAAAACATGTACCAAAATCATTTCAAATGCTTAACTATAGAAGTTTGTGCACATTCCCATGTTCTAAGTTAAGCTTGACTCGGTTTTTCCCCAAAGCATATATTATAATGAATACTAAAAATTAAAATGCAATAGAAACTTGTTAAGGCAAATCTAAAAAAAAATGAGAGTTGACTCTTTAAGCTCTGTTTAAAAATTTGGTTGCCCTATTAAGACTAATACACTTAAAACTGAGTGCAAATATACATTAATAAGTACACTAGGTTGATGCTAATCATTCAAATGGGTTCCTCCAAATGGAGAGATTACAATAAACCTGTAAACAGAGACCCCAAGATCCACCATTAAATGATTTGACTGGAAAGAAAAATAAAACATATTCCTAAGGTAGGTTTTAATCCTTAAAAACAAATTTTAAAAACCAAATCCTATATACAGCATGTAACAATCACCTATATATTCTAAATTTATCACACAGTTTACTGGATAAATAATTCTTTAAACTTATCAAAATACCATAGAATTTACCATCTGGAGTTTGCTTTGTGCTAGGCATCACGTCAGCCTGTTACATGTATCTTCTCATTCAATATGTAACTAACCAAAAAGACACTTAACAAATGTAAAATAAAACTCTAGAAAAATATTTACTGAAAGAGTTGAAATACTATTCACAAGCAGTACAATTTAAAATTGTACCTATTTCTGTCTTCTACTGATATATCTTCTGAACTTTTGCTTTCTTCCTTAAAATACTGGCCTGAGCTAGATGGATTAGCGAAAGTAGATATGAAAGGTCCCAGAGACTGAAAAGCTGCTTGGCGAACCTAGGAAGAAAAAGAAGACAATAATTACCCGTTCAGAAAAGGATTTATATATACCAGGTGGCCATATAGTTCAGGTGCAATTTAAAATAGTGTGCAAATTTAAAATTGCACACGAACTTTATGACCACCATGTATACAAATACACACAGACATATACACATTTAATAATCTACCTTTCATATATCAAATTATGTTTCAGATAATAACCTTTTCTAAAAGAAACCCAAATTCAGAACTATAAATCTATAGTAGATGGGATTAAGATTAAAAAGAAAAAAGAACTATATATCACTCTTCAGTTATGATTTAAAAATCTACCCCTCATAACAATTTTGGAACTCTTTTTCTAGAATAGCTGTCAGAGCTGTCATCATATTAAGTCTAGCAATTAAGTCTGTGAACTCATCCTAGAAAAAGAGCTTGAGAGGATGGACTAGGTGCTGGCATTGGTGCATACTTTCCCAAGGGGAGTACTTTGAAGATAACTATAGGGATATTCAGCAATGAAGTATATAGCACTTTTGCTAGAATGAGTTCATGAATCCACTTAACTGTCAACCTCATATACTCAAGATCAAAAAAAATGAAAAAAAACCCATGCCAAACAAAAGATAATAAAGCAATAAAGTCACAAAATGTGATAATATTGAATGTTTTCAGGTGGGACAGACTGTAACCTTTTTTTCCTACATAAAGGCAAGGCAGATATACCAGAACTACACACATAGAACCTATGGCACAAAGATCTGGGAACACGTATTACTGTTCTCAATGATGGTCTCATGTAGGAGGGGTGATAAGGAAGTTATAGATCAGAATTTTTTTAATACAAAACACTGGAAAAGGAGAAGTTTTATTAAAGGAAGGAAGGAGAGACACAATCCAAAACAGGTGATCTTGACCAAAAAAACTGGTATGTTACTAAAACCCTGACTTTGCCACAGATCAGTTCTTCTTTTTTTTATTTTTATTTTTGGTTTTTTTTTGAGATGGAGTCTCACTATGTCACACTCAGTAGAGTGCTGTAGCGTCATAGCTCACAGCAACCTCAAACTCTTGGGCTTAAGCAATTCTGTTGCCTCAGCCTCTCGAGTAGCTAAGACTATGGGCTCCCACCACAACGCCCAGCTATTTTTTGTTGCAGTTGTCGTTGGTTAGCTGGCCTGGGCCGGATTTGAACCTGCCAACTTCAGTGTATATGGCTGGCACCATAACTACTGTGCTATGGGAGCCGAGCCACAGATCAGACCTTCTGAAGTTTAGCATTCCTTTTCTAGAAAAACGGTATAACAATAACTTTTTTACAAGTTTTAAAGTAAGGGTTATATGTATATATTTTACATGGGCAAATAAATGTAAAGTTTATCTACTATTTTTATTTGCCTACTTAGAGAAGCATATACAAAATGATTCAATAGGTTAAAAAAAAGTTAGAATTAAGTACATGACAGAGAAAAGAATAGCTTGTGAACTTAGGGATTTTTCCTCTTTATAAGTCAACTTTACCGCCATAAAACATAAAAGGTCACTTTTTAAATTATATGTGCCAATTTAGTCTTTTCTGGATACTGTTAAATCTCTGAGCTTGTTCCCAATGAAGGGCATGTAAAACTTATTTAAATCATTAGTTTATTCTATCATTAGAATGAAAATAGTTTAACGTGAAGATAACACCTACGAGCATCCAGTAAGAGTTAATTAAATCACACTGTTAAAGATTAATCTACCTCTTGAGTTCACAAAAACAATGAAATCCAATACAATCAATTCCCCAGTATCATTCTACAGTTACAATGCAGTCAGGATTAGAATCCATGTTCCTTTACTCGCCAACACATTCTGTTGCATATAACTGAGCAATTTTCCAACACTATAAAAACATTTCTACTTTTGAGCTATTCATCAAAATGAAGTGATTTTAAGCTACTATTATTTTTATTAATTCCAATGACTTTAAGAAACAATAAACAGCTCACTGATTTTTTTTTTTTTTTTGAGACAAGAGTCTTACCCTGCAGCCCTGGGTAGAATACCATGGGGTCATCATAGCTCACAGCAACCACAAACTCTTGGGCTCAAGTGTTTTTAAACAAAGGTTCTGAAAACCACTAAAAAATTCACAAGTCACTTAAAGAATTAAAGAATTTCATAAATAAACTTTCAATTCAATCTTAACTTTTGAGAAAATTTAACCTAGTAGATGAATCTTCCCCAGAAAATTTAACAATTTTCCTACAGAAGTCTATCTTCTCTTTCTTTTGAACCTAAACAGCCATAGGATTTACATATAAAAGTGTGTACGTATGTCTCTCAAATAGGTAAAGAATATACAGTTGACCCTTCATTTGCCTGGGCTCATAGATTTAACTCAACTACAAACTGAAAACGTAGTTAGGATGGCTTGGTGCCTGTAGTTCAGTGCGTAGGGCGACAGCCCATACACCAAGGCTGGTGGGTTCGAGCCCAGCCCGAGTCTGCTAAACAGCAGTGACAATTGCGAGCAAAAAATAAAATGTAGCCAGGCATCCTGGCGGGAACCTGTAGTCCCAGCTACTCGGGAGGCTGAGGCAAAAGAATTACTTAAGCCCAAGAATTTGAGGTTACTGCGAGCTGTGACACCACGGCACATAGTGAGACATATATGGAGGGCGACATAGTGAGGCTCTGTCTCAATAAAAAGAAAAAGAAGAAGAAGAAGAAGAAAACATAGTTAGGCTCACAACTACTGCATCTGTATTGAAAAGGTAGACTTTTTCTTTTCATTATTCCCTAAATACTTACTTACAGCATTTATACTATATTTGGTATTATAGTAATCCAAAGATGATTTAAGGGATTTTTAAGGATAGTGTAGTTATATGAAAATATTATGCCCTTTTTATTAATATATAAGGAACTAGAGAATCTTCAAATTTGGGTATCTGCAGAGAGTGCTGTAACCCGTCCCCACAGATTCAGAGGGAAAACGGTATATATCTAAAATGACCGAGACATCCATATTCCCAAATTAGCAGCGGATAATGCATGTAACTGATCCAAAACACCAACCAAAGGTAGTTTCAAAATGAAAATTTCAAATAAACTACGTTAATCTTTTCTAACAATCTAATACAGATTACAAAAACTTTAAAATAAAACTAAGGCTTAACAGTCTTTCCTCCTATGTCAATTGTGCTTTGGAAATGAATGCGGTAAGGTCCTGAGATTGGCGTCTGCCGCGAGAGCATGAGGACCTTGACTGACTCATGCCTCAGTTAAACATGTGAAAATTATAAAATGATCCTACAACGCCTCTAGAAAAGATCCCAAGAAAAAATAACAAATGAAGAAATATCTATTCAAGAAAATCTACAAAAATTTGGTTAAATAAGCTGAGAGTGTCTGGTATTTGAACCAAGACCATTCCCTTCTTACCCTTCCTCCACCTTAGTGAGGTGAAGACTCCACTCAGGACTGCTACAGCCAAAGACACGGGGCTGTCTCTCCCCCAGCTCCCAGTCACAGGGCTTTCTGTGTTATTCACCAGGCCCTCGGCGACCTGATGTTGAGGCCAAGTCCTGGCTGAGTACAGGTAGGGGCTCCTTTCTTCCACCCAAAATCCACTTGTAAAACAGAAGCTCCACCTTGGGCCTGGCACACTGAGAATACTGGGGCCCTCACAATTGCTGCTCCAGTTTGCAAGGCAGGAATTCCCCATTGAGAAAACCTCAGACTCCGCCCTCCCATCCCATCAAATTCCTGACATCCCAGGGTGACCATGGGCCAATCCAAATCTGTGCCTTCTGCAGGGGGGCAACAGACTTCACTAAAGCGTATAAGCCAGTCACTAAATGAATAAGCAAATATAAATAAAAAGCCTCAAGGAGGAGAGGGGACAACCAATACCAACGTTATTACACCGTATTCTCTAAAATGTCCCGTTTCCAATAAAAAATTACAACAAATGCAAAAAAACCAGGTTAGAAAAATGAAAAAATGTCAGGCATCAGAAACAGCATGTGAGAACAATAAATTTCAGACTGAAAAAGAATACTCCAAAGTATCCATTATAAATACATCCACAGAACTAAAGGAAAGCAGGATCACAGAAGTAATGAAACATAGGGGGACAATGTTGCATCAACTAGAGAATAATATCAATAAGAGGAAATCATTAAAAAAGAACCAAATATGGCTCGGCGCCTGTAGCTCAGTGGCTAGGGCACCAGCCACATATACCAGAGCTGGTGGGTTCGAATCCAACCTGCCAAACAACAACTACAACCAAAAAATAGCTGGGCACTGTGGTGGGTGTTTGTTAGTCCCAGTTACTTGGGAGGCTGAAGCAAGAGAATAGCTTAAGCCCAGGAATTTGAGGTTGCTGTGAGCTCTGACACACAGCACTCTACTGGGGGTGACAAAATGAAACTGTCTCAAAAAAAAATTAAAGAAAAAAGAACCGGGCAGCGCCTGTGGCTCAAAGGAGTAGGGCACTGGCCTCATATAACGGAGGTGGTGGGTTTAAACTCAGCCCTGGCCAAAAACTGCAAAAAAAAAAAGGAAAAGAACCAAATAGGCTGGCATTGAGAAATTCAATACATGTAGTGCCTGAGTTAAAAAATACCTGACTGACATACAACTGGCATTTACAGGTAATAAGTAAATGTACCTATTCCAACTTACATGCAAATTCAACGCAAGAACAAACCTACAGCATCTATCTTACTTGTAATCCAGGGACTGCCTGTAACTAAAATAAAAAACTCACTATATAAGCTCAAACAGTAGATTTGAAATGGCAGAACAAAGAACAGATCTATTGAAGGCAGACCTATAGAGACTATGCAGGCCACAGAACAGAGAAGTGGAAATACGAGGAGATGAACGGTGCCCCTGAGAAACGTGCACATTCAGCACACGGACATACGTACAACTAGAATACTGAAAGGACAGGGGAGAGAGAAAAGAGAAGGAAAAATATGTGCGGAAATGTCAGCTCAAAATTTCCCATTTACTGAAAAACAATTCACAAATCAAGGAAACTCAATCAACTCCAAGTAGGATAACTAAAGAGAACCAAAAATGGAGGTATCAGGGTAAAAATTCTGAAAGTCAAAGGTGAGAAAATAAAGAAAAACAGTGAAAGGAAAATGACACATCACTTACAACAGAATCCCAAAAAGATACAGCTGGCTTCTCAGCGGAAAGAGAGGAGACCAGAGGCAGTGGTCCTCAAAGTGCTCAGAGGAAAAAAACTGTTAAGCAAGAATCTCACTTTCAGCAAAGCTACCTTTCAAAACGGGTGGTAATATGAACTTTCACAAACAAAAACTGAAAATTTGTTCTAGCAGACCCACACATTACAAGAAGTATTACAGGAAGTTCTTCAGGTTAAAAGGCAAATTACTCCAATGGTACCATATTTTGTCATGTATGATGCACAGTTTTTTGCCCAAATTTTTGAGGCAAAAATAGGGATGCACATTATACATAGGTAGTACTAATTCTGTATCTATATGAATGTTTTAAATTCTTTTATTTACCCTTACGTGTTAAAAGTGATAATCTAGAGAGCAGTAACAATATCAGTTTGCAAAATAACACCCTGGAATATAGTAATCAGTTTTGTTTAACATACGGTGAACTTGCAATAAAAGCATTTTTGGCCAATGAAGAGCAACGTATTCTCTTTGTACGTTTCATGCAGTAGCTAGCAATTTAGCTGCTATTTTTACCCAAATTATTGGAAAATATCAAAACGGTTTTCATACAATACAAGCTTTAAGCTAACAGTTGTTAAATATGCAAAAGAGTATGACAACAGAGTTGCCAAAAGATACTCTGGACCTGCTCCCACAGATTGGCATCAGATTGTAGAGGCAACAGGAATCTTGTTCAGATGCCTTGGCTCAGATGCCAAGACAGAAAGGAGGTGTGGCAAGGGAGTGGCTGGAGGCAGAGCAGAAGGTAAGAACCTGGATTCTGAGGCAGCATCAAACCACATCTGTTTGACTAAGATGATACAAGAAGGTAAAAGGATTTTGCACAGGAAAAAACAGGGACACCTAAATTGTGCTTTAACTTTATGAAGAGAGAAGATTTGAGCACGAGGACACAAACAAAATTTGCCTAAGAACTTCCAGTAGCCTATAAGAATCAAGTTTTGGAGTTTCACTATCTTCAACAGACAACTCTGAGCTGTCCAACACTGCCAATATGGATGATGTCCCACTCACGCCATCCAACAGAACTGTGGACATCAAAGCAGCAAGGACAGTGGCTGTTAACACTAACGGACATAAGAAAACGTATTTCACTATTGTTCTAGCCTGTTACATAGATGGGACAAAACTACCACACATGATCACCTTTAAAGGAAAAACATTCCTAAAAGAAAAGATTCCAAGTGGAATTATTATCCACATGCATGAAAAAGTTTAGATCAGGCATCCTCAAACTACGGCTCGCGGGCCACATGCAGCCCACCTAGAACATTTATCTGGCCCACCGGCTGTTTTTGCCGCTGCTGCCTGTCCTGCTTAGCAGCCAACTCGTCCTGGGGTCTGCAGTCCGGCCCTCCAACGGTCTGAGGGACAGTGAACTGGCCCCCTGTTTAAAAACTTTGAGGACCCCGGGTCAGATGAATGAAGAAGGCATGAAAGTCTGATTTAACAAAGTCTGGTAACCAAGGTCTGGAGGATAACATAAAAAAACAGTTCTGCTTGTTTTTGATCACTTCAAACAGCATGTTACACAAAGGTGACCAGACATCCCGCTTTTGGCGGGACAGTCCCGATTTTTAACAATTTGTCCCGCATCCCGCAGCGTTTTAAAAAAGTCTCAATTTTTGGAAAGAATGCACGACAAGCTAGGGAACGGTGGGAGAACAGGAAAGGAATATACGGTTTTCAGCTGCTATTTCACCAGGATATGAGTTTTATATTATTTTTGTTCATTTTATAATGTTAAACTTTAATAATAACAAATAATTGTTAAGACTTGATTATCGAGAACTGCTTATCAAAGTTCACATTGTTGATCAGTTGTTAGAATTCGACCTCCATTGTTTGGACTTAATGAACAATGGCATTTTTTGGCATTGGCAACCATGAAAACATTTTGTAACTGTCTCTCAGACGATACACATCATACTGTGTGCTACTGCTAGTTAAACAAGTGATGTCAACAAATCAGCTGTTCAGATAATTTAGGTAAGTAGTTTATTTATTTATTTCATGAATTTAGCAGACAGTACTCATATTATTTATATTTTATAGTGGTGGCAAAAAGTCTAGCGCCAGCCTTGAAAGTGACACGACTTACGAGGTACCATTATTAAAAAAAAATATTGATAAAGAAAAGGTTAAATCTTGGGCATCAGGCTCGGCGCCTATAGCTCAACCGGCTAAGGCGCCAGCCACGTACACCTAAGGTGGCAGGTTTGAATCCCCAGCCCGGACCCGCCAAACAACAATGATGGCTGCAACCAAAAAATAGCCGGGCGTTGTGGTGGGCGCCTGTG
>NW_003852588.1:2000123-2036828 GCF_000181295.1 Otolemur garnettii
AAATCTTGGGCATCAGCAAAAATCACAATAGAGAACAAATTGTTAGAAATATTTCATCATTTTGAAACAAACCATGTTCCATACAATAATGCACTAAAAATTGTGGGATACGCACTGTCCTTACCAGGAACTAATGCTGCGACTGAACGCGTTTTTCCTACAGTAAATAAAGTGTGGACATCAGAAAAATCACAATAAGTGTTGAGACTTTGAAAGCCATTTTATGTGTGAAATATAATTCAACAAATTCTTGTGAAGTTTCATGACCTTTTAAAAAACGACAGCAATCTACTAAAAAGAAATGCACTCAAACAAAAAATATGCCAAAGAATAAAATAATACTATACATAATTTTGTTAATGTATATTTGTAAATTTCACTTTAAAAAAAATTACAATATATTTGCATTTTATGAAAATTTCTGTTGCTTCATATAGACCAAATTTTTAATTAAGAACCCCCCCCCCAAAATCAATGGTGTCCCACTTTACCAATGTTAAAATCTGGTCATCTTACACAAAGTGCAAAAGCAATCACAGCAGATTTGAAACCCTGACTTGCTGGGATACCTGGTGGGCAAACCAGCCAAATGCAGCTTCTTGATGCATCAGTAAACAAGCCCATTAAGGCCCTAATGAAGAAAGACTGACTGTCATGAATACAGTCAGCTGGTAATGATTTAACATCTATAGGCAGAATCAGGAATCACCTATGCCCAGGTTTCTGATTGGATCCCCAGATTGTGGAAAGGTGTCAAGAAGGAAGCAGCTGTGAAACCATTTTAAAAATGCAGCATCAGCCAATGCATCAACTGAGGATGATGAAACTTACTGGGATAAGGAAAGCGACTCTCCAGAAGATACCATGTAGTAATGAAGAAATCAAAGAAAATGATACTTTCGATATTGACCGTGATGAAGAGCTCTTAGCCTTCTATGATGCATAAATATTGTAAATTTGTTACATAAAATTTCTTATACCTTATATCTGTTCTCATGTTTTATAAATACCTGTTACATAAAATTTCTTATACCATAATGTTATGAAATAAATGCTAAAATTCCTCTGTAATATAAAAAATAAGTACCTAAATATAAACAAATAAAAATTTAAACTAAAAAAAAAAAAACAAAAGAATAGTAACTGTACATTAATGCACTTCTGGGGTACAGTGTGGGGTTTTCACAAATAATCCGAAACACTTCCATCAAACTGGTTAACATAGCCTTCACGTAATTTTCTTAGTTATTGTGTTAAACGTTCATATTCTACTCATAGAAAGATTCACTTGTACCCTTGTAAGATGAACCACAGAAGTGAACCCTCGAATCCCCCTCCCTCCATCCATTCCCCCCTCAAAAGTTTTTTTACTGAAAATTTGGACCAAAAATTCAAGTGTGTATTATACGTGAATGCATGTTGTACCCAGCAAAATATGGTAATTCAAAGGAAGAAGAAAAACCCCAAATCAATAACCTCATCTTCCACCCAAAGACACTGGAAAAAGCAGAACACACCAAACCAAAAACAAGCAGAAAGGAAAATATAATAAAGATTAAAATAGAAATTAATAAAAAAGACAATAGGAAAACCAAAAAAACCAAAAGCTCATCTTCAAAATGATCAACAAAAATGATAAACCTTTAGCAGAATGGCCAAGAAACAGATAAGACTCAAATCACTTGAACCAGAAATGAAAGAAGGGTCCTAACTACTGATTTATGAAAAGATTATATGGGAATACTATGGATAATCATGTACCAACAAATCAGATAACTTAAGATGAAATGGACACATTCCTAGAAAGACACCAACTACTGAAAAATAGGCAGTGAAGAGACTGAATTAGTACTTAACTACCCACAAATAAAGGCCCAGGCCAAGATGGCTTCACCACTGAATTCTACCAGACATACACAAGAGTATTAATTCCAATTCTGTACAAATTCTCCCCAAACACAGAAGAGAACAAAACACTTCCCAATTCCTTTTATGAAGCCATTATTGCTCTGATAATAAAACTAGTCAAAGCAATCAAAGATAACTACAGACCAGTATCAGTTAAGGTAAGGACAAAAAAAAAAAACCCAATAAAATACTGGCAAACTGAATCCAGGAACATATAAATATACACTACCATCAAGTGGGAATTATTCCAAAGATGCAAAGTTGGTTTGACATCTAAAAAATTAATTAACAAAATACATCAAGCCAATAGAAAAAAAAAATCAAAAAGATTTATATCTGTAAAGAAATTTTGTCCAGTTACAAAAGTTAACATGATAGCCTTTCCACAGTCCATTTCTAAACATACGAACAATAAAATATGTTTATTTTTTGTTTTGGTGTTTTTTTGTTTTTTTGAGACAGAGTCTCAAGCTGTCACCCTGAGTCGAGTGCCGTGGTGTCACAGCTCACAGCAACCTCCAACTCTTGGGCTTAAGAGATTCTCTTACCTCAGCCTCCCAAGTAGCTGGGACTACAGGCACCCACCACAATGCCAACCTATTTTTTTTTTCCTGGTTGTAGTTGTCATCATTGCTGTTTGGCAGGCCCGGGCTGGATTCCAACCCGCCTGCTCTGGTGTATGTGGCTTTTCTTTTTTTTTGAGACAGAGTCTCACTATCTCACCCTCGCTAGAGTGCCATTGCATCACAGCTCACAGCAACCTCAAACTCCTGGGCTTATGTGATTCTCTTACCTCAGCCTCCAAGTAGCTAAGACAACAGGAGCCTAATACAACACCTGGCTATTCTTAAAGATGAGGTCTCACTCTGACTCAGGCTGGTCTCGAACCTGTGAGCTCAGGCAGTCCACCCACCTCCGCCTCCCAAGGATTGCAGGTGTGAGCCACCATGCCCAGCCTCAAACAATAATATATCTTAAAGGCTGTAAATTATTTCTTAAATTATGAAGTCAATATTATGTTCATTTTAAAACAGATTCAAATGTCTTATTTTTAAAAAATGATAATTAAATAAAACTCTACCCAACGTGAAGGATCACTGATCAGATTAATAAATAGTGCTGATAATTTAGTCCGTCGGATTTCCTGACATGTTGCACACGAAACCGCCATGAAGCATTCAGCACAAGCTTTCCGGACTCCCCATACATTATCAGAACAAAGCTGGAAAAATCTAGGCAGCTACGTAAGAAAGAAAGGGTTCTGTTAGTCAGAGGTTTCGGTAGTTATTTCTCTTTCATTTTGTGCTTCTCATAGATAATTTTTTTTTTTTTTTTTTATCTATTTGTGTTTGTCTTGAGACAGTCTGACTCTGTTGTCCTGGGTGGAGTACAGTGGCTTCATCATAGCTCACTGTAACCTCCAACTTCTGGGCTCAAGCCATCCTCCTACTGTAGCCTCCCCAGCAGCGAGGACTAAAGACATGTGCTACCATACCTGGCTACCTTTTTTATTTTTTGTGGAGTTGGGATCTTGCTCTTGCTCAGACTGTTCTCAAACTCCTGGGTTCAGGTGATCCTCCCACCTCAGCCTCCCAGAGTGTCAGGATTAGGCATAAGGCCACTGTACCCCACCAATTTTCTGCTTTCATAGAGTTTTAAATATTAGATGTTCTTAAGAAGTAGAATAATTTAGTATTAATACTCAGCACTTTTTAAGAAATCACCTCTCCCAACTGACTATGCAAATTCAAAAAACACTCCCAACAAATATAGTTTAAATGTTATCTAAGAGCTTGTACCTAAACTTAATTATTTTGCATAACAGATGGCTTCAGAAAACCCTTTCATTATATTAACTTCTATACCAACCACATAGATCCACATACTATTTAAAACTAACTTGATATGGATTTAATGTGTGAAATAAAATATATGAAAGTTATAATAAAATTAAAAATTCAATTGAATAAACAATTGATTTCCTTCATAGAAACAGAAGAGGTTAAAAATTAAAAAAGCAATGGCTCTGACATATATGTGTATTTTCTAATAAAAAGTATTTTTATCAAAACACAATTCAAGTACCTAGATTTACAGAAATTTAAACCCCTAAATTCAAAGTTATTACTATCTTTCTGGTTTACATTCATGGGATTGTGTTTATAAAATTTTGGGATACGTGTCAAGTATTTCAAACTGTATGTGTTACATTGCTTATTCTTTCACACCTGCAATACTCACCAACATTTCCTCAGTAGCTTGCTGGCCAACTACACTACAAATATCTCCAAAATTGGCAGCACAGACCTGACAACAAAAGCATCATTGAGATTTCAAAACATTATAGTTTTTTTACCTTTTAAATTTCACATATCAATACGTTACTAGAACTATGTGTTTTTGAGTAGAAAAAAAATTATTAAAAAAATACCTTGCGAACATGAAACATTCTGCAATCACAGCACATTTCACAAAACCTAGGAAGGATAAGACGTTCTGTAATATCCTTTCCAACCATGGGAGCCATTTTGCACATTATCTAAAATAAGAACAAAAACACAATGAAAATATCTTTAAGGCTTTTTCAGTACATAATCTAAGTAAACATAAAAAATGTAATATGGCACCATTATATTGCATATATCTCAGAAAACATTCATAGTCAACTGAAAAATTTCATCTTGTTTATCCAAGTAGGAAGCACAAAATTAGATATTAACCAGCATCAATAAAATTAACCAATACTAAATAAAATTCACAGAAAATCCTAAAATTTTTTGTCCAGTTTCTATTGTAATAATAATTTTGCATGATAAATTTAAAACAAACCAAAAAACCCCTATACTTTCCAAGTTAAAAAAATAAGTAGTGACTGTTCATAGGGAATAATTATCCCTAAGAAGGATCTGGATTTAACACATCCGTACTGCTAAAAAGAAGACTACATAGAGGCAGTCCTCATCTTAGAAAGCATTGTCTTAACTGAAGCTTGTGATGCTAGAACCAGGTCCTGGTTTTGTACAACTCTGGTTCCAAGGAATGCAGGAAGAGTTTCAATATGGACATGTTTCAGTTAACATAGTGCCAGGCAAAGTCAGGATTAACTATTTGAAAACGAGTCCTCTGTTACTTAAATACATTCGCCCGTGGTTAACATGGACGAATCTGATAGTCTGTCATCATGGATCAAGTATATCCACTGCTAGATTGCAAATATGATTTTTAAAAAAGTAAACAGCATAAAGATTGAAAAGAAAGAAAACTATTTATATATGACATGGCTGTCTACATGGAAAAATCACAAGGAAATCTACAAAGCAGCAGCTAAAACAATTAGGTTAGTTAAGGAAGGTTATTAGGCCATATATCAAAACACAAACAATTTACTGTATTTCTATAAATTGCCAACTAAGAACAGTATTATTCACAAATAGTGCTTTTTAAAAAATGAAATCTAACAAAGTACATACAAAATCTTTCTACTGAAAACTGTAAAATATTGATATAAATCAAAGAATTAAATAAATGAAAAGATCTACTATGTTCATGGATTATCAGGGCAGGCAATTCTCTCCAAATTGATCTATGGACTCAGTACACTCCTTAACAAAATCTTACCATCATCAGACCTAAAGATAATGCCTAATCTCCTATATTCCAAAGCCAGCTTTGTTTTTCAATAAGCATCACCAAGCCCTAGTTAAAGTTCCTACTTAAAGATCCAAAGTTATACTGCATCACTGGAGTCACATAACTCAATTTATTAGATGAATCATTCCCAAGGTAGAGGAACATTTGGGAGCCAGGGAATATAAAATGTGACAAAAATAAACATAAGCCAATTATAAGAGAATATCATGATATTACTACTAGTGCTGGATATAGTCTTGTTATAATGTTTTACCAATTTTAAATCCCATCAAAAATAGTAACTTAGAGTAAGTTAAACTCTGCTCAATATAAACCAAAGATTATGCCAAGGTCCAAACTGGTTTCCTTTATTGAGGAAATCCTGAATTAAAAAAAAAAAAAAAACAAGCTTTGGAATCAGGCACAGGTAGTGAACAACACTGTGACTGAACTGAATGTCACTGACTCACATACTTAATGATTAACTGAGCATCTTAAAAATAAAATAATGGAGTCAAGAAATTTTTCAAGAGAAAGAAGACTAGAGCTATCATCTTAATTCATTCCACTAATGATGATCAGGAAGTACTGTACAATTTTGGTGTAATTTTTTAATATAAGGAAAGATATAACTACACTATTTTAGGTTTAAATAGTAAACTCTCACTATCCAAACAGATTTGAATATATTTTAAGGTAAATTTATTACTTTTCTAATTTATTATCAGAATCATTATTTAAACTCCAGAACCACAGATGTGAATCATATCATACATTACTCTATTTCAGCGGTTCTGAACCTGTGGGTCACGACCTCTTTGGGGGTCGAACAACCCTTTCACAGGGGTCGCCTAAGACCATCTTGCACATTAGATAATTACATTACAATTCATAACAGCAGCAAAATTACAGTTATCAAGTAGCAACAAAAATAATTTTATGGTTGGGGCATTAGGAAGATTGAGAACAACTGCTCTAATTCATGCCCTAATTATGATGGTTCCCAAATAATCAGAATATTAGCTAACCATATAAGAAAACCCAGAAACTCACTTGTACTTGACTGTATTATGTGCCTAATGACTCAACCTATATATGCTAATTACTGACATCATATATCATAACTAAATTACTTGCCTGACCACCCTTCTCCCAACAATCACACTGTCAAAGGCAGAAGCCAAGTATTATTTTTTTACTTCTTTGTGCTTACAGAGCCAAGAAAAGTGGTCAATAGAAACTAAAAGGGTTCAAATGTTTTTTCATTCATCACAAGGTTTTTTTTTTCAACTGCACTGATAACAACCATTGTATCTTTCCATTTTGACATAATTAATAAATTTACAGTTACTTGTTATTTTCTTATTATGTGAAAGTACATTTATCCTTGTAAGCCTTCATGTCCTTTTCTAACCCTGATTTACATTTCAAATTTAAACACCTGTGGCTACTTTAATAGATATGTGTTAAATGGGATAAAGCAACCTAACATTTAATGAGCATCTCCTGTCATTCAATTTTGCCTAAATGGAAAAATGTTATTCTACTTACAGCCACAGCTTCTGTTTTCACATCATCATTGCTATCTGGGGCGGTCAGTTCTATGAGGACGGGACACACTTTAGTCTCCACGTCAAATCGCTCAATTAGCTCCTGCTCCAGCAGAGCCAGCAAGGCTGCCTGACTTGTTTTCCTCACCTAGAGAAAAACAACAATATATACAAAGTACAAAGGTGACAGAACAAAACTACCATTTGATTTTTACAAACCTAAAGACTTCTCATCTTAAAGGGATCAAAAACTGGCAAAACTTTGCAAATAAATAATCCGTGCCTATTTTCATCAATTATTACAAAGACCAGACTTGGCAGACTGTGTTAGAATAGATGAAGTGAAAACACAAAAGCTATGCTTGTAAATAACGTCACACAAATATTTTCAGGGACACTGAGGAGGGTACATGAGTCCCTATCGAAGTTTGAGACAGACTGTGTTACGGTCCATTATTTCACCTCCAAGGAACACAATCAACAGTGTCCTTTCTGATTCACCCGTGCAAGTTTCAACTTGCTCAGCTTATTGGTGTTACTAGGAGGGCTTCATTTGTTTCTATCCACATGGATTTTGTTTCTTGATTTGTGTGTATCTCAAAACTCTCACAAGTGGGCAGCACCTGTGGCTCAAAGGAGTAGGGTGCCAGCCCCATATGCTGGAGGTGGCGGGTTCAAACCCAGCCCTGGCCAAAAACTGCAAAAAAAAAAACCTCACAAATGACAGTACAGTTACTATACATTGTCTACAATGGCATTAACGAGACCTATTAGATTTCTCTAACTCTTAACATAGCTTGTCTAAGATCATTTCTGAAAAACAGAATAATGAAGTTAAAAAGGAAAAAACATCCCAATGAGATCATTTAGTTAGTCATTCCACATATATTATGCTACATCAGTTTCCCTTAAGAATATCTAAATAGTACTCTTACCTGATTATTCTGATCTGCAAGATATCTAACCACAATAGGTAATAAGTATTTGGAAAAAGCATATGGTATTGAAGGCCGGTTTTCTTGACAAAACAATGCAATATGAGGCACCTGTTCCATCAGCTCCGCTCTCACAGTTGGTTCTATTGAAATAACAGCAATATGAGCAAACACCTTCTGCCGTAGTAACAAAATTGTTTTTTTTTTGGAGACAGAGTCTCACTCTCAGTAGAGTACTGTGACATCCTTGCTCACAGCAACCTCAAACTCTTGGGCTCAAGTGATTCTCTTGCCTCAGCCTCCCACGTAGCTGGGACTAAAGGTGCTCGCTACAACGCCCAGCTATTTTTAGAGATGGGGTCTCGTTCTTGCTCAGGCTGGTCTCAAAACTGTGAGCTCAGGCAATCTACCCGCCTTGGTCTCCCACAGTGCTAGGATTACAGGCATAGTAACAAAATCTTTACCTAGGCTTGACACTGTCTAGGAAGGCTTTGGACTTTCATCCTCTGTATAAGACTTAAAAAAATGTTCTCTAATTAAGGAATCCTTTTCACAACCATGAGTGAAAAGAAGGCCTTACCCCCAACCCAAGATGCTGTTTATAGTAAGTACTGAATATGTAACTATTTCTTAGAAGAAATTAATTTATTCATCACCTACATTGTGCCACACTGTGACAGGGGTTAAATATCTGAAATTTACATAATATTTTGATACATTATCTATAAATTCCACCTTAAGAATCTCCTAGCGCAAGTCATAAGAAATGGCTCCCAATCTCAACTCAATTCAATAAATGAAAAATTTATAATTAGACTCCACTAAAACTCAAAGAGGATAAACGAATAACAAGGGAGACAGATTATAATAGAAATATGGCGTTTACAATCTGAGTTTCAAAAGGATGAACTGTCTAATAAAGTTGGGAAATCAGCCAGTTTGTGTGGTAAAAAGGATTCCTACTGCATACTACACACAAATTACAGGTGAAATAAAGTTCTAAACTTTTGCTAAAAAAAAAAATAAAAAGATAAAAAGTACTAAGATATCATTAAAAAAGGCAGCTCAAATCTTGGAACCTTCCAAAATTTTTTCTCCCAAAAGACAAAATACACAAAAAAGACTAAATGACTCAACAAATTTCATTCTATAAAAACTTCATTTTAGAGAACAGAAATCATACTCAGTCAAAAGGCAAAACAGTGTGAGAAAAGATGTATAACAAAGTATTAGGAAGGAAAACATACAAGGAAGGTAACTGTTCAAATAAATATAAGAAAAAGGATAAAATAGGCAATTCACAGAGGACACCCAAATGACTAGAACACAGACACACTGGACTGTCTGTAATAAGTCATCACATCAAACCTTACTAGAACTTCTGTATCTATTAATGACTTCATTATTAAAATCACCTTAAGGGAGATGTGTATAAATGTGTCCACTGGAACTTCAGACCTCAACAAAGAGAAATTAACATGGTGATATATCAGTAGAAAACACACTAGAATTTTATAAAGCTCAGAATCTATCAACAAACCAATATTTGGAATTTTTATTATACTGTTGTGCCACAGGAAGTTAAGACAGACTTGAACCTAATTTCTTAAAAAGCAGACATATAGGCCTCTACTTTTCCTCTTGAATTCACTAAGTTAACATTGACCTTATCATCTACAGATATTTTTGAAGCAAGAAGGGGACACAGTCATAGTTTCAGTTAAGAATGTAATCAGTGACTTCTCTTTCTTCAAAGTCAAATAGATGAAATGGAACAAAGCAGATTCCACAAACAGACTCAGGCACGTGTAGACAACTGGTTCTAGGTAAACAAGGAAAGATTCCCTTTTCAATAAATGGTGCTGTGTCAACTAGCTGCTCATATTTAAAAAAGAGAGAGAGAGGCTAGACACAGTGGCTCAGCTTGTAATCCTAGAACTTTGGGAGGCTGAGGCAGGAGAACTTCTTGAGGCTGTAAGTTCAAGATCATACTAGTTGGCTCGGTGTCTATAGCACAGTGGTTATGGTGCCAGCCACATATAACAAGGTAGGGGGGTTCAAACCTGGCCGGGCCAGCTAAAAACAATGACAACTACAACAAAAAAATAGCCAAGCATTGTGGCAGGCGCCTGAAGCCCCAGCTACTTGAGAGAATGAGGTAAGAGAATCGCTTAAGCTCAAGAGTTTGAGGTTGCTGTGAGCTGTGACACCATGGCACTCTACCAAGGACAACATAGTGAGATTCTGTCTCAAAAAAAAAAAAAAAAAATACTAGTTAATAGCAAGACCCTGTCTCTACAAAAGTAGAAAAATTAGCTAGAAATAGTAGTGTACCCCTGTAGTTCCAGCTACTTGGGAAGCTGAGGCAGGAGGATGCCTTGAGCACAGAAGTTGGAGGCTACAGTGAGCTACAATGATGCCACTGCCCAGCATGGGCGACAGAGTGAGATCCTGTCTCTAAGAAAAAGAAAGAAACAGAGAGAAAAAGAAGAAACTTGTCCCCTACGTCACATCATACACATGAATACATTGCAGGTGCGAGATAGACTTAAGTGTCAAAGGCAAAAGCAATAAAGCTTTTAAACTTAGAGAATACAGGAAAAACATTTATCACTTTGAGGTAGCAAAACAATTCCTCAGAAGATACAAATAGTGCTACCCGTAAAAGAAAAGAACTTCTCTTCTAAAAAGAAGCACCATTATAAGAGTGAAAAGACAAGCCACAGAATGGAAAATGATGCATTTCTTTTTTTGAGACAGAGTCTCAAGCAATTCTCTTGCCTCAGCCTCCCAAGTAGCTGGGACTACAGGTGCCTACCACAACACCCAGCTATTTTTTAGAGACAAGGTCTCACTCTGGCTCAGACTGGTCTCAAATATGTGAGCTCAGGCAATCCACTGCCTTGGCCTCCCGTGGGATTACAGACATAAGCCACTGCTCCCAGCCCCAAAAATGATACATTTCATACACTTTTATAAAGGACACAGAGCTCACTGAAAATCTATTTAAAAAAAGACTGCCAATTTTTAAAAAGAGACTTAAACAGACATTTCTGAAAAGGTAACTAAATAAGCAATAACCAGATACTCAACTTCACTAGCAAATGAGGAAATGTAAACCAAAACCACAGAGAGATACTACTGGGCACCCACCCATTCCCCTTTGGCAAAATTTAAAATGAACTTGTGCTGTGAAATAATAGACCTGCTGAAGGGATCACAAATTGTGAACACCACTTTGAAAAACTTTGTAACATATCTATTAAAGACAAATCTCTGCATATCCTATGGCCCAGTGACTCCACTTCTAAGTATACACCTACAGAAATGTGTATACCTGTGCTTTACTTGACTCCTTGGTTCACATCACATTTAACAGCCTAAAGCTAGACGCAATCCAAGTGTCCACTAAAGGAACAATAAACAAGTAAGTTGCAACAGATTCATGTAACAGACCGGGTGAAAGTCAGTCAATATAGTTACATATAACAACACGAACTCCAGAAATATAAAAAAGCAGACATAACGATGTAGAATACATTCAGTATGATCCCATATAAAGTTCAGACAGGCAGACCTTTAGCTGTCAAAATGCTCACCTATGGGGTAGTGATTTTCAACCAGTGTGCCGAGGCCCAGTGGTGTGCCCTGAGAGGATCTTAGGTGTGCCACGAAAATTTTTGAGGATTATTAATTAAATCACTTTCAAAAGAAGTTCAAAGTAAGTATACTCTTTTTTTTACTTTTTATTTTTAATCATAAACATAATCATAAACATAATTCAAGTGTGCCATGAAAGTTTAACTATAGGCTCAAGTGTGCCTGAGATAAAAACAGTTGAAAAACACTGGGGTAGGTGACAGGACAGAAATTAGGAGGTACACTGAGATGATTTCTGGGATGCTAGCTCCACTTATCTATCTGAATACTAATTACATGAACCTTAACTCTGGGAAACTTTGTGGGGCTATACATGTATTTTTTGCAGTGTGTTATACTCAAAAGAATTTTTAAAAATTGCTTCAAATATATTATTTCTGAAAATTGGGCATAAATTTGTTAACAGGCTTGAGTTTCAATTTTACACATCCAGGCATAGTTTGAGAATTCACTCTCCCTCCACATAATAGAAACACATACATACACATATAAGAAATCAACTTATAAAATTACTTCTACTTGCTCACAACCCTGAGCGCAGTAAACAACTTCATTCATTCCCAAAATGAAGAATGAACCAATACCACCATATTCCTATGAAGGCCCACTAAAGATGAACTTACAATCCAAATATATTTTAAAAAAATAAGAAAATGAGCCTTTAGTAGCATAAAGATTAAGACACTACAGAGGACTAACTACACAACAATCTTCTATTATATTTTTTTCTTTTGAGACACAGTTTCACTTTGTTAGCTCACAGCAACATCAAACTCCTAGGCTCAAGCAATTCACTTCCCTCAGCCTCCCAAGTAGCTGGGACAACAGATGCCTGTCACAGTGCCTAGCTATTTTTAGAGACAGGGTCTCGCTCTTGCTCAGGCTGGTCTTAAACTCGTGAGCTCAAGCAATCTACCCACCTCGGCCTCCCAGAGTGCTAGGATTACAGGCATGAGCCACCATATAACAATCTTTTAGAGCAATGTTTTTCAACCATTTTTATCTCATGGAACAATTAAAACCTATAAACTTCCGCAGCACACTTAAATTATGTTGATCAAAAAAAGAAGATGAACGAATATACTTACTGTACTTTGAAATTTTTTTGAAAATAATTAATGATCCTCAAAAATTTTCGGGGCACACCTAAGATCCTCTCATAGCACACTAGTTGAAAATCACTGTTTCAGAGGTTTCAATCATTTTCAACATTCTATTTTAAAGATATTAAAAAAATGTAAAGTAACTGAAAAAAATATGATAATGGGGGAAAAAAAGCACCAAAGACTGCTGAAAATTAAAAACAAAGTTAAGAACAATAAAAAATTGGATACGGGTGGTACCTGTGGCTCAAAGGGGTAGGACGCCAGTCCCACATGCCAGAGGTGGTGGGTTCAAACCCAGCCGCAACCAAAAACCGCAAAAAAAAAAAAAAAAAAGGACAATCAGCAGAAAGGTTAGACTTCGGTAGTAAATACTTTGCTGACAGAAATTAGCAAAATGCAGATAAGAGATAAAGAACAGTTAAAAACCATAGAAAAATACAATACTTTTATCTTATTAAAATACACCTACTCACACAAAACAACTTTTAAAAATAAGACTTGGGCGGCGCCTGTGGCTCAAGGAGAAGGGCGCTGGCCCCATATACCGGAGGTGGTGGGTTCAAACCTAGCCCCGGCCAAAAACTGGAAAAAAAAAAAAAAATAGGACTTTAAGATAAAGGAGAGACAATATTAAAAACAGTGAAGGGGCCCAGACACTGTGCTTGACATAGTCGGTGCACCAAAATGTCCTGTGTTTCCAGCACAGTTTTGACGCCACATTACCATGTTTTCACCTGAAGGTCGGCTCTACCAAGTAGAATATGCTTTTAAAGCTATTAACCAAGGTGGCCTTACATCAGTAGGTGTCAGAGGGAAAGACTGTGCAGTAATTGTCACACAGAAGAAAGTACCTGATAAATTATTGGATTCCAGCACAGTGACTCACTTATTCAAGATAACCTAAAACACTGGCTGTGTGATGACAGGAATGACAGCTGACAGCAGATCCCAGGTACAGAAGGCACGCAATGAGGCAGCTAATTGGAAATACAAGTATGGCTATGAGATGCCCGTGGACATGCTGTGTAAAAGAGTCGCTGACATTTCTCAGGACTACACACAGAACGCTGAGATGAGGCCTCTTGGTATATGACTTTAACTGGTACAGATGAAGAATAAGGCCCTCAGGTGTACAAGTATGATCCTGCAGATTACTACTGTGGGTTTAAAGCCACTGCAGCAGGAGTTAAATAAACTGAGTCAACCAGCTTCCTTGAAAAAAAGTGAAGAAGAAATTTCATTGGACATTTGAACAGACAGTGGAAACTGCGATTACATGCCTGTCTACTGTTCTGTCAATTGATTTCAAACCTTCAGAAATAGAAGTTGGAGTAGTTAGTTGAGAATCCTAAATTTAGGATTCTTACAGAAGCAGAGACTGATGTTTACCTCATTGCTCTAGCAGAGAGAGATTAAGCATTATTAGTTTACCAAATCTGCGATGCCACCTGTCTGCGTGTCTGGAACCAATAGACCAACACTATGGAGGCCCTTGGACTGAGAAAGGAAGCTCTCCCACTCCTCCTCCTGCTATGAAGTGGTTAGGGGTCTGGATAAATAAAAATAATCCTTTTGGAAAAAAAAAACAAAAAAACTGAAGGATGAAATATCTAATGAAAAGACGAGAATCTTCAAATTCGAGAAGCAAGACAAATCCTGAATAAAACACATAAAATTGTACCTAAATACATCACAGCAAACCCCACAACGTCAAGGAAAGGAAATTTAAAAAGCAATCAGGAAGGCTCGGCACCTATAGCTCAACCGGCTAATGCGCCAGCCACGTACACCTAAGGTGGCGGGTTCGAATCCCCAGCCCGGACCCGCCAAACAACAATGACGGCTGCAACCAAAAAATAGCCGGGCGTTGTGGCGGGCGCCTGTGGTCCCAGCTACTTGGGAGGCGGAGGCAAGAGACTCGCTTGAGCCCAGGAGTTGGAGGTTGCTGTGAGCTGTAATGCCACGGCACTCTACCCAGGGGGACAGCGTGAGGCTCTGTCTCAAAAAAAAAAAAAAAAAAAGCAATCAGGAAGAGAATCAAGATTACCTAAAAAAACAAAATTAGACTACCAGACTTTGCAATAGTAACAACAGCTGGGAAAAATGGCTCACATCTGTAATCCTAGCACTTGGGAAGGCCAAGGTAGAAGGACTGCTTGAACCCAGGCGTTTAAGACTAGCCTGAGCTACACAGCAAGATGCGCCATTACTGTAAAAAATTAAAAAATAAACAGTTAGCTGGGAATGGTGGCACACACCACTGCTTCAGCACAAGAATTTGAAACTGCAATGAGCTATGATGATCCACAACTGTACTCCCACCTGGAGAACAGAGCAGAAGACCCTGTCTCTAAAAAAAAAATAATAATAATAACAACAGCAAGAATAAATGGAATAAAATATTGCAAGTATCAACTAGATTTCCATACTTTGTTAAAATGATCAATTAAGAGTAATGATAACAATCAGTAGAGTCTAAAGATATACTGATGAATTTAGTAATAAATCTAAACAAGTATTTACTATGCAAAGGAACAGCAGTGATGGATCCTTTTTCCTTTGTCTAGATTATTTCTAAACTCAAGTATAAAGATATGCTTAAACTTAGTATTAGCTTAAAATGGTTACGTTTCAGGTTATGTAAATTTTACCACAATAAAAAATGTATTTATAAAAACCTTAATATCAGGCCAGGAGTGGTAGCTCACACCTGCAACCCCGGCATTCTGGAAGGCCAAGCCAAGTGGACTGCCTGAGCTCACAGGTTTGAGACCAGCTTGAGCAGGAACGAGACCTCATCTCTAAAAAAACAGCCAGGTGTTGTGGCGAGTGCCTACAGTCCCAGCTAACTTGGGAGGCTGAGGCAAGAAAATCACTTGAGCCCGAGAGTTTGAGGCTGCCGTGAGCTGTGACGTCACAGCACTTTACCAAGGGCGACAAAGTAAGACTCTGTCTCAAAAAACAAAAACAAAAAACTTTAATATTTAACCCTCAATGAATCCCCAACAATTAAAAAAGAAAAACCTTAATATTACCATTTTCTAAGCTTCACAGAAGTTTACCTCTACGTAAGCAGACCCTCTTATCTTCACTTTGAAAATAAACTAGCTTTAGTTTTACATATGGTGACTTTCTTTGGGAATGAGAAAGCACAAAGAAAGCACTTCACACTTACAGTCCCCTCCCTCCCTTCTTATTCTGAATTATTTTTTAAAATGTTTATTAATCCCTAAAATATGAATATGCATCATGCAAAATAATGTCCTTAACTTGTTTTGGTGAGAAATTTTCAAAACTAAAACAAAAGAGCTTGCTATAAAATGTGCCCATTGCTTGGTGTTGCAGGTAAGTTTGACAACCTTAGGAAATCTTTCAAAAGTAATCTTGTATTACATTAAATTTTTCATTAGTTTTTAGAAACACATATTTAATTTAAAAATCTTCCTAGAAATAGAGTAAATTCACTTTCTTTGCATAAACATATACCTGAATCTTCAGCCAATCTGCTAATTCTTTCCAAAACAGCAATACAATCCCTTTCGTCATCGCAGACTTCCCTCAATGTATCCAGCAAACTCCGGGCCACCATTTGTCTATAGAGAAAAATAAAATTACATGTTGTTCAGTGGCATCAATAGTCAACATCTAGAATTTCAAACAACAGAATCCATACAGTTTTTAAAAGAAAAATTTTCTTTATTACATTGTTAAAACATACAGTAAGCCTATAATTTTTCCTAAGTGGCAAATGTCAGTATTGATTTTAACAATGAGATTGAGTATTTACTAACATATTTTTTCTTATCTTTATTTAACGGATTTGGCTAATTTCTAAAGTCACTGAAAATCTACTTTGAACAGTTATCCTTCAATTATCATAATGAAAAAACATACTTATTTCTCATTGCACATATATACATCTTATACAATATTATACATTTACATATTTTTACTGGCTTCAGTTTGTCATAATCGAAAAATGTGAACAGACTTTTCAACTTCCTGAAGAGTCTGTCTGATACAGGTGATTTGGGTACAAGAGCTGGAAAAGTTCCACAGTAGGGGAGCTAGCTCTGCGTCACTGCTGTCCTAATGGCCTTGAGCAGCAGCTGGCACACTGCAGCAATACACACAGTTCCATCTGTCCGAGGAACATACTCCCCAACAAGCCATTTACAGGAATACCAGAAAAGCAATGGTACTATTTTACCAAAAAAGCAAAGAAAGAATGCTGTGTCCTTCCTAGGATTAGGGAGTAAACTAAGAAAAAAAAGGTCATGCTATGAGTATTAATAAAACTGGACAATTCAGATTACATACTTTAAAAACTACTTTAAACTGGATGATTTTATTTTCCCTACTGAAATTAATAAAACCACCCTTCCACTTCTACTTTGATGAAAAACATATGCACATACCTGTTAAAAGCGTTCTCACTTGCAGCATACTTGTCCAATCTCCCCAGTGGCGTCAACATTTCATCTTGTGAGACAAAGTCCAGGGCTGAAGGTATAATAATCACATCAGACTCTGAGCTGTAGTCATCCACACCAACTATCAGAGACATCAGAAATACTCCTTATAACACTTTGAAACTAAAATGTACCCCTTGCCTGTCTGAAGCAGCATGTTTCTGGAATGGTATAAAGAATCACTGGAGAATCTTAGGTCCAATCCAGAAACCTTGAATAACTGAAGGATGCTTCCTCTCCTTTGTCTACAGATATGTTATAATTTTCTCTAAAAGAATAAGGGTCAGAGGGAAACAGACCCTGTATGGGGAAAACAGAATGATCAGTTGAGAACTTACATGTTAATTAGGACACTAACAAGTTGTGAATGAACACACAGAAAACCCAACACTGATAGAGGTAACTCTGCTACACACAAGATAAAGCTAATGAAATTGGTATCTGACTTCACTTAATAAAGGAAAGCTAAAAACTACCAGTAGAATTCATATTCAATAAACAAGTATTTATTAACATTTGTGCCAAGTAGTAGGCTAGATGCTGGGGAAATAGCAATAAAAATACTAACATTCTACCAGCAGTTAATACTATACTGAGAAAACAATCTAGTTTAAAATGACCATTATAACAAACTGCCAGGAGAGAAAAGCATTCAAGCTGCGGGAGGAAGAAGAGAAGTCTAAGAAAGAAGGCATGCAGGGTAGTTCATGCCTGTAATCCCAGCACTTGGGAGGCTGAGGCGGGTGGATCGCCTGCGCTCATAGGTTTGAGACCAGCCTGAGCCCAGAGTGAGACCTCGTCTCTAAAAATAGCTGGGCGTTGTGGCGGGCACCTATAAGTCCCAGCTACTTGGGAGGCTGAGGGAAGAAAATCAATTAAGCCCAAGAATTTGAGGTTGCTGTGAGCTGTGACACCACAGTACTCTACCAAGGGTGACAAAGTGAGACTCTGTCTCAAAAAAAAAAAAAGTCTAAGAAAGAAATCGCTAAAAGCTAAGAAGGTAACAATCCAAAGGAACTAAGCAGAGAGTCCAAAGGTGTAATTAAATAGCATTACTGCTACAGAAGTCAAGGAAGAACTGAAAGGTCCTCAATGAACTTGGTACTTTGGTGCCATGTTGTGTGGTAATCTTAACAAGGGCAATTTTCCATGCTCTGAAAGCAGAGAAGCCAAGCAACAGTGACTAAAGAGGTAAAAGAAAATATAAGGAACTGAAGACTCTGAGTGCAAAATATGCCTTCCAGAACTGTGCTGTGAAAAACAGACTGGATTCGTTACTAACCAGGGCATACAAAATATGGTTATTATATTTTGTTTTGTTACTAATGTTTAAGAGAACAACTTGAAAATATTATATAATAAAACAATCAACAAATAAATATAAACTGAAGTTCCAGAAACAAGAAAATATAACCAATGGGCAGGCTGTGAGGGTGAAGGATGCATTATACATGGGAGTGCATTGTAGCATGACAAAATGTGCTGCTTCCAACAGATAATACTGAGGTAACTATTTTTACTCCTAGCAGAACACTGTCAAAAAGACACTAAAAAATATAGTACAGCTACTTTTAATAAAACAAAAATAATTTCTGTATTAAAAAATAGCTAGGCTCGGCGCTTATAGCTCAACCGGCTAAGGCGCCAGCCACGTACACCTAAAGTGGCGGGTTCGAATCCCCAGCCCGGACCCGCCAAACAACGACAACTGCAACCAAAAAATAGCCAGGCATTGTGGCGGGCGCCTATGGTCCCAGCTACTTGGGAGGCTGAGGCAGGAGACTCGCTTGAGCTAGGAGTTGGAGGTTGCTGTGAGCTGTAATGCCATGGCACTCTACCCAGGGGGACAGCTTGAGGCTCTGTCTCAAAAAAAAAAAAAAAAAAAGTACCTAAATATGCTCTTCCACTTCTGACAAAGATGGAGTAAGACAGACAAAATTTACCCTCACATCTTTTTGGTTAAAAATAAAAAAGCCAGGTACAGCGACCCAGCTACTTGGGAGGCTTAAGGTGGGAGAATTGCTTAAGTCCAGAAATTTAAAGCTGCAGTGTGCCATGAACACACCTGTGAATAGCCACTGCTCTCCAGCCTAGGAAACACATACAGACCTTGTCTTAAAAAAAAAAAAATGCAATTAAAAATAAACCCAAAATATATGAAATAATAGTTTCAGACAATGAACAGATGGCAACACAGTAAGGACAGTGAACCCTGAAGAGAAGAAAAGAAATGAGCTTCACATTCCCTCAGGTGACTTCCCAGAAAGAGTTTCCAGGACTCAGCACTATAAGGACCCCCTACCAAAATCACAGCAGACTCCTTGAGTTGAGGATTTGGGGACATCAAGGCAGTAGAATTTGCAGAGCAAAGTAGGAGAGAGGAGGGAACAGCAGAGAAAGACCTTCAGAAAAGCTGCAGATGGTCCCCCTTGAGTCTTTAGATGAGTGTTGGAACAATATTTACATGTAAGGAAATCACCTGGGTCTGAGGAAGGCCCCACCTTAGAAGATCAGAACCATTTCCCCTGATTATCACAAAGGACCAAGAATAATTTATGTCTCTACCAACCAAAATTTTTTAAAACTCTGTAAGACATGGGGCAACAGGCAGAATGTTCAAAGGTATTGTCTTAAAAGAGGCAAATAATTAGCTGTGAACTTACAGCTGCTCTAGTTTTGCCTAACAAAGCTTAACATAGGCCTCATAAGGAACAGATTCTTTCCAAACAATTTATCTGTGTCCCAGAATGAAACTCAAGAGACTATGAATGAAAATAAAAACAGCTGGCCCTCAAAAAGGTAAAATTCACAATGTTTAGCATGCAATTAAAAAAATTACTGGGCATGCAAAACTGAGGAAAATACAAACCATGAGGCAAAAATTTCAACAGAAACAGACCCAGAAGGGACAAAGATGATGGAATTTCAACAGAAACAGACTCAAAAGGGACAAAGATGATGGAATTTCAACAGAAACAGACCCAGAAGGAACAAAGATGATGGAATTAGCAGATAAGGACGCTGCAACAGTTACTGTAACTATACACCACTACTGAAAAAATCCTATAGCATATGTATCATATGTATACCGTAAGTGGCAATGCAGTCAATAATACCGTCAGATAAAATAACATACAGGGAGTAAATGCAGCTATACTGCTACAAGATTCCTACAGTTTATTCAAAATAGTACACTAACTTTATTTAAATAGATCAGGATACATTCAAGATATACATTGACAATCCTTGGAGTAAACTCTAAAACATGGTAGAAAGTACAGCCAGAAAGATAATAGGGGAACTAAAATGAAATATTAAAAAATATTCAATTAACCCAAAATAAAGCAGCAGCAGAAAAAAACAATGAGACAAACAGAAAACAAAAAGCAAAACCTAAATCCAACCAGATCAATAATCACATTAAATATAAATGGACTAAACATTTCAGTTAAAAGGCAAAGATTATTAATGAAAGAGCAACAGTGAGATAGTGTGTCACTACTAGAGCCACACTTTTAATGTTAAAAAAAAATTAAAAAGATAGAATAGTAAGCATAAAAAAGCTGATGTGCCTATATTATTTTCAGACAAAATTGACTGAAAGATGACTAGTATCACCAGAAATTATGAAGAGATACTTCATAATTATAAGAGGGCCAATACCTCAGGACCCTTAAGCTCTTTCTTTTGTAGTTCTTTCAGTATAACTAAAGATGATTACGGATTCTTGGACCCTATAATAGCAACAGACCTAACTATTTCACAGTTTTTTAAATTCAGCCTTCTCCAGTGATGAAGTAAAAATAAAATAAAAATCATCATCTCTTTATGTTATCTAAAATTTTAAAATGGCAAAAATGTAAACAATACAGTGTTCAACCCACTTTTAAAAAGGCATCTAAAAACAATGATTGCCAAAATGCTTTTTCAAATTACATTATGTCCTCCTAAAATTCTAATACTCACTCTTTCCCTGCAAATTTACTAACTTAGCTAGTTGGTACTGCTAGTTGAAAGGGAGCCAGAATGAAAAGTTAAGAGGAGGCTGAGTGTAGTGGTTCATACCTGTAACACCAGAATCTGGGAGGCTGAGGCAGGAGGATCACTTGAAGCCAGGAGCTCAAGACCAGCCTGAGCAATATGGCAAAATCCAGTCTCTACAAAAATTTTTTTAATTGAGCTGGGTGTGATGGCATGTGCCAAAAGTCACAGCTACCCAGGAAGCCCAGGAATTCAAGGTTCCAGTGAGCTATAGTTGGGACAATGCACTGCAGTCTGACAAAAGGGTGAGATCTTATCTCAAAAAATTTAAAAGGAAGATCACTTTGTAAGCTCAACAATGTAAGAGACTTATTTCAAAAAAATACTTAAGTAGGCAATCTTCATTTTCCAAAACCTAATTTTTAATTACAAAGTAAAACATCCATGAAGTAGCTGTATGGAACATTTTTTAATTGAAAATTACGGCTTTTAGTGGATCTTAATAGAATAGGATAAAATTCTAACATAATGAACTAGAATTCCTAATAGGAATAGAAACCTAGGCTACACTTAAAGCTTAGTCCATCCTATCTCCAAAAACCTTTGAGAACAGCTGCTCAACACAGATTCAATAAAATCTTTTAATTACAAATCATGAGGAATCAAAGGTGTTAAAAAGAACATGAATAAAGAAGATGACAAAGGAAAGAAACAATATGTATCATGTTACACATAGAACTGATTACTTTCCTCTGTATAAAGACATGAGATCATACAGAAGAGACAAAATTATCCTCATAGTTCCAGAAGTATTCTCTATGCTCCTCACAGCTCCCTATACCTAACACAGAAATTCAAAGTAGCAAAAGCAACAATTTTTGGCTTTTTTGAATGTAATAAAAATAGTCTAAAATGTAAAAGTTTAAAAGTTGGGCCCACTACAGAATTTAAAGATGACTAATTTAATCACAAAATAGTAATAGCAAAAGTACTGCGGGGCTGGGTACAATGGTTCACACTTGTAAACCTAACACTCTCGGAGGCTGAGACAGGTGGAGCACCGGAGCTTATGAGGTAGGCACCTATAGGCCCAGCTACTTGGAAGACTGAGGCAAGAGAATCACTTAAGCCCCAAGAGTTTGAGGTTGCTGTGAACTGTGATGCCGCTGCACTCTACTGAAGGTAACAAAATGAGACTGTCTCAAAAAAAAAAAAAAAATCCCATGTTCTATCACTTGTAAACTATGAATGTAAACTTAAACATGTACCTAATTTGAGTCCATTTCCTCATCTATAAAATAAATGTTGTCAAAACTTTTAAGATGCGTACAAAGATAATACCTATGAAATAACATGAGCGTCAGGCAAATATGCCAACATTCCCTTCAAACACTCTGCATTTTGGTTTGTTTCTAGGCACAGAAAATCTTAATGTGGGTTCTGTGTGTTTTTGTTTTCATTCATTTGATTCATCAAGTAGGACAGCACATATACCATATTCAGTGCTGGTACTAAATAAGAAATACATATACAAAAACTAGACAAAGAACTATGTAAATAGGTACACATAGGGGCATGTATGTGTGTACATATATACAGACATTTTCTACTAAGAAAAAGAAACGTGGTATAAGAGTGTACACATACAAAATATGCGGTAAACTACTTATGCTGTATACACGATGGTTGTTAACTATCATGCTTCTAAATCTGCCCAGTTGAATAAGAGAAGGTTTCAAAGACAAACCAATTCTGGGAAAATATACTGGAATTTACTAATGAGGACAGAAGGTAAAGGAAGACATTCTAAGCAGAAAAATCTAAAGACAGGGAGTCAAGGAAAACTTCTTATTTAGAAAATTGCAAGTAAGGTACAGGTGGGGTGTAGGGTTCACACAGGAGAGGCAGAGGAATAGAAGAATCAACTTAGTCTGCTAATATTTCAACAATTAACATTAATACATTTTGCAAAATTATCTTACCTAGCTGGAGAAATCACATCCTGCACTTAAGAGTGTCATTTGAGGTTTTTCTAAGGAACAACTTGACTAAATTCAAGTTATCTCCTTTGAATGATAATTAATTATAGGCAATAATATCAATATATAATTTATTTAACTATGCTAAAATAAAATTTGATTAAGATCAAAAGGTCATTTTTTAAAAAAAATAGAAAAAGAAGCAAAGATCATGTCTTTTCTAAGCTAGATGACTCCTTTGTCTTTACAAAGCTTTCTTTTTTAATCACTTTTTTAAAATTAAATCATAGCTGTGTACATTAATGCACCTGTGGTACAAAGCTTTCTGAAAGAACTCCAGGCCTCATTTCCTAACACTCTCTTCTAATAATCTACCACTCTTAGAACAGGAGAAGTACACAGAAGCCCTAACCTTAAGGGTACAATATAGTCATCCCTCAGTTTCTGTGGAAGATTGGTCCCAGGAACCTCCAAAATCCAAGGATGTTCAAGCCCTGATATGAAATGTATTTGTATATAACCTCTGAACATCCTCCTTAGTATCTGCACATAACCTCTGAACATCCTCCCCTACCCTTTAAACATCTCTAGATTATTTACAATACCTAATACAATGTGAATGCTATGTAAATAATTGTTATATGGTACTGTTTTTATTTCTATTATTCTTTATTGTTGCATTGTGTGTATATTTGTTTTTTTCCTTATTTTTGACCACTGTTTGGTTGAATCCCTGGATGTGGAATCAGTGGATAGGGAAGCCTGGCTATTCCAATTCAATAGAGAGAATTCTAGTTACACCTTCATCAATACCATAAGTATGCCTCTCTTCTATACCTGATTAAATATGCTCATATATACTATAAATTCAAGCTAATTTCATGTTCACACAGTAACTACCTTTACATCTTACAATTCTCAGACTTCCATTAGAAGTCCCCAGAACCAGATTCAAAAATCAGTTTCCATGGCTGAGCGTGGTGGCTCACATCTGTAATGCTAGCACTCTGGGAGGCTGAAATATGAGGATCATGAGCTCAGAAGTTTAAGAGCAATCCCAGCAAGCTCAAGATCTCCATCACTACAAAAAAGAAAATGTAGCCAGGCTGGTGACAAGCACCCATAAGCTGGTTTGGTCAGGAAGCTGAGACAGAAAGATAATTTGAGTCTGGGAGTTTGAGATTGCAGTGAATGTACTCTAGCCAAGGGAGCCTGGGAGTTTGAGTGCAATGAATATACTTTAGCCAAGAAGACAGAGCAGGACTATCTCAAACAAAACAACAAACATATAGAACAACTCCTCAACTTGTAGTCCTACCTCACTATTACACATGCATTTAAGGTACTCAAGAGTGCCTAGTCAAGGGAGAAAAAGTCAGAAACCAGAAGAACAAAAGGGAGAAGAATCTAAATCGTGCATGTACCTGTCTGCTCTAGGACCACGCATAAGGGAATGCAGAAGTATGGCTCCGCAGTTGGACTCAGTCCCCACACACTTTTCAGAAAGGACACTCCTTGCTGCCACCTATGGAGACACAGTATCCCAACAACATAGCCCCAAACACCTACCCAACTAGGAATCAACTACAGAAACAAGGTCACAATAATGAAGGGGGGAAAAGCCACTGTTAAAACTTGTAAATGTTGCCTAAAATGACCTTTATCATCTAACTTCTTAAAGGTATAGTTCCCCTGGCAGCCTTCATCTCCCTCTCAAGACAAATACAAAGTCCTTTATTTCTCTTTCACTCTTGTGACTCTCTTCTCAAAGATGAACAATTTGTCAAAATTAGGAGGCCCTTCTCAGACCTCCTGGTCCTACTTCTGTCACAGTGCCCACACCCACCACACCAACACCCTCTTCCTGAAATGCTCTTAGGTTCTATAAAAGTGCACAATTCTGAATATTTTTCTAGCGTTCCATACCATTCTTGCTCACTTCCTTCCAACCCTTTTATGTAAGTCGTTTCCCCACACTTGTGTCTTAATGTCCTCATGCACACATCACTCACACATACGCACACACACACACACACAAACATGCCTTCCCTTGGTAAGCTCTGTCACTGCCCAGTATCATGCATAATGCAGGTGACCCAATAAGTTCTCTTGTCCTGATCTCCAGCTCTACGTTTACACCTGCTTCGTAGACTCTCCACCTTCACGACCTATCTGTCCAAAAAACTAAACTGTCCAAATTAATCTTATAAAATCACTTCTTCACCATGACTTTCCAATTACCATCACTGGCCCTATTCACCTTGAGTTACCAAACATAAAGTCTGGAGGGGTTTTTTTTCCATGTTACCTTTCTTGCGCCCGTATCTAATCGGTTCCTAAGAGCTACAAATTCCATTTTTATACATCAGTCTGTATTTACTCTCTCCTTTTAGTTCCAAACACCCTAATCCAGAGGCTCTGATACTTTTTGCCAAGGGCAAACTGAGGTATTCAAACCCCAAGCAATATGCAAAGATTTTTAACTTCATGATTGTAACTTCATCAGACTGGATAATTTTAAGGGACTCTCTTGACTTCAGTCTCTATCCAAAAAACACACCTGAGGGTTTTGGAGCCAAGGTTTTGCCCTTCACACTCTCCCACTTGACAAAGACCTATCAATAAACCATCTAAAACCAAGAGGATCCACAGCCCCAAGGTAGAAAAAAACCTTCATGATAAACGAAACAACCCTCTGAAAGACTGATGAAAGTGTGAGGAGACCAACTCTCTAAAGACTGAAATAATTACTTTTCTAAGTCAGGTGGTTTTCAACTCCTTGCTTTCAAAAAAATTAAAAGACTGAAAGCTCATTAAAAATAATTATTGGCGGTGTGCCCAGAGCTCAGTCAGCAGAGTGCCACGCACATACACCGAGAGTGGTGGGTTCAAACCCGGTCCAGGACAGCTAAAAAAAAAAAAATAGAAAAACTGAGGCAAGAGGATGGCTTGAGCCCAAGAGTTGGAGGTTGCTGTGCGTGATGACGTCACAGCACTCTACCCAGGGGTGACAGCTTGAGACTCTGCCTCAAAAAAAAAAAAGAAAGAAATTGTTGGCACAAAAATTGGAAGTAGTTCAAGAAAAGAGTGGCACTGGCAACAAAACCATTTCCATTTCCATTGATTTATTTATGTCAACAAAATTTCTCAGTGCTTATAACTTTTTTAAAAAGGAGAAAAGATGCTAAATATGATCTCATTCTAAGCAATAAATTCTGTTCATCCATGAGTATGTAAGTTAATAATTTTTTAAATGTCCCATTCATTTCATTTAGAGAAGCCTTTCTAATAAAGTTCTGTTTACTGAATGTTCATCATTAATTTTTAATATTCTGGTTGTTCAGCTAAGTATTAGTAACAACAACAAAGGAAACTGAGAAAATTTTAACAGTTTTACAGCAAAAGGAAATTCAAATTTTAAATTTTGCTTTTTATATTTTGGTGTAAAGAAATATGACACTAAGTAGGTTTGGGGAAAAAATAATTTTTTAAAAATGTGAAAGGGCAATCAAAACTCTGAAACATTAAAATATATTAGGGTAAACATCTGTGTGGGACATGAAAAGATATAAAAAAGGGGGGAAATGCAAAATTCCCAATTTAAAGAGTTTATTCATGTATTTTAATAGTAGTATCAAAATGATATTTCAATTCCATTTTTTAAACTGATATAATTCTTATTTTAAAAATATTTATATTTACAATTCACTGGAAATGACATCCTTTGTAAATGTGATGAAATTTTATGGAGAAAATTTAGGGTATCAACTTTAAAATGGATAATAGAGTATTCAAAATTATTTTAATAGGTATACAGTAATAAAGTTTGAAGACTGCTTTCCCAGACTATTGTAACTGCCTCAATTCATCTGCTAGTCTTCCTTCATTCTAGTCTACAGGTAAGCACCGTTTTAATCCACCTAAAGCTTGACTTTGCACCTATACTCCCTGCCCCTCTCACCCACCCCACACAGTTCCACTTCCTGAAAAAACCTCCCTGGCAGTCTGAATCAACACACAACTTTCTCATGCTGATAAGAAAGCTCTAAGGCCTCGATCTGGCCCCAACCTACTTTCCTCCCCTGCATACAGTCCCTGCTGGAGTCAATTTTCTACACCATACCCCACTACTTTCCTAAGGTTTCATCTGTCCCATTTCTGTCCTCTCAGTTTAAAGTTACCTACTATAAATAATATCCGTGGAACATTTCCCATTCTTATTAAGAATTGGTCCCTTTCCCCCCTTTGAATTAATTCTCTGTAGTCTTCAGAGTTCTTGCTTTTAGTTCCCCAGAAATTGCAGTATTCAGGTTTTTTTTCATATTCTTCTACCTGCCTTCAACCTCTCCCCAACATATTCCCTAAAGATAAAGATTGTCTTTCTAATCTTTTTATTACTTATAAGTGCCTAAAGCTTCTTGTGAAGAAGGTGCATTCATTACTATTTGTTAATGAAAAGATAGTCCACAGGGATACTTGAGGAGTCAAGGGTTTCTGCAAAGTGCTTTATCCTAAGATAAAGTACATTAGCATATTAATGCCTCTGTACTTCACCAAAGAGAACTTATTAATTTGTAGACTAATTTTCACCAAACTTGATCAAAACACCTTTTATTCCCCACATACCTCTAATAATCCTATATAAAACAGAAAAAAGTTGGCAGTCTGCCTTTCAGTGTTTCCCTTGATACTGCTTAAGCAACAATAAACCTGCAAATATTCTTTTGTTTTCCCAATGCTTACACTTTAGAAAATAAAAGATGAGATATATCATTTAGATCCTTTTAAAGATTTAAAGCTCTTTATAATAGTTACCTTAAGACTTAGGCTTTTAAAATAACATTTTAACAATAAAACTACAAATGAACAGGAAGGAAAGACAAGCTCTTCTGTCAAGGAGAGTTGTAGCTCGTAAATCTAGTAAGTGATTCCGGCAAGAATCAAAAATGCATTCTGACACTACTAGGTAAAAAGTTGGGGAATGCGATATTTCTCTATCACCAAATTATTCCCCTTACTAATTACAAAAGGAGAAATAGAATCTTTACAGTGGAGCAAATCTTGACAGACATCATCACCCTGACACTACCACCAGGTACCCCCTGACAAAACTAAGAAATCAAATCATGAGGGAACTCATAAAACCAAACACTGTTTTGGGGTTTGTTGGTTTGTTTTTTGAGACAGTCTTATTTTGTCATATTCAGTAGAGTACTGTGCCTCAAACTCGGGCTCAAGTGATTTTCTTGCCTCAGCCTCCCAAGTAGCTGGGACTACAGCTTCCCACCACAACGCTCGGCTATTTTTAGAGACAGGGTCTAGGTCTCACTCAGGCTGGTCTCTAACTCCTGAGCTCAAGCAATCCACCTGCCTCAGCCTCCCAGTGTGCTGGGATTACAGGCGTGAGCCACCACGTCAGGCCCCCAACTCTTCAAGTATGTTAGTATCTTGCTTGAATGGTAAAGGCTGAGAAACTGCTCCAAGCTAGAGACATGACAAGTCATTACAATGCATGAACCTAAATCTGCAAAAGACAGCTGCTGTAAAGAATAAAACTGTAATATGAGATTTCATATTACGTAACAGAATATCAATGTTAAATTTTCTAATTTTATTACTATGATTATGCAAGAGAATGCTCATTTTCAGGAAATAGAGGCTAAAGATCACAATTGATACAATTTATTCTCAAAAGGTGCAACAAAAAAGATTAATAATGTATACATTATTTTGTGTCTGAGTGTAATTGTATAGAGAAATACAGAGCACACTGGCAAAATGTTAACAATGGTCGAGTGCTGGTGAAGAGTTCTGGAAATTCACTGTAATACCTATGGCAACTTTTGTGTAGGTCTGAAAGTTTTTGAAATAATAAGCTTAACTAAAAATAATTTCATTATTTGACTCCAAATTAGATTATAGCTTTATAATCTATGGCCAGAAACATCAAGCTTCATCTCAATAAATATGTAACAAAGGCCTAAAGTGTGCTGGGCACTCTGCTATGAGTCGAGATTAAACATGTTACAGACAGGTGGAGCCTGTGGCTCAAAGGAGTAAGGCAATGGCCCCAAAAATTGCAAAAATAAATAAATAAAATGGTTACAGGAAAAATAGAAAAGTAGTATTTAAAAAAAAATGTTACAGACCTTGAATTTTACAGTATAAAGAAAGCCTCAGCCAACCATGGCCAGCAAGCCACATTAGCCCACTTTCTGTTTTTGTAAATAAAGTTTTATTGAAAGACATCTATGTTCAATTTGTACTTTGTACAAAGCCCAGTCCCCCCACACAAAACTATACTGAATTATCTTCCAGAATTACTGTATGATACATATGCTCAAATGCAACCAAGTTCATTACCAGTTAAGCCAAAAAGCTAATTTGGTCCTAAGCTTAGAGAGATAAGGAGCTAAAATGACTTGACTTAACCTTCTGACTGCGAACACCTATAAGCGTTCAAACATGTTTGGTGCAAATGCTGCCTGTAGGCATTGTTCATTCTACAAACCAAGAACTTGGACATACAGTATTGTTATGTTAACTGACTTGAGTCTCTAAGCATCCTACCCTTCATTCTCACTATTTTTCACACTTGTGCCTGAAATAATTTTGTACAAATAGTGGTGGATTCCTGTGGGAGTGTATATAAACATGGAGTATGATAAATTTGAAGAGTCATCAATTTCAGAAGACTCAATTACTGTTGGAAAATTTGGATATAGATGTAGCTCTAAAAATACTTCTCACAAAAAACTGTGAAGTACCTCAGAATCTGATTTAGAAAACAAAAGTGGAGAACCTATTTCAAATTTAAAAAAAGTCAATCCTCACTAACTTCAGTAAAAAGAAGAAAATCTGAATCCAAAAATATACGATTTGATGTTTTGAGTTATACCATATACAAAAAAGCATTATTAAATTATTATGGCAAGCTTTATTATTTCATATTCAGTTTTTTGTTTGCACATTATGTTTTATAAATTTAAATATAAAATATTGAATCTGAAACCAACTTGGGTGGATTATTTTGATTAGTAAGAAACCAAAGAATGTCCAATAGGGCACAGTGTATTCTGAAAAGTTATAATACGATTGCTATCTCCCTCAACTGGGACATTTTAGTTTTGAGTGCTCTGCAGTCAAAAAGTTAAAAGTGAGGAGAGTTAAAGAATGGACTTGAGGAGGGAGAAAGCAGGGCAGTTCCAAATCCTCTTATAGAAATTATAGGGAATACAGGACTTTGAACCTCCTTAGCCAAAATCCCACCGGTGTGCCACCTAGCCTTCTGCTAAAAACATTAAGTTTATTTTCAAGCCAAGTTAAAAGCAAAACAAAAGCCTCATTCAAGTTTAGAGACATACCATAATACCAGGTAATTCTTGCCATCAAGAGAGAAAATTCCTTTATTCCAAACTATAAGAAAAGAGATATAATGCAAAGGTAGGAGCAAGCTAACAATAGTCTAATGAACACATATAAACTCTTTTTTTTTTTTTTTTTGAGACAGCATCTCACTCTGCTGTCTGGGCTAGTAGAGTGCTCACTGCAACCTCCAACTCCTGGGCTCAACCAATCCTCCCTCCTTAACCTCTAGAGAACCTGGAACCATAAACATGAGCCACCACGCCCAGCTAATTTTTTAATTTTTTTCTATTTTTTGTAGACACCAGGGTCTCATTTTGTTGCTCAGGCTAACGTTGAACTTCTAGGCTTAAGTGATGCTCCCACCTCAGTCTCCCAAAGAGTTGGGATTACAGGTGTGAGCCACTATACACAGCCTAATTCTTGGTTTTGATCAGAGGAAGAACTGAAGCAAAAGGAATAGAAATGCTAAACTAGTGGTCAAACAAATGTGGCAAACTTCTGAACTTTATCTACTGATTATGCATTTAGACATTCAGGGTTTAGTTTGGTTAGGAAGTTACAAGTCCATGCATAACTACAAAGGGTTTTTTCCCTCTTCCTGTCTTTTTTTATTTCTAGGTGAGAATTGTAAGCCAAGGTGTCATTAACTGATGCTGCACACGCGCCTACCACTAAAACCATTTTTAAAGCACTCTTTTCAAGGATATCAATTATATGATCTCTAAATAAAGATTTCTCTTGTCCAGTCTTGTCAAAACAGGCTACCAAAACTCATGACCCACTTTCCAAAACCCTATTTAACAACACTCCTAAATATCACCATGTTCCAGGGCACCTTCCCAAGGTTTTCTGAATGATTCCCTGGCTGCTACTGGACACAGTCCCTCTTCTTTACTTCCCACCAGTGGCAAGGGCTCTAAGCGTATCAGAACTGGTTTTCCAAAGCAGCTGGAGGACCTAGAGACTGAGTACAGGGGGTTACCCTCCGCTAGGTCCACATGCCTGGTTTCTTCACGCTCCTTCAACACTGTGAAAACCAGAGTAATGCAAAAGGATGCCAAAACCTCAACAAATATGAAAAAATCTGTGGTACAGCACATTGCATAATATAGCTTTTCAAAGCTCTTCAACATCATGCTTAGGTACAGATAAAAGTGAACAAAGACTTAAATAAGCTATATTTTACTCAAGCTTCATCCTCTCTCTCTCTCTTCAGGTTAAATTAAATCACATTCAACATCCTAAATTAATTTTTGACGGTATTTTAAGCATGAATCCAAACAAAATGCCTATAGTTCTTGCTGAGGACTAGGCTCAGTGGCTCCTATCTGTAATCCTAGCACTCTAGGAGGTGAGAAACTCAGGAGTTCAGAGACCAACCTGAGCAAGACCCAGACCCTGTCTCTACTAAAAAAAGCAAAATTAGCCAGGTGTTGTAGCAGCTACTCAGGAGGCTGATGCAGGAGGATAGCTTGAGCCCAGAAGTTTGAGGTTGCTGAGGGATAGGCTGATGCCATAGCACTCTTGCCAGGGCAACAGAAAGAGACATTGTTCAAAAAAAAAAAAACAAAAACAAGATTCAGGCTGATGAATGTTTTAAATTGGACAATTTAAGAAAAGACAATGTTTGAAATATAATTTTAGAATCAGAAGACCTAGCTTAAAATTTTGTCTGAACTTAGTAGTTTTGTTCCTTGAGAAAATAATTTAGTTCTTTTGGGGATCAGGTGACATTTATTACAATTACAATATCACAGCCTTGGCTCAGCACCTGTGGCTCAAGTGGCTAAGGCACCAGCCACATACATCTAAGGTGGCGGGTTCGAATCCAACCCAGGCCCACCAAAAAAAACAATGACAGCTGCAACCAAAAAATAGCCAGGCGTTGTGGCAGTCGCCTGTGGTCCCAGCTACTTGGGAGGCTGAGGCAAGAGACTCGCTTGAGCCCAGGAGTTGGAGGTTGCTGTGAGCAGTGACGCCACAGCACTCTACCCAGGGGGATAGCTTGAGGCTCTGTCTCAAAAAAAAAAGAATACCACAGCCTACACATCAACAGCACAGGACTATTGTGACAAATAATCTGTGTATGAAAGCTACCACAAACTAGTAAGTGCTACGTAACCATTCTTTTAAAAAATCTTCAACATATTACTTTGATACAAGTTTATATGAAATTATTTTTACAAGCATTAGCTCATCAAATTTTACTTCATCTTAAGTCCTAGTTCACCCATTTTAGAAATCTAGCATCATGGATTTATGTAAATCAAAACTGCATCTTTGGAAAACAATGAAAATTTGAAATAAGTTTCCCATTATTCAAGGAACAAAATTAGATGTAAAAATTAAAAGGAATTACCCAACTCTGAAATCTGCTGAGATAACCCGTATTCAAATAGACTCACTGGTTTGCTTTCATTTTGAAATTCAAAGTATATTTTGGTATTGAAAGTACTACTTTTAAACTTTAAAAAATATCATTTTTATTGCCTTATTTTCCTAAACTTTTATTTTTTTTACAGACAAAGTCTTACTTTGTTGCCCTCCATAGAGTGCCATGGCGTCACAGCTCACAGCAACCTCCCAGCTCTTGGGCTCAGGCAATTCTCCTACCTCAGCCTCCTAAGTAGCTGGGACTACAGGCGCCCGCCACAACACCTGGCTATTTTTTTGTTGCAGTTCAGCCAAGGCCGGGTTTGAACCCGCCACCATCGATATATGGGGCCGGTGCCCTACTTACTGAGCCACAGGTGCCGCCTCTTTTATTTACTTTCCTTTGTAACCTTTTACAAAGGTTACATATATTTTGCTATATACGTGTAATATACCCATTTTCCCCTATTAGGATTTTTTTTTTTCAAGTTAAGTTAGTTTCTAATCAATCCCTTCCCCCCACTCTATGGCCTTTGTACAGAAACTCTGGGGGCTTAAAACAAATCAAATCAAAAAACCTCAGACTTATCAAGTTCTGGCAATGCCCCTCTTAGAAGATCTAGACCCTACCTTGACCCTCCCCTTGTCTCCACAGCTGCAGATCACCTACACAACAGAACCGACTCTTTCTTCTGCAGAAATCTAGGTTCTGCATTTAGAAAATACAATCATGATTCCAGAGCTTGACCAGAAAAGAATTTCTTCCCATTCCAAGGGCCAACTGAGACTTACCAGAGTAGTTGTAAATGAGGCCTGTCACTTTAGGTCTCATTTACAACTACTCTAGAGACTGGCCTCCATACATTGCTGAACACAGAATCTCGTGCTCATAAGAAACAGTCTAGAAAGAGCAGCCCAAGCTCCATTCTCTCTGTAAGCTCTGGTCCTCCTCCTCCACCTCTCTACCAACCCACCATCATGCTCTCTCCATAGGCACTATAGCCAGATTTCTTCCTCATTCTTGCCCCCTTCACAAGAGATGGCAAGTGGTGCTTCAACTGGCCATATGTAATCCTGCTTTCCTGAATATCATGGGTAAATGTACTTACTACCTGTAACATCTTTAGCAACTAAGAAAAATAAGCAATTACTCTCTAACAAAGTCTTCAACCAAAATTTTTTCAATTCTCTAACATTCAACATCAGTATTTCACTCTAAGTGCTTCACAGGCATTGATTCCCATAGCCCTCAACAATTCTACAGAGTAGGTATTACTTATTATGCCTATTTACAAACAGCAGAACTTAGGCACAGAGAGGCTATGTGGGTTGCCCTAGTCTGCCTAAAGTGACACTCCAAGACTAGAAGTCAGGCTCTAATCTGTGTGTTGTTTTCTTTAATCCCTCTATCACTCTTAACAGTCTGTGTTGTTAATTATGGCACTATATTGCCTCTTCTACTAAATAACACTCAGATTAAAATGGCTTGTAAACCACTAGAGGGCATGGGTTGTGCTCACCTTTCCACTGCTGTGTCCCTGTACTGGGCAGTCTTAAAGCCTTCCCCTCTAGACTGTGCTCCTTGAGGGTCAGTGAAGAAACCTGACACAGCAGCAGCACATTCTTCAGGAGTGTGTGACACTTAACTCAAAACTCAATACTCAGTTCTTGCTCTGGATAGTCATAAATACTTGCTAAATAAATGTCCTATTCACAATGTCTTAAACAGAAGGAAGCTCTTGTCTTGAGAAAAACAATCAGAGCTCTCTCTCTAATCCTAACATTGAAAGAACTGTAATCAGGTGGCACCTGTGGCTCAAGGAGTAGGGCACGGGCCCCATATACCAGAAGTGAAGGGTTTAAACCCTGCCCCTGCCAAAAACTGCAACCAAAAAAAAAAAAAAAAAATCTGAAATCAATAGCTTTCCTAATATTTTAAACTTACTATTAGGCAAATAACTGGCCTAAGGTAAAATGAGACATAAAAGCTGTCCTTCCCTATATTGGCATTGCTCCCTTTATCTTTAAGAGAGATTTTATAACCCTTCCCCACAAAAAGACTTACAAGTAAGTTTGTATATAATTCATTTACTTTAAAAATAATTACTCCTTTTAGATAATGCTTCTAAATAGTAAACCCCTCCTACTTTACTCAGAACAACCTGGAATCTAAAAATTAAGTTTAATTTGGGCAAGGGAACATTAGACAGTGCTAATAATTAACTACTACACAGTACTGAAAAGAGCAACTTCAAACTGTAGCCACCTCTGAATGACTTGCACAGGTATTAAAGACTAAGTCTCTGCTTCTGGCTGCAATTCTGACACGGTTATTCCCTCAACTCAGAACAATTTCTTGGTCCCCTTAGGTATCTCGTAATCTACACTCAGTATATTCTGCACATTGTTTAATTAAAATGCATTTTAAAACCTAGAAATTTTTTGATTGGTTACTATTTTTGGAACAACACAAATTATTTCAAGTTAATCGCAATTTGTGACTTCTTTCAATACAAATTTGCTTAACTCTTTCACTTTTCTGCCACTGACCCAAATTATTTGTTTTCTGATGCTTAGAAAAAGCATATTAAAAATAAAAATTCCTTTCTAATATCAATCCCTTTCTATCACCATCTAGTAACGTCAGAAAGTTTGTCTTTTCTAAAATAAATCAACTCTTTAAAAACCTTCGATATTTCAAAGGAAACGTGCAATTTTAATATTTAGGAGGGCTGAATGATTTTTGAACATTTGCTTTTAGTAAGAACTATGTTCTCTAAACCTAGTGATTCCTGCCAAGGCCACACCTTCTAACCTTCCTGTAATCCACGAACCACATCGGAGCAATCTAAAAACGGCTAAGAACCAAAGTAAAATACAGGTATGTAAACTCCATACGATCAAAAACCGGGTCAGCCAACCACGGTAGCAGACCCGGGACGAGATCCCCCGCTGCGGCCGCAGCAGACTTGAGAACAACTCTAAGGAAACACACCTCCCTGCTCAGAGCCGCTTCCTTCCTCGGAAGTGATGGGGGGCAGGAGGCGGAAGGCACTCACAGGGAAAAGGCACACCCCAAATTCCCATATCAGCTTTCTGTCCCACCGTTATCTCCTTCCAAAACAGACGTCCCAGCAACTCCCGAGCCCGCAGGCGATTTGGGGGCGCCGGGAGGGGCAAGCGTGCGGTGGAACCCGAACTCGGGCGTTACGCGGGCGTCTCACTCCCCCCGCCGAACCGGGTACGCCGTTTCCTCGCGGAAGCGCGATCCCCACACCCGCGACCGCCACCCCGGCCCGCGCGGGCCTTCCTCGCCCACCCGTCCCTCCGCAGGCCCGGCCCAGGCCGCCGCCCGCCCTGCCCGGCCGCTCCCCCCGGCCGCCCGGCCCCGACGACGCCGCCTCACTCACATCCGTCCGCGTCCTCCTGCAGGTCCTCCTGGAGCAGCGAGAGGTCTGCGCCGAGGGGAGAGAAAAAGGCCCGGTCAGTGCTCCCGGGCCCGGAGCGACGCGCCCGCCACCCGCCCTCCCGGCCCCGCGGCGCCCCCCCGCGTCGGGACCCCCCGCCGGCCTAGGTCAGATCGCCACTCCGGGCGGCGGCAGAGGGCGGGCGGGCGCGGGGAGCCGCCGCCGCCCGCAGAACCGGGGGCCACGTACCCGCCATCTTGTGGTCGCCCCCTCCTCCGCGGCCTCCCGGGGATCCGGGGCTACATGGAGCGGCGCGAGCCGGGGAGCCGGTGGACG
>NW_003852588.1:2037170-2057658 GCF_000181295.1 Otolemur garnettii
CCCAGCCGGGCGGGGCCTCCCGCGGCCCGGCCGCTTTATTGGGTCACCGGCCTCGCCCACCGCCTCGTCGCCGCCGCCTTCTCGGCGGGCGCGTCGCTCGCCGCCCGCGCCCCCTCCCCAGGCCCGCACGTACGTCGTCGGCGATCCGAGGCCGGGGGCGCCTCCCGAGGTCGGCTGGGCCAGGGTCCCACCTCCGGTGGGAGGAGGCGCCGCCTCCCCACCCGCCTGGGGCCTCCGCCAAGTGTCAGCTAACAAAGCCAGAGCCCGGCTGGAGAGGAGTTTGAGTGACAAAGTGTTGTTGCCAGCTTTCTCATACAGCACTTTTAAGGTTTGGGCACCAGGTTTTTACCCACATTTCCTATGAGCCTCACAACAAGGGAAACTCACCGGCGAGAAGAGCTTTGGCGGGCCTGGGGTCAGGTCTTGAGTCTGCCATTTACTTAACAGCTGCGTGACCCATGTGTAGAAAGAAGGATGATACCTGCCTCTTGGGGTTACTGGGACTTAATGAAGAATGTAAGCACCTAGTACGGCGCTTGCTATCTAGCTGGAGCTCAGTGAAGGGTGCCTGTGATTCGCTCTTTTCTGCCTTTCAAGTACTTTTGGCAGCTCTTGGGGCGCGCAAGTCTGTAATTGGAGTTTTCATTATTCCTGTAGTTTTAAGGCAGCGGTTCTCAACCTATGGGTCGCGAGCCCTTGAACGACTCTTTCACAGGGGTTGCTTAAGACCATCCTGCCTATCAGATATTTACATTACGATTCATAACAGTAGCAAAATTACAGTTATGAAGTAGCAACGAAAATAATTTTATGGTTGGGGTCACCAAAACATGTGGAACTGTATTTAAAGGGTCACGGTATTCGGAAGGCTGAAAACCACTTTTTTAAGGAGTTAAGCGATTAGTTCAAGTTTCCAAGTACAAAATGGGGCCAAACCCAGGTTCTTCTGACTGATCACTATACCATCTCCATGACAAGTTTACGTCCTGCTCACCCAACGCCGCCCAAATGGTGGTATCCTAAAAGTGGAGATGGAAACACCAACTTGTGTAATTGGTGCCACTTGGGGGGAGGGGGTCTGGTGTTTTAGAAAAGACAGGGAATTCTAAATAGTTTGTTTCTTTCTACATTGTAGTTTTAACCAAGGACAATGTATTTAATGCCATTCAGGAATCAGAAACTAAGGAATTACATCCTCTGGAATTCATAAATCTGTGTAATAAAGTGGTTCCACATAGTTATTTCAAAAAACTCCCTCTCGGATATTACTTACAAGATAGAACAGAGATTAGATGATATGTATTAAATCTCTGGGAGTAATAAAAATCAGAATAGACTCTAACTCCCAGGTGTGTGTCTCATTTTCTCAAATATAAAATAATTAAAACTAAAGGCCAAACTTTCGTATTTCTCTCCTTCCCTGCACTTATATGAATTCAGCTGACACTAATTCTCAAAATGACAAAAGAGTTAGAAATCCACAAAACTGTCAGCAGAAACGAGTCCCAACTGACTCAGACCTTTAGAGTTTTGCTCTACTATGCAACTTACCTTGTCACCACCTAGCACTTGAGCAATTCTGGGCAGAAAAGGACAATAAAGCCAAATCAGCTTTTTATATTAATTCATCTCTCTGCAATAACACAGAATCTAGGAAGCTGCCCCAGCAGCCCTCTGATTTCAGGATCATCCTCTTTAAACACAAAAGGAGGCAAGAAAAGGTTCATCTTTCTCTGCTGCACCCCTTTTAATAAAAGGATTTGTTATGTAAAATTTGGATTCAGTCAGAAGGCCCCATTTAAGGACTGGGAAGGCCACAGTTTCTATAAGGCAGCTTCTCCACCTCTGCAACACCTCAATTTTATCTCTGGGAAGGCAGCAAAGGAGAAAGATCTGTGTTATTTTTCCACATAGTTCAAAAGCTAGAGATTTGGTTATCATCAAATTACACATTATAACAGATTCCTTAAAGCAGTAGGGTTTTTAGATGTGTCAGTAAGGGCAATCCTTATTCATGGTTCAGCGGAAGTACATGGTTTGTACATTTGATTTCTCTGTCTACTCCTTTCTGAAAGATGGACGGTTTTTAAACCAGTGCTCATAAACTGCACTCTGTTCCCTCCTTATAAAAAGTGATACTTAAACAAAGAATAGCAATTATCATTCTACATAACCTTTATCCCAATTTCACTTACAATGTAACCTGTGGGAGCAGAAGCTGTATTTTGTCTGGTGGTCTGAGCTTAACTTGAGGGTGGAATTGCTACCCTGCTCTGCCACTGAAACCTGTAAAATGGGAGTGTCACAAGTCATTTTTTTAAAGGATCATCCAACTATGTGGCTACTAAGGGCTGAATATTTAATAATAAGTCCGCTTTCAAATGATAACAAAAACTATTAGCAGCCAAGGAGCCCTGGAAATTAATCCATCTGACTCTTCAAATACATGGAAAGGTAAAAATGTCACGAGGAAAATATTGCTAATAAACAAAAAAAAAAAAAAGAAAGAAAAGACCCACCTGACATTGATTGACACCCTCCCATTTATTAATTTTTGAATCGGTGATTGAACCATTTACTTTTTTCTTCAGAATGATGATTCCTGAAGCAGAAAGTATAAAAACAGGCTTATTGTAATTTATAATAAGTTTTAAGTGATGAAAAAAGAATCTGAAAATGGAGAAATACATGATAAAAATGCTTTTTAAACAAATTTTTAACACTCATTTCATCAATGTATGTGGTTTTTTGGAGTCAGGTTGATGAGTTTTCCCTCATAGATGTCCCTCTTCAAGTAAGAACAATTTTGTTTTATTAATTGCCCATCTCTTACCTACAACCTCCTAGGCATTTATATAAACATTTGTGTAAAATCTTCTCTCGCTATGCTTCTTCTAATCCCCTTTAAAGCTCTCTGTTAAGGTGACATTCCAAACTGTGAAATTTTATACTTTCCTAGAGTGTTTATGGTTTGGTTTTGTTTTTCAGAGACACTTGATCTCATTCATATCAGCTAAAGATACATTTTCTCACACCATTCCTAAAAGAAAAAAAAGAAAGAGGACAGGGTGAGGCGGCTCACACCTGTAATCCCAGCACTCTGGGAGGCACAGGTGGGTAGATTGCCTGAGCTCAGGAATTTGAGACCAGCCTGAGCAAGAGTGAGACCCCATCTCTAAAAATAGCCAGGCATTGTGGTGGGTGCTTGCGGTCCCAGCTGCTTGGGGGACTGAGGCCAGAGAATTGCTTGAGCCCAAGAGTTTGAGGTTACTATGAACTGAAACACCACGGTACTCTACCAAGGGTGACAAAGTGAGAGTCTGTCTCTAAAAAAAGAGAGAGAGAAGAAAAGAAAGAAAAAGAATCAAGGGGAAAAAATTTCTACAGAACTGAGCTCCTCTAAGTCATCTCCATTTGGGCTGTTCTTTGTGCATTTACAGGAACTGCAGCCCCCAGAGTGCAACAGCACACCCGTGGAGTCCCCCTGTCATCAGCCACAGCGCCAAGTTTCCTGCACAAAATAGCACCTCCTGCTAGAAGCCCTGCTGTAACCCCTCTGTTTCTCACCCACCACGTCAGCTACTCTAGTGCTTTGGGAACAACATCCTATACAATTTGTTCCATGCGTTTTAATTTCGTTTAAAAAGTGCAAATGGTGAATAGCACATGATTAAAACAACAGTGGCTGATTTTCTGTATGTCTTTCTTCTTGTAGAATTCAGAAAGCATTAGCTACAGTCATATCCCAAGCAATGTGGAAGCGCCTACCACAATGTCTGGCACAGTGATGAGGAAATGATTACTATTTTAAATGTTTCAATGTTTATTATTCCGAATCCAAACAGATGAGTCAAGTTAAACCAGGAAAATACATACTAAACCACATATTCAAACCCAGATAAGTTCGGCGGTTAACCTGCACGCAGGTTCTAGAGTCCCTTCACACTAACATTGCTCCCTGGTTCTGTGATTCAGAAGGAATTGCTTCCATTCTAATTTCCCTTCTGTCTAATGCTTTGTAACATAATTACTTGTGTCCCTGGTCCTTGATTTCTTCATTGGGTTAAAAAAAAAAAAAAGCCTATACATGTTAGCACAATGACATAATTCACACACAAGATAGCTAATACGTTTTAAAACTTTTTATTTTAAAATAATTACAGACTTATAGGAGGTTGCAAAAAAATATACCCAAAGGTCTTGTGTCCCCATTCACCCAGGTCCCTCAATGGTAATATGGTATATTTAAAATATTTTTGAGATAAATGTGTCGGGCATTTTGCTTTTGCATACTTTCTGACTTAATTCTTAAAACAGCCCTGTGAAGTAGGTATTGATATTACCATTTTAAAAATAAAAGGAGGCTAAGCACAGTAGTTTATGCCTGTAATCCTAGCAGTCACGGAGGCAGGGACAGATGGATTGCTTTAGCTCATGAGTTCTAAACCAGCCTGAGAAAGAGTGAGACCCTGTCTCTACTAAAAATGGAAAAAGGGAGCCAGGCATACTGTTGCACACCTGTAGTCCCAGCCAGCTACTTGGGAGGCTGAGACAGAGGATGGCTTGAGCCCAAGAGTTGAGGTTGTTGTGAGGTGCAGTGCCACAGCACTCTACCCAAGTAGACAGAGTAAGACTCTGTCTCAAAAAAATAAAAGGAACCAAACTGCTGAAAGGTTAAATATTTTAACAAAAGGTCAGAAGCAAATAGAAGAATTAGAATTCAAACATTGGGATCCTGATTCCAAATAATGGTAATAGAGTTTGTATATCATCATGTTCACAACTTTTCCATCAAAATGGTCCCTTGGCCAACTTTTCTGGCATCAAGAGAGCTGCTAGTCCTTCAGCAGGTACGTTCTTGGTATCATCTCTAATTCCATCTAGGCCACCACTATTTCCTGCTGATTTTGTCATGTTTTTTTTAGAGACAGAGTTTCATTTTGTCGCCCTCTGTAGTGTCACAGCTCACAGCAACTTCCAGCTCTTGGGTCTAGGCAATTCTCTTGCCTCAGCCTCCCGAGTAGCTGGGAGTATAGGTGCCCACCACAATGCCCGGCTATTTTTTGTTGCAGTTTGGCCAGGGCTGGGTTCGAACCCGCCACCCTCAGTATATGGGGCTGTTACCCTACTAACTGAGCCACAGGTGCTGCCTTGTCATTGAAACATTTTATGAGTCACACATTTACACTGTCTCTCACCCAAAATCCTGACCAAGGTATTAACAACTTCAAAACCAGAATAGCAATTTTTTAACTAGCCTAATTCAATTTATTTGGGTCAAAAATACAAAAATTATCTTTCTCGTGTAATATTGTACTTGCCATAATTCTGTAAAAATCCTGAGCATGCACTTTAAGAACATCTTCCCACCAGATGCCCTTGGCCTTTTGAGCTACAGTTCACCACATTTCACTCCTAAGCCAGGCCATCCAGGTGGACAATCTAGAACTCTGGTGCCAACTCATTTCTGCCTCCAACAATGTTCTTGGTTTTTAGGAGGTTTTGTGGTTGACACTGTTTGAGGGTATAGAGTAGGGGTGGGGCTTCTACATTTCTGTAACATTTACTCTTCTCTGATTTTTCCAATTGTAAAAATATACATTCTTGGAAAATGCAGAAAAATATAAAGAAAAAATTAAAATTATCAAAATTCCCAAATTCAGAGATTATATCCCAAAATATTAGTGTGCCATTTTTTAAGCTCCATAGTCCTATGTAGAAACTTTATAAAGCAGTTGTACTAAGATATAAGTCACACCACTGTAAAATTTACCCATTAAAGTGTACAATTCAATAGTTTTTAGAATAGTCACAGAATTGTGCAATCATTGTATCTAATTTGAGACCATTTTCTGACCCCAAATAGAAACAAGTATCACTCTTCATTGCCATGCCACACAATCCCCATCCTTGGCAACTACCAGTCTTTTTCTGGCTCTATGGATTTGCCTATTCTGGACATTTCATATAAATGCATTTGTATGATACATGATCCTTTGCAACAAGCTTCTTTTGCTTAGCATAATGCTCTCATTGTTCATCTATGTTGTAGCATGTATCAGTATTTAGTCCTTCTCTTCATTCTTTTTATTAATGAATAATCTTCCATCATATGGATATGTCGCATTTTATTTATCCATTCATCAACCAATGGACATTTGGATTGCTTCTACTTTTTAGCTGTTATGAAAATGTGGCTATAAAGCGTAATCTACTAATTTTTGTGTGGATATATGCTTTGAGTTCTCCTGGGTACATGCCTATGAGTGGAATTGCTGGGTCATATGTTAATTCCGTCTTCACTATTCTGAGGATCTACCAACTGTTGTCCAAAGGAGCCACACCATTTTTCATTCCCATGGGTGATGTATGAGGATTCCAATTTCTCCATATCTTTTCATGTAAAATGTGCCTCTTTCAAGCCACCTGATTGTATATGTGGAAAATGCAAGAATGTACAAATAAACTGTTAAAATTAAAAATAAATTTAGCAAAGTCACTGGACACAAGGTCAATTCCATGTTTATAGGCACCCAATAATTATGAATAGAATTTTTAATGCTATTAAATAGCATTTAATCCTCAAAATGAATCTAATAACAGATATAAAGGACCATTACATAGAAAGGGACAAGACATAATTAAGAGAAATTAACTTGGCTCGGTGCCTGTGACTCAAGCGGCTAAGGCGCCAGCCACATACACCCAAGGTGGCAGGTTCAAATCCCCAGCCTGGGCCCGCCAAACAACAATGATGGCTGCAACCAAAAAATGGCCAGGCATTGTGGCGGGCGCCTGTAGTCCCAGCTACTTGGGAGGCTGAGGCAGGAGACTCGCTTGAGCCCAGGAGTTGGAGGTTGCTGTGAGCGTGATGCCATGGCACTCTACTCAGGGAGATAGCTTGAGGCTCCGTCTCAAAAAAAAAAAAAAAGAGAAATTAACTTACTAAATTCTGAAGAAAATTAAATTCTACATCAAGAATCCATTGGATTCTAATCCATGGATTAGAAAGCTTAATTTTTTTTTTTTTGAGTCTCACTATGTTGCCCTCAGTAGAGTGCCATGGTGTCACACCTCACACTCTTGGGCTTAAGCAATTTGCCTCAGCCTCCCAAGTAGCTGGGACTATAGTCACTGGCTACAATGCCCAACTATTTTGTTGTTATTGTTGCAGTTGTCACTGTTAATCAGCTGACCTGGGCTGGGTTCAAACCTGCCAGTCTGAGTGTATGTGGCTGGCACCCTACTCACTGAGCTATGGGCACTGCCCAGAAAGCTCAATTTTGTAAAGATATCAATTATACTCCAAATTAATTTATAGATTCGATTCATTCCCAATTAAAATCTATCTGTTTCTAAGGATATATGTGAAAATGCAAAGGGCCAAGGCAAAAATAGCCAATAATTTCAAACAACAACAAATCAGGAGGAACTTACCCTATTGGACGTGTAGACTTTCATTAAATCTATAATCATTAAGGCAGTGTGTAAAAAACAAACAAACAAAAAGAGAGTGTGGTTTATTTATCTTTAGACAAATAGACAAGTGAAACAAAATGAAGAGTCCAGAAGTAGGACCACACATATATGGAGACCTGATTTATGACAACAGTGGCAATGTAGAGAAGGAAGATAAAGACAAAAGTAGCAGCATTGAGCCTTGGGAGAAATCTAATGCTTGGTCAATTGGAGTGTCATATGAAAAAGAATGAGAATTGATCCCTACCTCACACCATGAATAAAAACCAGTTCCAGATGAATAAAGATGCAACTATGAAAGGTAGACACAATAATGCTTCAGAAGATAATATAGGAGAATTTCTTCTTGACCTTGGGGCAGGGAGTGATTTCTCAAACAAACACATAACACTGACCAAGTAGGGAAAAGATAAATTGTGCAATATTACAATTTAAAAGTTCCATTATGCACAAACACTATTAATAGAGTGAAGGGGCCAGGCACAATGGCTCACACCTGTAATCCTAGCACTCTGGGAGGCTAAGGCCAGTGGTTTGCTTGAGTTCACAAGTTTGAGACTAGCCTGACCAAGAGTGAGACTCTGTCTCCACTAAAAACAGAAAAGAAACTAGATGGGTATAGTAGTGCACACCTATAGTCCCAGCTACTTGGGAGGCTGAGGCAAGAGGATTGCTAAAGCCCAAGAGTTTGGGGTTTCTGTGAGCTATGATTTTGTGGCACTCTACCCAGGATGACAGAGTGAAACTCTGCCTTTAAAAATATACAATAAAATAAAATAATAATAAATAAATATAAAAATCTTTTTAAAATGAAATAAAATAAAATAAAGCCATAATAAGAAACCATAACATGCCCATGAGAATAGTAAAATTTTAAAAGTCAGACAATCACAACTATTGTTGAAGATGTGGAGTTTTTTACTGATGCTGTATTAGCACAATGCAGTGGCTTGAAACAATACGAATATCTTACAGTTGTCAGAGGTCCCATAGACAGGGATCTCACTGCGCTAAAATGTCTGCAGGGCTACATTCCTTTCCAGAAGAGAGAATCTGCTTTCTTGCCTTTTCCAACTTTTAGATATCTCCACTTCTCGACTCATGGGTCGCTTCTGACATCTTCAAAGCCAACAGGCTTGCATCTCTGGCCATTCCTCTATAGTCACATCACCCTGTGACTCCCTTCTTCCACTCTCTGCCACTTTTAAGGACTTTACATTTACATTGGGCTTATCTATATACATTAGGATAATCTATCCATTTCAAGAACCTTAGTTGAGTCACAGCTATAAAATCCCTTTTGCCATGTTAGGTAACATATTCCCATAGGTTCTCTGGATTAGAACATGGACATCTTTTTTATTTCCGGAGACAGAGTCTCATTCTTTCACCCAAGCTAGAGTGCCACGGTGTCATCATAGCTCACAGCAACCTCAAACTCCGGGGCTTCTTGAATAGCTGAGGCTACAGTGCATGGCATCACCATAGTGGCTAATTTTTTTTTTCTATTTTTTGGTAGAGACAGGGTCTTGCTGTTGCTCGGGTTGGTCTGGAACTCCTGAGCTTAAGGGATCCTCCCAGAGTGCTAGGATGATAGGCATGAGCCACCACACCCAGCCAGAACACCTTTGAGGGGCATTATTCTGCCCACCACTCATACAATGCTCTTTGGTGTGGATCCTTCCTTTGCCACTTCATATCTGTGGACTTCGAGCAATTGCTTCATCTCTTTCTGATTTGGTTTCCACATTTGTAAGATGAAAATAATAAAATAAAAGTACCTTTCTTATTGGGCCGTTGTGAGATTGAAGGAGGTAATACCTACAAAGTGCTGAGATAGCAGTTTGCACAGTAAGAATTCAATAAGTAGACTCAGTAGAGAAATTATTTAATAATCATTCATTCTGAGCCTACAAAATTACTGATGTAGGGAGAACTGTTCATAGATCTAGAAGAATTCCAGTTACTTTATCACTGATTGGTATTCATTCTTAGCTGTCACTGTTCTTTATTAAATGGAAATGACAGCACCCAAATTTAATGGTACTTGGATGGACTGGGATTCACAGGCTCACAATGATCTCATTCCTATCATTCTATAGTTTTAGGAATAAAATAATGCAAATATTAGAAATGTCAAGGCATTTGACTTTAGCCTTGGTGTTCAGCAAAAATCTGCTCAACCTTTGATTTCAGCCTTCAGAAGTCCAAACAACCTAATGCTCACTTCAATGTCATTTGCAGTGTTCTGAGATTATGCTGCTCAAGGGTCATGTGCGGACACAGGTTACCGTCATATCTAATCAGGATAAAAGGCCAATAATAGGAATGACCATGCTATAGATTTGTTATTAATATCTATATATATCCTTTCAAATTTAAGTATTCAAAATATAACTTGGGGCAAAATCTTTTTATGTGCTTTCTATTTTTTCCTTCTAATAAACTATGTTGAAATTCTGTCAAAGTTCCATAGACATAAATTTATGTCTATAATTGCCAGGGGAAATGCTGCAATATTAATCAATATTGTGGAAATTGTTATCTATTTATGTATTATTTTAGAGACAGGTTCTCTGTCACCCAGGCTAGAGTGCAGTGGTCCAATCATAACTCACTGTAACCTTGAACTTAAGTGGTTTAAGTGACACTCCCACCTTACCCTCCTGACTAGCGGGGACTATCAGTATGTGCCGCTATACCCAGCTAACTTTTAAAAGAAATTTGTAGAGATGAGATCCCACTATGTTGCCCAGACTGATCTCAAACTTGTCTTCAGGTGATCTTCCTGCCTCAGCCTCTCAAAGTCCTGGAATTACACATGAGACACTGCACCTATTTTGAGAGCTGTGCTGTAAAAGTTTACACAGTCAGCTGTAGAAATAAAAAAGTTTATAATTTTGCAGCCAATAAATTATTATAAAAATCTAATTACTGAATAAGATAACATACTAGTAATTATATCATGATTCAAGTCTTCTTAGAATTGTTTATTATACTAGCAATTCTATCATTAACAAAATAATTTGTAAAAATTGTTATTTGATTTAATATATTTAAAAATTCCCTTTAAGCTAAAAGTTTTTCGAGAAAAGATCTTATCTGAAATTCTTTATATCTCATGAGAGAGATATTAAAAGCTTAATGTTGATTTTGCCACCCAATTTTACAAGACAAAAATACAAACAACACACAATAAATCTATCACGAACTATCTTCGGCCATATGGAGATGCTACAAAGAGTAGGGAAAAGAAGTGTTAGAGAAAAATAAGGTATCCGACATTTAGTTCATTCTAGTAAACTTCATAATATATAATGCTGTAAGAATTATTCCTTCTTGGGGCGGCGCCTGTGGCTCAAAGGAGTAGGGCGCCGGCTCCATATGCCGGAGGTGGCGGGTTCAAACCCAGCCCCGGCCAAAAACTGAAAAAAAAAAAAAAAAAAAAAAAAAAGAATTATTCCTTCTGGATTTGAATCCATAAAAACAAAACATTAAAATAAAAAGTGGCTCACGCCTGTAATCCTAGCACTCTGGGAGGCCAAGGAGGGTGGATTGCCTGAAATCACAGGTTTGAGACCAGCCTGAGCTAGAGGGAGACCTTGTCTCTAAAAATAGCCAGGTGTTGTGGTGGGCACCTATAGTCTCAACTACCTGGGAGGTTGAGACAAGAGAATTGCTTGAGCCCAAGAATTTGAGGTTGCTGTGAGCTATGACACCACAGCACTCTACCAAGGGTGACAGAGTGAGACTCTGTCTCAAAAAAAAAAGTGTCAAAATGTTGGCTGTGTTCTGCCAATCAGTTTTTGGAAATTGAAGATAAAAGGCACTTTTGAATTTTTCCTGGCATGTAGTTTCTTTAGTATGGTACTAAAATCATTTTCCTGAATTATACTCTACTTTGCACAAAAGATGAGTGCCATTGTCCAGTGTGCCAGTGAAAATTTAGTCTTGTGAAATGACTTTTTACTATGGAATGAACCTCATAGCTGACAACTTTGACAGATTTTATTCTTACACTATAATGTCAAACTTTAAAACACTGGTAACTAAAATATGTAAGGGTAAAATTATAATTATAATTAAATTTTTTGATAACATGCCATTTATTTTTGTGCTCCAGAAGCTTAACCTGTGATATGATTTTCAACTTCTGCTTCAGGTTTGACTGAACCTGGATTTCTCCCAGTCTTGGCTAAATGTTGTTTTTAAGATTTGGTCATTTGTCGTTTGCCCATGTTAAATATTCAACATACAGGGCGGCGCCTGTGGCTCATCGAGTAGTTCAAACCTGGCCCCAGCCAAACTGCAACAACAAAAAATTAGCCGGGCATTGTGGTCCCAGCTACTTGGGAGGCTGTAGTCCTGTACCTGTAGGTACCTGTAGTCCCAGCTACTTGGGAGGCTGAGGCAAAAGAGTTGCCTAAGCCCAGGAGTTAGAGGTTGCTGTGAGCTGTGTGACACCACGGCACTCTACTAAGGGCAATAGAGTGAGACTCTGTCTAAAAAAAAAAAATTCAACATACCCATGGAATAAGTATAGCACTTCTATGTTCTTGTATATATATGCATGTTATATGAGTTATCTACAATTTCTTCATATTTTCCTCAACATTCCCCAAGTCAAGGTAAGTCGATAAAGGACATTAGCCTGTGTTAGGATGAAAATATTCTCTTTAAGAATTGAGTTCCTTTGAATGATAGTAAAATTTGTTTTAAATTTTTAATGGGCAAAAATGTTTGAATAAGCATTTCTACAAAGAAGATACATAAATGGCCAATAAGTACATGAAGAGATGTGCAATATCACTAATTATTAGGGAAATGCAAATCAAAACCACAGTGAGATATCTGTTCATACTTTCGCTCAGTAAGGTGGCTCCCATAAAAAACACACAAAGGAACAAGTGCTGGTAATGACATGGAAAAATCCAAACATTTGTGCACTGTTGGTGGGAATATAAAATGGCATAGTTGCTGGAAGACAGCCTGGTAGTTCCTTAAAAGATTAAACGTGGAAATACCATTATGATCCAGCAAGTCCACTTCTGGGTACATACTCAGAACTGAAAGAGGGAACCTGGACGTTTATTTGCCTACCCATGTTCACAGCAGCATTATTCACAGTAGCCAAAAGTGGAAACGGCCCAAGTGTCCATTGATGGATGGATGGATAAACAAAATGGGGCCCATACAATGGGATATGACTCAGTCTTAAAAAGAAAAGAAACAACTGACACATCATGGATGAACTTTGAGGGCATAATGCTAAGTGAAATAATCAGCCACAAAAGGACAATACCAGGTGACGCCACTCACGGGAGGTACCTGGAGTGGCGTTCTTTCTGTCTTTAGAAAGAATGGCTGCCAAGGCTGGAGAAGTGGGTAATGGGGATTAGTGGTTAATGGATACAGAGTTTCAGTTGGGGAAGATGAAAAAGTTTCACCTCAGAAAGCATACTTCTCCAAAGGACCCAAGGCTGGGTACATCCACACCAGAGATGTCAAGGTGTACCCTCAGGTCAAAACTGAGCTATGTGCAAATGCCGAGACCAAGTGGGCTTCAGCTGGATTCAGAGTGAGAGGGAGTTAAATCAGGGACTGGCCAGAAATGGTAGGCAGAAAGGGTGACAGCTTAACTACCGCCTGGGGCTCATGTCAATGTGTTATCTCACTAGAAGACTTTTCCTTAGTCCTAGAAACACAGACGACGGTGAGATCAGCCCTTGGAACACAGCAGGGTGTAGTGTATGATCAAGAATTCAAATGGTACCTTGCCGCCAAATGGCTTCCCCTGACTAGCTGCAGTTCTCTGTTGAGCTGCATCCATCTCAGGGATGGACAGGGCAGGCAGTACACAGTCCGTTCAGCTGAAAAGCACATGGGCGGCTCGGTGCCTGTGGCTCAAGTGGCTAGGGCGCCAGCCACATACACCTAAGGTGGTAGGTTCGTATCCCCAGCCTGGGCCCACCAAGCAACAATGACGGCTGCAACCAAAAAATGGCCGGGTGTTGTGGCGGGTGCCTGTAGTCCCAGCTACTTGGGAGGCTGAGGCAGGAGACTCGCGTGAGCCCAGGAGTTGGAGGTTGCTGTGAGTGTGATGCCACAGCACTCTACCCAGGGGGACAGCTGGAGGCTCTGTCTCAAAAAAAAAAAAAAAAAGAAAGAAAGAAAACCACGCGGGCAACTGCTGGGGTGTAACTGTTATGTGCAGCTAGTGTGTTAGGGAGCCGAGGTGGGCTAAAGGCTTCCTGGATCCCATCCAGGAAAGTTTGAAGCTATGGCCTCTCCTGACACGAGTTCCTCCTGGCGCAGCCTCCCCTCTGCCTGAAGCTCTACTGCTACCTAGCCGCCCTGGTCTCTGTCCCCATAACTTGCACCTGGAGTCTTTCTTTCTTTCTTTCTTTTTTTTTTTTTTTTTGCAGGTGCCACCTGGAGTCTTTCTTTCATACTTAGCTCTGGGCATCTCATCCATCCATCAGTTTCCTTGACTTTGTAATGTAGTTCTCAAGCATCCTATGCTTTGGGACTCTGCAGGCCTCTGGACTCAGGCTCTGAAACACCATAAACCAATCCAGGGCAGCATGCTGGGGACCTCATTCATCTTTTTCAGAACAGAGTTTATCACCATTCATGTTAAATCTTGTTAAATAGCACCAGTGCTCAATGTGGATACAGAAGGGCAAATAAACCTTCATCTCTGACTCAATTTTTAGGAAATCCTGGCCTCTGATGTAGGCAATATCCCAAGAAAAAGGCTTATTATATAAGTATTGTTCATTGGTGAGGAAAAATGTTTGCTGAGTGCCTTCCATATGCTCCAGCATTAGGTTCTATAGGGGGAAAAAATTGAGTTCACAGTCTAAAGACCAAGAAAAGAAAGAAAATTGTAACAAATGGCATTAGGGTTCTGATGGCAGGTAGCAGAGGGTGTTCTAGGAACACACAGGGTGAATCTGAAAAGACAGAACAGACAAAACACTTTGTCCAAGGTCCGAAGAGAGCAGGCATCAGTTTGCTGGGTTTGCCCTGTGTCAGGGAAATGAAATTGAAGGAGAAGCTTTGGTGCTTGCCTCAGCCACGTGCAGGTAGTGGGTTTATGAGCACAAAGCATCAGAGATTACATGACCTATCCCACTACCATCCATTTGCAGGCTCCCAAGTGGTGCAGAGTCCTGCCTCTGGCTCCCCACCCTTTGTGCAGAAGCCCTAGGTCAGCTCAAACACAGTTTCTGGGGCCGGGCATGGTGGCTCATGCCTGTAGTCCCAGCTACTCAGGAGGCTGAGGCAGGAGGATCACTTGAGCCCAGGAGTTTGAGGTTGCTGTAAACTTAGGCCACGGCACTTTAGCCCTGATAAAAGAACAAAACTGTCTAAAAAACAAACTAACCAAAAAAACCTCCATCAGACAAACAAAAAACCCCACAGTTTTTGGAGACAAGTGAGCCTATTAGTATTGATTGCCTTGACCTTCAGCTTTCTCATGAGATTCTCCTGCAAGCCCCTGGGGCCGATGTCATTGGTTAATAACAAAACAACTGTGCATGGATGAGGCAAGGACTGCAGTTGCCCCCATTTAACAGAGGTGGAAACTGAAGAGGGGAGACCACAGCTGACTAGCCTGGGGCCTGGTTGGCCATCTCATCTAGACCATGAAATGCAACTCCTCTAGGAGCTATTGTCTGGGTGCAGCAAGGAACTGTCTCGTTCTCCTGCCTCTCTCCACAAACAAGACACTGAAAATGCCAACCTTTTCGGTTCCCCCCAAATTACAAGTTCGGATGTCAACAAAGAAGCAACAGAAATTATACAGTTTTCTGGAGTTAGAGGTGCTGATGTTTCTCAACAGGAGAGAAGGAAGTCACCAAAGATTTCCAGCCTGATTCAAATTCGCAAATAGGACACACCCATGAAAGGTCCATTGAAGGCCACTGCAAAGGATGCCTCAGCTGGCGTTGGTTGCCCGTCTGTACCCCTGGTCGTGGGGGCCCACAGGAGCAAGACGGGGCAGCCAGAGCCAGAGAGGCCCATTTCCAATCACTACTCCACACTTACTTAAATGGTCACACTTGAGTTTATTTTACTCATCTGTGCAACAGGAATACTGAGATTACTGGGTAACCCCTGCTCAGTGGTTACAGCGCCAGCCACATACACTGCCATAGTTGGACAACCTGATTCGGGAGACAGTTACTGGCCCCTGACATGCACAGAAAGTGCTTGGTTAACGTCAGCTCGTTTCATTTCCTGTTTCTGTTCCCACTGCCAGTGTTTACAGAGTGATGGCACTGTTACAATGGGTCACAGAGTGACTGAGATCACAGGGATCTGCAGCCGGGTGAGCGGGACAGCTGCTCGGCCACTGCTCTGCTTCCTCAATAGCTCTATTACCAGGCGCTAACTGCAGAGAACATGTAATAAATGCGACCTTCAGAGTTCAGAACGGCCAAGCACCCAATAAAATAATACTTTCTTTGCATTCTATAGTTTATAAGCCCTTTTTAGAAGCTATCTTGTTTATTAATCAAAAGTCTCATGAGATCAAAGGGCAGGTGTCAGTCCCACCCCACCAGTGTAGAAACTTCCGTCAAGTCGTGTGAGTAGTCTGGGGCAGGTTCAGGACCCAAACCAGGTTTTCTGCCTCGGTCAGAAGTTTTAAAGTTTGTTCTCCATTTTACACTAGGTACAAACATTTTTAAACAGGAACTTAGGCAACAGAGAAGGGAAGAGGAAACTCAGAGGTCTTAATTTGGGGAGGCGGGAATACTCTGTTAAGAAGAAGCCTTGAATTTTAAATAATTCTCATTTCGAAGTTACTTTCAATCTGTGCAAAGGCACATGAACTCATTTGTGTGGATATGTTTATATGTATGTATGTTTAATGCGACCCTCCCCTTTTATTCTGTGTAGCCATTTCCATGACGGCTAATTTGCAGATCTTCCCCTCAGTGGACTTGACCTAGCAAGTTGCCTGTCTGTAGGCACGCCTATGGGGATTCCTGGTTTAACAGGATGAACAGATTTTCTCTGAGTTCATTTCAGTTAACCCTCCAGCAGGGACACGCAGTCACACCTCCTTGTGAAGTCCCTTGAAATGGCGCACCTGGTGTTGCCCTGCAAATCTGTTCTTGCAACTGGCCAGTTTGGATTGGAGCTCGCCACTTGCTCTCCCAGCTCTTCTCTGAGGTCTGTCCATAGCCGCTCTGCCTTTGTCTGCCTTTGTCTAGGGGACTAGTGCAAGAATATGTGAACAATTTCTGTAGCATATTTACTGAGGTTGCGTCTGATGACTAAAGAGATGATGTTTATTTAAGGACAAATATCTGAACAACTATCAATTACATTGGGAAAATTATATAATTGGCAAGCTTTCATTTACTGTGAATCCAATCCACCCTCTTGGGTTAGGGAGCTGAGCTGCCCACTAAACAAGCTACATGATACATACAGCAGTGCTTCCCAAACGGCAGCACTTTCAAATTCCCTGGAGTGCCTTACATGTATGATACATACTAATTGTACATGTTTATAGACACATGTGATATTTTGATACCTACATACAATGTGTAATGATCAAATCGGGTGTTTAGGATGTCCATCCCTTCAGGCATTTATTATTTCTTTGTGTTGGCAACATTTTAAATCCTCTTCTATTTTGAAATATGCAGTAAATTATCAACTGTAGTCACCCTACTGTACTACTGAACATAGAACATATTCCCTCCATCTAACTGAATGTTTGTTCTATTAACCAACCTCTCTTCATCCCCTCTCCTCCCAGCCTCTGGTGACTATAATTCTACTCCCTGAAGGGCTTTTAAAAACACAGATTGATGGCTAAGCACGGTGGCTCACGTCTGTAATCCTAGCACTCTGGGAGGCTGAGGTGGGAGGATCCCTTGAGCTCAGAAGCTCAAGACCAGCCTGAGCAAGAGTTAGACCCCGTCTCTACTAAAAATAGAAAAATTAGTGCATCACCCTTAGCTCAGTGGTTACAGCGCCAGCCACATACACTGGGGCTTGTGGGTTTGAGCCTGGCCTGGGCCTGCTAAATAACAATGTCAAATACATTAAGGAAAAATAGCCAGGCATTGTGGTGGGTGCCTCTAGTCCCAGCTACTTGGGAGGCTGAGGCAAGAGAATTGCTTAAGCCCAAGAGTTTGAGGTTGCTGTGAGCTGTGATGCCTGCATAGCACTCTACCCAGGGTGACAGAGTGAAACTGCCTCAAAAAATAATAATAATAATTAAAAAAAATAAAAGTAGAAAACTTAGCTGGGTGTCGTTATAGGTGCCTTTAGTCCCAGCTATTCGGGAGGCTGAAGCAGGAGGATCACTTGAGCCCAGGAGTGTGAGGTTGCTGTGAGATAGGCTGATGCCACTGTACTCTGGCCTAGAGCAACAGAGTGTGTTTCAAAACACACAAACACCCACATTACTGGGCCCAGCCCCCAGAATCTCTGGTTCCACAAGGCTGGTATGCAGCTGAGAATTTGCATCCTGACAAGTTCCCAGGTGCTGCAAGTGCTCTGGGTCTGAAAATCATACCTTGAGGACCCCTGACATATACAAAGCTTGCAGCGAAAGCATTTACTAATCTCACGGATTGGCATTAAATACCAGTTTCTTCTCTTCAAATTTCTTTTTATAGAGAACATATATTAGAATTAAACTAAATGGTTTTTAAAATGTAAGTGTCAGCACCTTAAAAGAGATTTTCAAAATTCCGTGTAGTGAGAATCTACAATTGTTTCCTAGGAAGACACCTTTGTATTGAAAGAAAAGGAAGTAGCAGACCAGGAGGTCTGTGTCTCAAATCCCTCCAGACTCTGCTAGATGGACGACAGGAATGTGGCCAGGCTGGAGAGGGACTCTGGGGATGTGACCGGGGCCTGGTGTCCAAGCCCTCCTCCTCCTCTAAGCAATCAGCAACAGTGGTGACAACATCACACTGAGAATGTAGAATAGATGGCAAAGACAGCTATGTTTAGGATGTGGTTTTTCTGATCCTCTCCCCTTCCTTTCAGGGGCAGAGTAAAGAAATCGTGGCTTTTAAATAGTTGAAGAACAATGATGTTGATCTTGCTGGTAAGGCCAAAGTGTGAGACACACTATCTGAACTGAATCAATCATTTGTGGGTGGATTCCTAAGTCAAGGGAGGGAGAATAATTCCCAGGAAAGCCCTTAGGTTTGCCTGTCTTGCTTTTGATTGAAAGCCTTGCCTAAGAACCCTATCATGAATGAGTGGGGCTGGGCTATATGCTATTTAAATAAAACAAGCAGCCTTCTAATCTGTCCATAAACACAGAACACATGGAGTGTGGGGCTAAAAAGGTGGTAGCTGGGGCCCAACCCTGTCTACCACCTGCTCACATGGGAACTTGACTTCGTATTTCCATTTAAAAAAAACAAATAATTAGTAAGATTTTTACCTGCCAGGTTCATAGCTCACAAAAAGGACTTTAGATTCTTATTCTATAAAATGGAGATCATGCTAACCTAGCTCGCTGTTGTAGAGGGCAGCCAGATGTACCCAGAACCTTCTGAACTCCGCAGCCTATGGTACCCATACCTCTCCTGACAGCCACCTCACTGCACCCCTCCCACAGTGGTAGCTCATTCTATGCTATGTTCCAGTGATGGCAGCCATCCCTCCATGTGACCTTCCTGCCCTTGCAGGGGTCCTCAAACTTTTTAAACAGGGGGCCAATTCACTATCCCTCAGACCATGGGAAGGCTGGACTGTGGGCCCTGGGACTAGTCCGCTGCTAAGCAGGACAGGCAGCAGCAGCAAAAACACACAGCGGGCCAGATAAATGTCCTAGGCAGGCTGCATGTGGCCCACGGGCCATAGTTTGAGGACACCTGCAGAGTTTTGAGAACCAGAGGAAATATAAAGTGAAAAAATGCTGGAAGCTGCTTTGTTGACTTTAAGGCACCAAACGTAGGAAGCCATTTTAAAGAACTTCTCTGACTCCCCAGGACAGCCACAGGCAGTGCTGGGCGTGGTGTATACATCATCTTATTTCTCCTTCACCCTTTCTCTGATAATGAATGAGGCTAGCATTGTTACAAAATTAAAACTCTTTTTGTAGTGCCCACAAAGCCCCTAACAAAGTGCCCTTCACTTAGCGGGAGCGCAGCCAAGTATTTGCTGGACTGCGCCAAGCATTCCCACATGTACTGCTTTCAAGCAGTTGTTGGCAAAAGGAGCTTGCAACCGTTTTTAAGAGCTACCTAACTTTCCTCCTGTGGCATATCCTCCTCTTTAGATTTTGGAAACATCAACAAAATGAAATCTTTTGAATTGAGCCTAGAACAAATATCTTCCATCTCATGCTCACTCACTCTTTAGAAGTTAAATTAGAAGAAAACAAAGAGGTATGATTAAGGAGAAAGATAAGAAAGGCCAAATTCTTAAATTCCAGAAATTATATATATTTTTTGTCAATTCTTTGTAAATTGTGGGCAGCTCAGCTGGGTTGTAGAATAGTTATAATAAGGCCAAGGGTTTTACTCCCTTACAGCAGCAGTTCTCAACCTGTGGGTCGTGACCCATAGGAACTGTATTAAAGGGTTGCGGCATTAGGAAGGTTGAGAACCACTGCCTTGCAGGGTCCACAGTATTCTGTAGCTACAGATGCCTCTAACCCACACAGCTGATGGTCACCAAAGAGGCCAGGCAAAGACTCAAGCCTGCAGCTCTGCAGACCTATCATGAATGTTTGAAAAAGGACCAAAGTTCCTTCTGGTGGCAGATTACTAGCATTTGTTTTTATTCTCATAAGAGGAAACTATTCCTTTATTATATAAAGTAATAAGGATATAAATAGTCTTAAAGTAGTCAATAAGCAATCTAGCATTGTAGATAAAGCAATGTCTCCATAAGCACTAAAGCCTACCATAGATATGCAAAATCTTTATTAATAATACTCGTATATTTCCTGGTCTCTCCATCTTCTAAACCAAATAAATCACTGGTAAAGCTAAATGGATAATTGTTTTTTTTT
>NW_003852588.1:2057812-2068416 GCF_000181295.1 Otolemur garnettii
CATCAAACTGGTTAACATAGCCTTCATCTAACTTTCTTAGTTATTATGTCAAAACATTCATATTCTACTCATAGAAAGATTCACTTGTACCTTTGCAAGATGAACCACAGAAGTGAACCCTCGAGTCCCTCTCCCTCCACCCTAAATGGATAATTGTTATTGGCAAGATTTCTATACAGAAAAATCTGGGTGATAGAGTAAAGAAAGAACATGTTAAACCTGAACATAATCAAGTTTTAAAAGCTAACTTCCAGTTTACTGGAAATCAGGAGATAGAGGAGAAAGTTAAATAGCACCTAGAGACAAGAGACAATTCTAGAATGTAGAATATTAACAGGACAGTAGATTACTCCAGTAAACAATGTACAAGACTGATTTACATGGGAGAGCAATACTAGATTAAAATAAAATTTTCATTTTTTTACCAACCAAATTTAAGACATAATTCTCTATTGGATTTTGATTTGAATAGCTAGCTGTCAAAGACAATTTTGGTGCAATTGGGGAAATTTGGGTATAATTGATAAGAAGAGAATGATTAGTAATTAGGTTTGGTATTACAGCAACCTCCAACTGGGGCTCAAGCAATCCTCTTGCCTAAGTTTGTTACTATTTTTAGTAGAGACAGGGTCTTGCTTTTTTTTGCTCAGGCTGATTTTGAACTGGTGAGCTGAAGCAATCCACCTGCCTCAGCCTCCCAGAGGGCTGGGCATGAGCCACCGCACCCAGCCTTGAAAAATTTTAAAGAGCATTAATTAAATTATTTTGGAAAGAAGTTCAAAGCACAGTAAGTATATTCTTTTTTTTTCACTCTTTCTTTGATAAACATAATTTAAGTGTGTCATAAAAATTTAACTATAGGTTCAAGTGTGTCATGAGATAAAAAAAGGTTGAAAAGCACTTCCCTAGAGTAATATTTGACAAAATATTTGAGTATTGTGCCTGAGCAAGGTTGACACACAAAATTAACCAGTATAGTCCTTAATAAAGAATTATTCCATGATGAGATGTTGTCATTCATTGATGATGTTTTATCCTGCATAATCTTGTGCAATTGTACACAAATTACCTGCTCTTGATTTCATTCTGAGTCACTTGATATGACAGCTTTTCAAACAGCAAGAAGTTTCTAAGGGGTTCAAAAAAGAGTCCACTTGAATTTTATTGGTGTTTTTTCTATAATTTTCTATCATAAATTTATACTTGAATGGAATATAGTAAGTTCCTTATTTTCCATGGTAATAAGAATGTAAGGCCCATTAGAGCAAGGATCTGTCTGTCTCTTTAGGGCTGTCATGCTGGCAACTAGGGCTGAGCTTGGCAGAAGTTGGGCATTAAGGAAATATTAATGAGTGAACAAATCCACGACCTTGGAACTGAGTAGATACAGAAAGTGAGTGAGAAAAATGTGATTCAGATATCACACCGATTTTGTTAATGAAAAATTAGCAGTGGTCTACATTTGTAAAAGAAATTCCATTTTGGTTTAAATATTTAACTTTATTATCTAGAAATTTGGAGATCAGGTTTACTGAAGCAGCAATTAAGTAAAATATGAAGATCATATCCATATACAGTAGACCCCCCCATAGCTTACCACCTCCCTACACTGACCACCTCCTTAAGTTGACCTGATTTTCACAGACCAGACATGCACCACATGTACTCAATAGAAATTCCTTATAGAGGCTCGGCGCCTGTGGCTCAAGTGGCTAAGGCGCCAGCCGCGTACACCTAAGGTGGCAGGTTCAAATCCCCAGCCCGGGCCCGCCAAACAACAATGATGGCTGCAACCAAAAATGGCCAGGCGTTGTGGCGGGCACCTGTAGTCCCAGCTACTTGGGAGGCTGAGGCAGGAGACTCGCTTGAGCCCAGGAGTTGGAGGGTGCTCTGAGCTGTAATGCCACTGCACTCTACTCAGGGGGGTAGCTTGAGGCTCCGTCTCAAAAAAAAAAAAAAAAAGAAATTCCTTATGGTGACCACCTCTGTATGTTGACCAGTTTGTTATAGTCCTTTGGGTGGTCAACTTACAGTGGGTCTACTGTATATTCTGCATGAAACCTTTCCTATGGATGGAATGACATACCAAACATTAAAATGATTTACCTGTTTCTAGAGAGAATTTTCAGTAGCGCCAACCCTGGAGCTTATTAGTGGGCAACTATACAGAGTACGGGACTGCTTTTCCCAAACATCTCCCTGGTCGCTATCTTAAGGCATAAAATGCCTAAAGTTCCACCATTCAGGGTGTATTCCTTTGAATCTTGAAGTGACTTTTTAGTTTCTAGCATTTTCTTTTCTTTTCTTTTGAGACAAAGTCTCCCTCTGCTAGAGTGTCATGGCATCAGCCCAGCTCACAGAAACCTCAGACTCCCGAGTTCAAGGGATCCTCCTGTCTCAGCCTCCCAAGTGGCTGGGACTACAGGTGCCCACCACCACCAAGGGCAAGTTTTTGTATGTTTGGTATAGATGGGGTCTCACTCTTGCTCAGGCTGGTCTTGAACTCCTGAGTTTGAGGGATCCTCCCACCTCAGCCTTCCAAAGTGCCAGGACTCTAGGCAAGAGTCACAGCAGCATTCTTGATCAAATGTAAAAACCTCACAAAGGATAACATGTTAAAAATGGCATTTTAGTACTTGGCAGGAATCCACTCCATCTATTAGTTATCAGTTAGCTAGATGTCCCACGTGCCCTTTTCTTAGCTATGACTTCTTCCAGTTTTGACAATTCAGAACCCGCCATAATCAATCAACCCCCTTTATAGAGGGATCATATCTGTTAAAAGCCGAGAGTTTACGTTTAGAGTTTTTTCCCTTTTCCTCCCTTTATATATTTAGTTAGAGTTATATATGAAAGAGAAGATTTACATTTAGGAAAGGAAGAACAATGTTCTGAGCTCCCTCTGCCCTTGGTGGAGTAATGGCTGTGGAATGCTGTTGAGCGACTTTCCAAGACTCGGTCTCTGAGGTTGCCGGGCAGTCACCCATATGTTTACACACTTATATAAAAACAACCCAACGAATGAAGAACGTGTGCAAGTACTTCAGGGATTTCGTCATCATTCTCACAAACCTGTTAGATTTTTCTTTCATCTATGCTTCCAAAGTCAAAATCATACATTTAACAGAAAACATAAAGAAGAAACATTTTTATAAATTCATAGTTATATTGCTGGATTGTGATAGAACATTATTGTAGAGCAAGCATTGTACTAGGACGTGCAAATTTAAGTAAGCCCAAACCTGTTCAATAAATGTTCCCTATTTACATGTTAATATGTATTATGACTCTTTTTACCTTAAAATATCTGTTGTTCAAGTTACAACCTCAGGATGATACACAACTTGCATTTTTATCTAGACAAGCTTATATCTATTTGGTTTCTCAGATAAAATTTTACTGTATGATGTTTTTAAATCGCTGAAGATACAAATGGTTTAACAGTGATGGTCATATTCTCTGATAAAAGAATTTCCATTCTTAAATTCCATTTTTTTCTGTAACACAGATATTATAAATGGACAGGTAAAACCAGTGCCTTTTCTGTGCAGCACAGTGGTATCTTCTCTGGGGCAGCTCTTGCCACGTCTGCAGTTGTAGTGAGGATCAGATGGAATAGTGTAATAAAGTTCCCAGAAAAATACCCAGGATAGAGTAGCCACTATTCAAATATTAGGCCTCCCTTGCTTATTCTCAGGGATTTAAAATTATATATAGAAAATTCGAATAGTTATATAGATGGGAATTTTCATGAATCAGGCAAAATTACAAGTCAAGTAGCTGTCTTGTGTTTATACTTCAAATCAAATAAATTTATTAAAAAGTTTTCTGTGAAGAGACTGAAATCCTTTCTCTCCTTCTTTTAACATGGCCCAACTGTGTTGAAAACTCAGCTGGCAGCATAAAGATCTTCAATGTATTACTGACTTTTTGTCAGAATAAAGAACACATCATCGTATACTACATATTTAATGGTGTGTCTGTAAAACAAAGGTGCTTATAATTAGCACACCAAATATTGTTTTCTAGGCAGAAATACAACTATTTTCTCCTCTGAACTGATCCTCAGTTGTCTTGGGGAATGATGTACTTTGGAAGTGTTAATAAGTCACTCAAAGAATTATATATCCATCGTAAACCAGCAAGTCAGCAAGAGTTCTTTTAAAATTTTAAATAATTTTAGAATAGAATGACATACTTCCTCATGATAGATTCATACTTACACAGAGCCACAGGTATTTGAGGAAATCTCTTGCCCTTTGCAATCCTCTTCTCATACTTTCTTTTATGCTAAATTTTTGGCATGGCTCTGTTTGGATCCACGGATCTCCTAAAAATATCTGTGTTTCCTAACAACTCATTTCCCTAAAAAAAGGTTTAGGTCCCCTACCGTTCAGCATGCTTTTTTGGTCTTATGTTAAAACGACACCGTGCTCTGAGTGCCTTCGCTTTCACAAATGACCATTGCTTCTCACTGACAAGCTCTCCCTCCCCAAGCCCCACCCCCTCCTTCCGGAATTCAGGTCCAACAATGTTAGCACTGTACTGGCTGGCAGTTACCTAGGTAATTTCAAGATGCCCATCTCTTAGAATGCTCAGAAATGGAAGTTTCTACTATGAGAGTCTCTCAAATAACAGATGAAGAAATTAGGCAAGATGCTCCTGTCTCCGTCTCTGTAAGATAAAACCTAAGCACTGATAACAGACTGGCACCAACACGCTGTAACTTGGGATGCTATATATAAATTTATATGTATAAATAAAGCATTTATAGCATGTGTACAAGATTATGTCCTCTTAAAGCATGGGATACTACTTGGCATTCCAATTCTCTTTCCTAATTTTCCTTCTGTATTAAATTTTGCCTTTAACCCACTGCACTTGCTTATGCATCTTGGTCTCATTACTTCATTCATTTATTCATTCATTCCTTTAAGACAGAGTCTCATTCTGTCACCTGGGTAGAGTGCCGTGGCATCATCACAGCTCACAGTAACATCAGTCTCTTGAGATCAAGAGTTTCTCTTTCCTCAACCTCCCAAAAAGCTGGGACTACAGGCGCCTGCCATGACACCAGGCTAGTTTTTCTATTTTTAGAAGAATTGGGGTCTTACTCTTGCTCAGGCTGGTCTCAAACTCCTGAGCTCAAGCCAGCCACCTGTCTCAGCCTCTCAGAGTGCTGGGATTATAGGCATGAGCCACCGCGCCCAGGCTCATCTTTGTCTCTTTTAAACCCTGGTTGATAATGGTTCTGTGCACAATCCTAAGAATCTTTTGCTACTCAGGTTCAATCAATGACTGAGGTGAGATTGCAAAAGTCTACTGAGGTTGGCACCGCAGACAGATAAGTTGCTGGATTTCTTGTGCCCTGTCAGTCAGGAAGCCACCTAAGTACTCAGTGCTGAGTGTGCTCCAAGAAACTGCAGTCCTTAGAAGCAGCCTGCAGGCCACTGGGCTGTGTCATGTGTCACAGTCCTGGGATATCTCAAAGTAGGCTGGAGAAGCTGGAAGAACTAGTAGCTATGTTCAGTCACCTCCAGCTTCTGAAAATGTCTACTTGTGCAAATGCATAGAAGCAGTTCTGGAGTTGTCCATCACATCTTGAGGCCCTAAAACCAAACAGCCTTCTAGGCTAAGGACTCAATAAAAAAAATACACAAACCGGGGGCAGTGCCTGTGGCTCAGTACGTAGGGCACCAGCCCCATATACCAAGGGCGGCAGGTTCAAACCCAGCCCCTGGCCAAACTGAAACAACAACAACAAAAAAATAGCAGGGCATTGTGACAGGCACCTGTAGTCCCAGCTACTCGGGAGGCTGAGGCAGGAGAATCGCCTAAGCCCAAGAGCTGGAGGTTGCTGTGAGCTGTGATGTCACAGCACTCTACCGAGGGTGACAGAGTAAGACTCTGTTTCTAAAAAAAAAAAAAAAATACACAAACCTGGATGCTGGATGCAGCATAGCTGCATTTTGGAATATGGCTGTGGAGGGACAGGAGTATGATTTAGAGAGTTTCTCCTGTACCTGAGACTCTAGGCACATTACATTTCATGCTCACAATAGCCCTGTGAGGAAGGACTATCTCCACCAACCGAGAAGTGATGAGAAAATTGAAGCTTGGAGAGATGAAGTAGCTTGCCTAAGCCTGCAGAGTTAGCAAGAGTCACCCCCATCTGTCTGACTGTGAAGGCTTTCACAGCCTGAATCACCAGGAGTGTGAGGAAGCCTCTAGGGCAGGGTGAAGCAGAGCTGCAATTCCCCTGCCCAGACTTCCTTCCTCTCCTTCTCCTCTCTCCGTCTCCCGCAGGACAGGGTTCAGACAAGATCTTGAGCTATCCCTTCAAGTTTTCTGGGCCTGACTTTCCTTCATCTGAAAACTTAGACATTGGCCTGGGGACAAGACAGTGGCCATTAGGACATTAACCTAAATGTGAACCTGCCATGATAAGGCCCATACATGCCCTTGGTCAGGTACAAACAATCTACATCAGGGGTCCTCAAACTTTTTAAACAGGGGCCAGTTCACTGTCCCTCAGACCATTGGAGGGCCAGACTGCAGGCCCCGGGACAAGTCGGCTGCTAAGCAGGACAGGCAGTGGCGGCAAAAACACCCAGTGGGCTGGATAAATGTCCTAGGCCCGTGGCATGTGGCCCGCGGGCCATAGTTTGAGGACGCTTGATCTACATGCTTCTATTCTAAGTGGCACTGATTTGGGGGTTCTTTTTCTGATCTGATTTCACAGGGACCCTCCCTGAGTCACTAATTAGTAACTCCTAGATGACTGTATAATGTCATCTGAACTGGGCAGTTGTTCCAGTCATAACTTGCATGACGGATATTAGAAAATCATATAGTCTTAACAGATTTCAACATACAAATAAGGAACATTAAACTATTCTTACTTTGTTTGGGCTTATTTATTTTTTAAATTGACATCCCAGTATAATGTTTGCTGTAGTGATGATAATATGCTATCACAATCCACAATCCAATCCTACAAAGTTTTGTATTTATGTAAAACTTTCTGAGTCATGTCTCCTGTTAAATACATAACTTTGATTTTGGAAGTTCAGATGAAAGAAAAATCTAACAGGTTTGTGAGAATGATGACCAAATCCCTGAAGTGTTTGCACTCTTCATATAGCTTTTACTTTGTTCTTAAAAAATGTGTGGAATTTTTTTTTCTTTTTCAAAAAGTATCATTTTGTTTCAGGCTCTTTGCCCATGGCTCAAGTGGCTAAGGTGCCAGCCACGTACACCTGAGCTGGCGGGTTCGAATCCAGGCTGGCCCGTCAAACAACAATGATGGCTGCAACCAAAAAACAGCCAGGTGTTATGGCGGGTGCCTGTAGTCCCAGCTACTTGGGAGGCTGAGGCAGGAGAATCGCTTGAACCCAGAAGTTGGAGGTTGCTGTGAGCTGTGATGCCACAGCACTCTACCTAGGGCTACAGCTTGAGGCTCTGTCTCAAAAAAAAAAAAAAAAATCAGTTTGTTTCAGACCAGTGTGAAAGAAAAGAATGTTCTGATAACGGCAAAAAGCCAGAATGATTCAGCCTGTGGCCACAGGCTGTGTGGTGTCCTCACCCTGCCATTGGAACGATTCCAGAACCATACCAGTCCTTGCTCATGACTCCAAACTGTGGGACGAGGGACCTACTTTTGCAAGGACCAAAACTCCCTGTATATTGCCTAAGATTGTTAATGAGGAAAAGAATTCTGCCAATTCATCCCTGAGCCTGTGGGAATAAAAACTCAGGGTACCTATTCCCTGCAAGAAAATTAACAATTCTCCATACAAAATGTAGACCAACATAAACACTGTTGTGGTTTTTGTGATATTTGATATTGAATTTTAATTGACTTAACATTTTTAAATTTCTTTTCAAAAATTTAATTTCTAGAGTTAAAGAAATTACTTAAAAAAAAAAAAATTCCAGGGTGGCACCTGTGGCTCAGTGGGAAGGGCATTGGCCCCGTATACTGAGGGTGGTGGGTTCCAACCCAGCCCTGGCCAAACTGCAACAAAAAATAGCTGGGCATTGTGGCAGACACCTGTAGTCCCAGCTACTTGGGAGGCTAAGGCAAGAGAACCACCTAAGCCCAGGAGTTGGAGGTTGCTGTGAGCTGTGACGCCATGGCACTCCACCGAAGGCAACAAAGTAAAACTCTATCTCAAAAATAAATAAAATAAAATAAAATAAAATTCCAGTCTCTGAAAGAGTTTCAGAGTAACCTTGCTCCAGATTTAGTAATAAAGGTATTTAAATGAGATGAGAATATGATCAGTTACGCTGACCAGCTCTCAATCTCAAGTAGTTCATTTTTCCCAAGAGTAAATGACTGACAGGTACATCATGACCCATTCATGTTCAATAGTTGTGTGATCCTATATTCTCTAACCTACCTCTGCTTGAAGATTATTCATTCAGCCAACCAATATCTGCTGAGCTCCTACTCTGAGCAAGCCTTGCTATTTATCAAAACGGAGAGTATAAAAAACAGAGACTGTGATTCCTTAGTAAAGGAGAAGGAACGAAACAAGAGCTGTCAAAGAGGGCATGCAGTGTAATTATTTGTGAAAGGAAAGAGGCAAACAAGTGATTTAGAAGTTCAGGAGAGAGAAGGACTCTAACAGATTTCATTCATCAGTCACCAATTCCTTCCTTCATTCATCTAATCAGTATTTATGGACTCGTGTTTAGGTGCCAAGAGAATTTCAGGATGAGGAAGAAAGCAGCCTGCCTTTTATGCTTACATGAAGTAGACAAGCTAAGTCATATACACAAATAATTATAATTCAATGTGAAAGGCAAGAGGAATAAAGAGAAGTGTTCTTGAGGGCATGGAGGAAGAACTCAGCTCAGAGCCAATCCAGGAAGGCCTCACAGAGCAGATACCTTGGCTAACCTTCAAAAATGGGCAGAATGTGTATCATGGAGCTGATTAAAAGCACTTCCATGAAAGGTACCCGGACAATTCCTTTAGGTTGACCATTGGTATTTAGGATATATTTTACATGGAAACAATGTTCTATCTGGTCTTCAATCTCCCTGGTCTACCCACAAAAGCTCATTTAACTTGCAATGTATGTGGTATAAATATACTCTTTCAACTACATGTAATATTGTGCCAGGTTTAGTATGGGAATATTCAGGCTGTGTCTTCACTTTTGGAGCTCTGTGCACAGCTTCCTGCTGCCCAGCCCTGGGGACAGAGCACCACTTCTCCCCTTCTTCTCTGGCCTTACTCCCCTCAGGTCTCGGCTAGTGCACAAGGACAGCAAAGGCTTCTGTGTTGGGTGAGACTTTCCAGCAATGACTCAGGTCATAGGGCCTGGAGCTGACACAACTTTGGGGGCCACATTTAAGAAAAAGAATTCAAAAGTCGCTTACTCTTGCTGATTTTACAGAAACCATAACTCTGTTTGAACATGTTGCTAGGGCGCCTTCAGTTCACTCAGCAAATGAGTGAACTGAAGTTTAAGCTTCTTTAGGTTCTTGAAAATCCATCTCTGAGGTATGAAATGCTTGGATACCAGAAGTCACTTATTCCTCTGTCCTTCACTAAAATATGTTGACTCCCAAGTGTTTGTATTAGAGAGAAAAGGGACTAGAGTTCCAGCCAGCTTCTTTGCTGTCCCTGGCTACAGGGAGAAGGGAAGGGGAGGCCCAGGTAGGAGAAGGATGAAGCATGTTGGAGTCAATCACAGCAGAGGCTCAGGAGCCGGACTGACCTGGCCTGGTTTTCCAGAATTTCCTAGAATTGATCTGCACCTTTTTGAGCCTGAGATTTCTCATTTGAAATGGGGCTAATAGTACCATCTTCAGAGGGTGGTAGCAATTAAACAACATGTTTAGTCTGGGTGTTGTGGCTCATGCCTGTAATCCTAGCACTCTGGGGGTCCAAGGCAGGTGGATCGCTTGAGCTCAGGAGTTTGAGGCCACCCTGAGCAAGAGCTAGACCCCTGTTTCTACTAAAAATAGAAAATATAGCTGGGTGTTGTGGCAGGTGTCTGTAGTCCTAGCTACTTAGGAGGCTGAGACAGGAGGATTGCTTGAGCCCAAGAGGTCGAAGTTGCTGTGAGCTGTGATATCACAGCATTCTACACACGGAGGCAGAGTGAGACTGTCTTAAAAAAACTAAAAAACAAAACAAAACAACCGACATGTTTAGAATACTCACTGTAGTGCCTGACTCATCGTGGGTGTTTGATAACATGGAAGGATAAGACGACTGAGAATTTCCTACCTGTGGAAAATAGCTTTGCCAAAATCCACTTTCCTGCCCATGACTTCACTTCATTTCTCTCTCCTCCTGCAATGAAGAAGGGACTGCAAGACATGTTGTCAGTGTTGGTCAGTGTGCCAAGCATTCTGAAGAGGATGGATATAAATTGGTATACATCTTTTACAGGCCACAAAATCCACTGCAAATGCTAATCAGTATTGCTATAAGCTTGACTGCCAGGGATGGTGCACAGATTTTGTCAACCAAAATGTCCCCAAAGGAGAAAGGTAAATCAGACTGCAGGGGAGTGGTGAGCAGAGAAGCAGGTTGGTTTAGGGAGCTGAAACAATTTAGCACAGGTTTTTTTTTTTTTTTT
>NW_003852588.1:2068673-2074076 GCF_000181295.1 Otolemur garnettii
GACTCCTTATGTTTTAGAGACAAATGCTCAAATAGTTACAGAGGAAGTGATGTTTGGGCTTGCTTCCCCCAGGGGGCAAGTAGTTGAGAGTATGGATAAACTGGGCTACTCTCTTTTTTGGATTATGTATGAAATTTTTCATAGAAAAATGATTTTTAAATGATCAGATAAATAAAACCACTTGCTCTATAATCAAACAAACATCAAAATATGTCCTTTGCTGTGGCCCCACCTACCTGCGTGCAAGGCTGACCCAAATGGCATTTTCCTAATCCCTTTCAACTTGGCCCTACCTCTGTGGTCTGGGAACAGCTCTCATCCCAGCAGGAGGCATCTGGGCTGATGCAGAGGAGCCCCTTACTTTCAGGACTTCCTTTTTGGTGTTCTCTGTGTCTGCTGTCATTATTTTCTTCCTGCCTTGAGCTTTGGGACTCCTGTAGGAGCTGGTTCTTGATTCAGAATCTTGGTCTGGTCTTTGATGCTTACATGGTCAGATGGCTGCCTGAGGACCATGTGTTTCCAGTCTTCTGGTGTTTCTTTTGAATTTGGAACCTGGTATTGAACAACTCTCAGGCTCAATGCAATTTCATTCCTGGACTTTAATTATCTCTCCTCTTTCAGCATGGACACTTCCTTCTATCTCCATCATCAATGGGGGCTCATAGCTCATAATGACACTGGAAGAAAGAATAATTATACTTTATTCAACTAAAAAGAATAATGTGCATTTCATTTCCTCATAGTTTTACCCTGGAATTTTTAATTTACTATTCCTTATACTTTAAATTCATCATCTTAATGAAATCATTACAGTACACTATTAGCTCCCTATTGCTGCTGTTACACATTATAGTATCTATATTATTTTAGTGGCTTAAAACAGTACAGACTTCTTAAAGTACTGAAGGCCAGAAGTCTGAGGGTGTTGGCAGAGCTGTGCTCCTTCTGGAAGCTCTAGGACTCACCTGTTTCCTTGCCTTTTCCAGCTTCTGGGGGTCACCTACATTTGTTGGCTCCTGGCCCCTTCCATCTTCAAAACCAACAGTGGATCATCTTTAAATCTCTCTCTGACTCTGACCTTTCTCTTTTGCCACTTTAAGACACTCTTGGGATTCCCCGGGCCCATGTGGATAGTCTAGGATATTCTCCTCTCTTGTGATAAGCTGCTTAGCAGCCCTCATCCCCTCTGAGACCTAATTCCCTCCTTCCAGTGTAATATCCACAAAGGTGCTAGGGACTAGGATGTGGACATTTTGGGGGGCCATTATTCTGCCTACCACCCTGAATGTCACTTTAATGGAGATCCAGGGCTAAGATATCCTAAGAGCAGAGTTCCTGATTTAGTAAAAACCACACATGCTGGCCATGGTGGCTTATGCTTGTAATCCTAGCACTTGGGAGGCTGAGGTGGGTGGATTGCCTGAGCTCATGAGTTTGAGACCAGCCTGAGCCAGAGTGAGACCTCAAAACTAGCCAAGTGTTGTGACAGGCACCTGTAGTCCCAGCTACTTGGGAGGCTGAGGCAAGAGAATCACTTAAGCCAAAGAGTTTGAGGTTGCTGTAACTGTGACACCATGGCACTCTACCCATGGAGACAGCTTGAGACTCTGGCCCCCCCCCCAAAAAAATCACACAGGTGACTGGGAGACTGTTGAGTGAAATTTGTCTAAGCCGAAATTTGTCTAAGTGCTAACCTGCTCTTGCTCCTAGCACCATCGGTTCACCACGTGGCTTTTCCATGGGCTGCAGATTGCCAGCTACCCAGAATTGGGTGAGCTCCTGATTTTAGTACTACTGCTTCTTGGACAACAGACTCAACAAAACATACTTCTCTGTCATTGCCATTGGCCCAGCACCATCCTGGACTTGTTTTCCACACAGCCCTAGAACACCAGTTGTGCCACATGAGACCACGTGTCCCAGAGATATGACCTCAGTGTCCAACACAAACATGAACACTGGCACTGTGCCAGGCACATGGCAGAGAACACGTCTGGAAGGAAGCTTAGAGATCATCTATTTTTTCTGCAGCTTATCTCATAGATGAAGAAAACGATGCCTCAAGATGCTAAGTGACTTAAAAAACACATATAGGTAGAGTCAGAGGCCAGACCAGAAGCAGATCTTTGAGGAGCCAAACAGAACCTACTCTCTTTTCTTCCCAAAGCACCGCTGGTAACATCTATAATTCTTTTAGAAGATTGGTTGTTTTTAACAAGGTCAATGTCACTTGTGTGTGACAAGACTAGAATCCCACGGTAATAGAAGAATGAAAGTCTTTTGTTCCCAAAGTGTAAACAAGATAAAATGTTGGTAAAATAAAAGAAAGTAACGCAGTGAAGATAATGGTTAAGCCTGCATTCACAATAAGCTGCTTTCACATGCTCATGCCGAGCCTAAGTGGGTGGTGCATCCTCCTAATTGCTCCCAAGTGTGGCGGTAGAGCCAAACAGGGGTGCATCCATCCCCCTAAACCCTGGCATGAGGTAGGGGATTCATTAGGGAAGCTGCCCCCAGCTGTGGCCCCAGCCTATCAGCCCAGGAAACGATGGCATGCAAACTTTCCCCTTACCCTTGTTCTTCTCAAATTTTAGCAAAAGGTGTGGGGGGGGGGCAGGGAGGGATGGTATGCCTACTTTGTGACAGTTTTGAAGGGATAATTAGTGTAACAACTCTTCTTTTTAAATCTGTATTTAAGTGGGAGGTGTTCTCCCTATTAGGGAATGGCAGTTTGATTCAGCAACATTTTGTCAGTTGATTCTCCCACGATCAGACATCTGTGTGAGTTGCAGACTGTATAAAGATAAATGTTTCCTGAATAAAGGATATTCAGAAGAGTTGTCCATTTTTAATTCATAAAAGTGATGCCTAGTTGAACAGTGATTCATTTTCTATATTAAATAATACAAAGATGAATTCTGACAAATGGATGTCAGATAAAGAAATTATGAGGCTATTTAATTTGGTTTTGCATCATTTGGCATTCTAACTCATGGTTGCATAAAATGAGCTTTCATGAGAAGTACTGATTTATTACCATGACTTTTCTTCCTATTTCCTTTTTTCCCTTTCTAGTCCTTTACTGAAATAGTACTACAGAGTTATTTTAAAAACATAACTCTCTCTGTGTGTCTATCAACAGCAAGTAATTTAGAATTTTAAATAAATTTGAGGGTCCTGATAAGCCTCACCATGGAAACCAGAGTGAATTGTTACCATGGAGACATCTGAGTCCACTGTGCCTGGAGTTATTATCACTGTGTACAGTCAGCCCTCTGTATCTGCGAGTTCCATGCCTATGGATTCAATCAACCATGGATCCAAAATACCTGGGAAAATAATTCCATAAATGTCTAAAAAGCAAAGGTTGAATTTGTCACAGGCCAGGAGAATGGAATGATATGTAGACATTATATTAGGCATTAGGAACAAGCTAGAGATGATTTAAACTGTGCGGGAGGGTGTGTGTAGGTTATATGCAAATACTATATCTGTTTTATATAAGGGACTTGGGCGTCTGAATTTTGCTATCATGCTGTTTGGGGGGTGGGATTGGGAATGAAGGGAGGGGACCTGGAAGCAATCCACCACAGATACCAAGGACAACTATATTCAGATACTAGCAGGTGTGGTATGTAAAGCATCTTAAGTTACTCACTAAAAGCATGGTGGTGAATGAAATTAATGTTTAACATACTTCAAGGCACCAGAGTCTTCTCATCCTTGGTGTTAAAGGAAGGAGAAACCCACAGTTGTTAGGATGCATCCCAGATCCCTGATTCAGGTTAGAGCGGAGGCAGACATTAGTCTCTTAAATAAGCTTCTCAGGTGACTTAGGGACCTGGCCAATGTAAGGGGATCTCTCCCCTGAGTTACGCACAGGAGTTCCTGGGTAGTGGCCCTCAGCAATGGTATCCCAGTGTTGTCTCATTAATAAGGGTTCTTATTGATCTGTTAGGGATATTCTTCAATTGTAAAAATTAATATGCAATTAATTAAATCCCTAAAAACCTAGTTCTTAAGCATTTAAGTTTAATTCTCCTATCTTATTCTATTTGGTAATTTAACACATTTTAGCCATCACTTCTAAAGAGGCTTTTACACATTATATTTTCTTACATATTTTATCTTTTCTCAGTTTTACTTTCTTTCTTTTGAGACAGAGTCTCACTGTATTGCCTTTGGTAGAGCACAGTGGTGTCATAGTTCACAGCTATGAGCATGGTGTTTGAGCTCAAACTCTTGAGCTCAAAGTGATTCTCTTGCCTTAGGCTCCTTGGTAGCTGGGACTATTGGCACCCACCACAATGCCTGGCTATTTTTCAAGAGACAGGGTCTCACTCTTGCTCAGGCTAGTCTCGAACTTCTGAGCTCAAGGAATCCTTCTACTTTGGCCTTCCAGAGTGCTAAGATCACAGGCGTAAGCCACTAGCCTGGCCTGATCTTTTTACTTTAAATTTTTTTTTTATTTTTGGCTTGGTGCCTATAGCACAGTGGTTACAGCACCAGCCACATACACCAAGGCTGGTGAGTTCCAGGCCAGCTAAACAACAATGACAACTGCAACAAAAAATAGCTAGGTGTTGTGGTGAGTGCCTGTAGTCCCAGCTACTTGGAAGCCTGAGCCAAGAGAATTGCTTAAGCCCAAGAGTTTGAGGTTGCTGTGAGCTGTGATACCACAGCCCTCTACCAAGGGCAACATAGTGAGACTGTCTCAAAAAATATACATATATATTATTTTTTTTGAGACTGAGTCTTTGTTGCCCAGGCTAGAGTGCTGTGGCATTGGCTTAACTCACAGCAACCACAAATTCCTGGCCTCAAGTGATCCTCCTGACTTAGCCTCCTGAGTAACTGGGACAATAGGTGCCCAACATAATGTCCAGCTAATTTTCCTATTTTAGTAGAGATGGGATCTTGCTCTTGCTCAGGCTGGTCTTGAACTTCTGAGTGAAGAAATCCTCCTTCCTTGACCTCTCAGACTGCTAGGATTACAAGTGTGAACCAGCATGCTGGCCTATTTGTTAAGATGTTTCAAATTGTATAATTATAATATACTTGATTTCCTTTTAACTATTTCAAACTTTAATGAAATAAAACTTTTATCAAGTTCTTGAATAGCTAATAAAACTTTAAAAATTAAACTTACACACATCAGGAGGCTGAGGCAGGAGGATTGCTTGAGGCCAGGAGTTAGAGACCAGTATGAGCAACAGTGAGCCCCAATCTCTACGAAAAATAGAAAAATTAGCTGGGCACGGTGACAAGTGCCTATGGTTCCAGCTACTTAGTAGGCTGAAGCAGAAGGATCACTTAAACCTAGGAGTTTGAAGTTACGGTGAGCTATGATGACACACTGCACTCTAGCCTGGGTGACAGAGACTCTGTCTCAAAAAAAAAAAA
>NW_003852588.1:2074096-2088235 GCF_000181295.1 Otolemur garnettii
CAAACAACAAAAAAATCAGGCACTTAGATGTATTTTTTTCAGTATTCTAATAGTACAAAAGCTTAGTGAGATTTCAACTAGATAGTCACGCATGAAATAAAGTTGCACATTCTATTTATTTACTTATTTATTTTAGAGATGGGGTTTCACACTATTTCCTGGGCTAGAGTACAATGGTGTCATCATAGCTTACTGCAGCCTCCAACTCCTGGGCCTGCTTCAGTCTCCTGAGCAATTGGAATCTCAGGCACTTGCTACCTAGTTTTTGTAGAGCTAGGTTCTTGCTACATTGCTCAGGTTGGTCACAAACTCCTGGCCCCAAGTGATGCATCTGCCTAAGCCTCCCAAAGTCACAGGTTTATAGGTGTAAGCCACTGCACTCAGATAGGATATTAGTCTTTTAAACTGTATCTACTGCAGTGGATGTTTTGTGGTATATTTTATTTTATGCCCTTAAAAACAGCTTTCAGAGAAGGGATCCATAGATTTTACCAGACACTCTAAGAAGTTGATGGCACAAAAGATTCTAAGAACCCTATGTTAGATCCTTCAATTTCCCATCTTAAGAGAGGGCAGAGTAGAAGTCCAGAGCAAGCAATTTCCTTTTAAGCAATGGGACGGAAGTTGTTCATTGCTTAGTCACTTAGCAACTTAGTCACTTGGCCACACCTGGCCTCAGGAGTGTATGGAAATGTTGTCTCTCTCAGGGCAGCCATGTGCTTAGTTTTGACTCTGTTAATATGGAAGAAAGGGTGACTGACTGTCAGCAATCTCCACTGCATGATGCCATTCAGCGGGCCCTGATGATTCTGGGGAGGGAAGACTTTCACAGCCTTACAGGGAGACTTGCATCCAGGGTGAGGAAGGGCTGAGCCAGCCTGGCTGCTCCGCCTTGCCTTTAGTGGCCTGGGCCTGGGGCAGCCTCCTGGGAAAACCAGGTGCTAAGTTGTGGGCCCTGTGCTCAGCCTGACCCCCAGGCAAACATGTAAGGTAAGGAAGTCCAGAAGGTTTTCCAACAAAGGATATATAAGACAGAGCTGGTTGGTATCAGTAAGTAACTACATGACCCAAGGATGAGAAAAGTGCTGAAGGCATGTATATGCTGATGGCGCGTGTCGTGCCTCTGTCAAATACTGTGGGTAGCACTTTACTCTTTAATGTGATTGCCAGAAATATGCTGAGACTTTTATAGGAAGTTGCCATAGTATCTGAACAAAGGTCTCTCTGGTTATCCATAAGGGGGCTTTTACCCACTTCTCTGAATGGGTATCCTTGGGGACATCTGCAGACCATAGGAATAGCAGCCCTAATTCCTCCACTGAGCACATCTGAGCAGCAGTTGAAGAAGGGAGCAAATGGAGAAGTAGGAAGAAGTATAAAACATCTATCAGTGTAATTATGTGGGTGGCATAAAAAATGTGTGGCTGGATTACTCAGAAATAGGGAAGGGTACTGTGGTATGAATCCTACCAGTGCCAACTTGTTGGAAATGGCTTTGTCATGGAGTTCAAGGTCAGAGTGAAACTAAGTTTATCATAGTAAACTTGCGTTTATGCCAACCAGGGTTAAGGTAGAGCTTTGGGTTCTTACGTAGACCCAGAGAAAGCAATGATTAAGAGGTCAAATATTGCAATGTGAGCTCTAATTTTGGAAATACATACTTGAAAACAACCAAGGAAAAGCAAAAAACCAAACTACTTCTGGGAAAGGGAGAATCTATCAAAACGTCCTCCCAATATTTGGCATCAGACACAGGCAGAGAAGAGAACTTTGACTTATAGCTCAAGGTGGAGGCTGGGAAAATGTCTAATGAACTAATTTCAGAGAAGATATGAAACTACCAGGAAATGGGAGAGGCAGGAACTTTGGGAGAAGAAAAGGAATTAAAAAGACAGATGGCACTGTGGGAAGAAATAGGTGAAGAAAGGGTATTTACTCCTCAAACTTGTACTGAGGGAAGTCTGGGCAGTGAGGGCCAGCCTTTTAGTGTGACACAAAGGGGTGCATTGGTAAGAACAGAAGCCCGAGGTGCTGGCCTTGTCACACTCTCCCTAATGACCCGATAGTCTAAAGTGTGGTGGGTTACAGTGCAGGGGGCCTTGAGATGCCTGAGGCATGCGTGTGGTATGTGACTGCACAGGGACACAGATGAGCCAGGGCAGGGAAGTGATTCCCACCATTCTGTCCCCACACTGTGAGTGACCTCTTCAGAGAGGGCCAAAGCAGTGAAGGTGACCACTCCGCTAGAGAAACTAGGAAGACAGGTGCCCCGCACTTCAGGCTTCTGTACCCCTACTTGCCCCACCCAGGAGGACAATGGGTCACGCAGGTATGTTCAGCTCCTAAAGCATCGGGGAGACTTGTGGAAACCAAATTCTGAATTTTATGGCCCTTCACTTGGTTACAGGGGTTGTGCAGACAGCAGTTAAGGTTTGAAAGTGTGGATTCAATTTAAATTTGTTCAGCAATTCTACTTTGGGAAAAGTTATAAATAGGTTTTCCATGAACACTTAATGAGAAAAAAAATGCATAAGTGAAAACATACCCATTGGCTAAGGATACAGAACAAAAATGTCTTCATGACATCAAATACACTGGGAGTTTTTTTGAGACAGAGTCTCACTATGTCCCCCTCAGTAGAGTGCCACATAAAGTGAAGTTGCTGTGGCATCACAGCTCACAGCAACCTCAAACTCCTGGGCTTAAGCAATTCTCTTGCCTCAGCCTTCCAAGTAGCTGGAACTACAGGCACCTGCCATTATACCTGGCTATTTTTTGTTTGCAGTTGTCATTGTTGTTTAGCTGGTCTGGGCTGGATTCAAACCCGCCAGCCTTGGTGTATGTGGCTGGTGCTATAACCACTGTGCTATGGGTGCCAAGCCACCCTGGGAGTTTTTGGAAGAAGCCTCATGCCTGCTTGGCAAAACATGAGTACTGATTGCACTAAAAGAGTATATTATCCTCGCTTGGCAATATGCACACAGATAGAGTGCTTATTGGGTGAGAAAACCCTGACCTTAACATAATACTCTTTTTCGTGTCCTCGTTTACAATATTTGATTTAATTAACAAGCACAATTGTGAGTGTTTTCTTGGCAATCCATGTCAACATCTGTATTGGATGTAAAAAGCTCCATTTGGTATTGGGAGCAAAGTTACAGGTCACTAATGTATGGGCAATTTTCTTAGAAAGTCAGTGATATTTAGTGTTGGAATCCAGCATCATCTTAAACATGGTAATGTGCTGGAAAGCAGAAAAGAGAGCTTTGCCCAAACTCTCTCTCTCGCTCTGACTCAGGCTGGTCTGGAGCTCCTGAGCTCAATCAATCCGCCTGCCTTGGCCTCCAAGAGTGATAGGATTACAGGCACAAGCCACCACACCTAGCAACCTTCAGCTCTTGGGCCTAGACGATTCTCTTGCCTCAGCCTCCGGAGTAGCTGGGACTACAGGCACCCGCCACAACACCCGGCTATTTTTTTGTTGCAGTTTGGCCAGGGCCAAGTTCGAACCCGCCACCCTCAGTATATGGGGCTGGCACCCTACTCACTGAGCCACAGGTGCTGCCCAATTGAAGATAAATAGGATTTGAAGCAAGAAGTTTATTTTACTTTTCAGTGGAGGAAAGAATGAAAACATGAAAGGAGGAAAGAAGGATGAGCAGCCTGGGGTTTTTGGAGTTAGCAGGAGCAGAGCAGTGGTAATTGTGAAATGACAATGAAAAACAATTGTTTTCCAGAGCATTTGTTTTCTGTTGGGCTGGTTTCATCTGACTCTTTGGAATGTGGTCTAGTAGATGCTGAGGGCTAGATGCCCTTTTCTGTTTGTTCAATACTCCTCCAATTCTGCAAATCAAGCTCTTAAGAAAAAAAAAACCCAAGTTAAGCCTTAGGTGGTCAAGCAAGAAGGAAGCAGTGGGGGCTGGCATGCACACAACTGTGTGCAGTGATTTTTTTTTTTTTTTTGAGACAGAGTCTTACTATGTCACCTTGGGTAGAGTGCTATGGCATCATAGCTCATAGCAACCTCAAACTTTTGGGTTTAAGTGATTCTCTTACCTCAGCCTCCCAAGTACCTGGGACTACAGGCATCCACCACAATGCCTGGCTATTTTTTTTATTGTAGTTGTCATTGTTGTTTGTCAGGCCTAGGCTGGATTTGAACCTGCCAGCTCCGGTGTATGTGGCTGGTACCCTAGCCACTGAGCTACAGGTGCTGAGCCAGTGATGTTTTTATGTTAGGTGATTTACTAGCAAAGCTGTCCTTTCACTTACTCTTTGACCCAGTAATTTTCACCTTAAAGAAGTTATCCCAGTGGCTAAGGCGCCAACCACATACACCTAAGGTGGTGGGTTCAAATCCAGCCTGGGCCCGCCAAAAACAACAATGATGGCTGCAACCAAAAAATAGCCAGGCGTTGTGGTGGGCGCCTGTGGTCCCAGCTACTTGGGAGGCTGAGACAGGAAACTCGCTTGAGCCCAGGAATTGGAAATTGCTGTGAGCTGTGATGACGTGGCACTCTACCCAGGGGGATAGCTTGAGGCTCTGTCTCAAAAAAAAAACAAAAAAAGAAGAAGTTATCCCAGAGAGATAATGCATTATTTGAAAAAAGTTATATGCCTGTAGATATTTGTTATGCTATTATTATTATGATGGAGGTTGGAAGTCTGAGATCAGGTGCTAGCAGGACTGGGTTCTGGTGAGCAACCCCTTTTAGGCTGCAGACTGCTGACTTCTCATTGTATTCCTTCATGGAGGAAAGAGAGGCCCAGCTCTCTGTTTTTTTCTTATAAAGGCTCTATCTACCCTCATGATCTAAATATTTCCTAAAAGCTCTACTTCTTAACACCATTCTACTGGAGGTTAAGGGTTTTAACACATGAATTTTGGGGATGCACAAACATACATTATTGTAACATATATAGTATTATTAATAATTGTGAAAAAAGTTGATATAATTTAAATGTCCAATAATGCAGGCAACATTTAAACAAATAATTATGAAGCTATGCAACTATAGCTGTAGGCCTCTCTGTAGTTCCAACGTGGTGGCTTCTGGGCAGCTGTGCTTCTTCCATGTAGCTGCTGGCTCCAAAGGCCAGTGTCTCAATGGATCCTGGAAGAAGCTTCTCTAGCCTAGTCTCAGTAATCACACAAGTCACCCCCCCTGCACAAGATTTCTGGAGGTAGTCAAAAGGACCTGCTCAGTTTGAAAGGGAGGAAACAGCTTCTACGTCTTTTGGGAGGAATGCTAAGAAGTTCGTGTGAAATGGGAAATACTATCGCAGCCACTTTTGCAAAAGACTGACACATAAAACTACCATAATTACATAAGGGTATTGCGATATAAAATGAAACACCTTGATCAGTGACACAGACTGGACCCAATATATTTACATTTTAATATATGATTGAAGTATCATATTAATCTCACCTTATTGGGGAAGAAAAATTATTCATTTAGTTATGCAGTGACAATTGGTGAATTAAAGAATTCAATGTTAAAGAAATAGAAAAGGCTAAAAAAAACTATCACAGCTTTGAGGGGTAGAATACTTTAGAAGCTTTAAAGGTTGTAGGAGAAATCCCAAAGGAAGATTTTTAAATCAATTCTTTTTTTTTTTTTTGGAGACAGAGCCTCAAGCTATCCCCCTGGGTAGAGTGCTGTGGCATCACAGCTCACAACAACCTCCAACTCCTGGGCTCAAGCGATTCTCCTGCCTCAGTCTCCAAGGTAGTTGAGACCACAGGCGCCCACCACAACGCCCGGCTATGTTTTGGTTGCACCCATCATTGTTGTTTTGGCCGGCCCAGGCTGGATTCAAACCCGCTACCTTAGGTGTATGTGGCTGGTGCCTTAGCCACTTGAGCCACAGGCACTGAGCCCATGAATTCTTAATTATTATAAATTTCTAGGTTTCAAAAAAACTCATTTCCAAATAAAAAAAGAAATAAATAACAAATTTAGAACTATAAATCGGGATCCTCAAACTATGGCCCACCAGCCACATGCGGCCCACTTAGGACATTTATCCGGCCCGCTGGGTGTTTTTGCTGCTACTGCCTGTCCTGCTTAGCAGCCAACTTGTTCCAGTGCCCACAGTCCAGCCCTCCAATGGTCTGAGGGACAATGAACTGGCCCCCTGTTTAAAAAGTTTGAGGACCCCTTCCCTAAATGAATGTGAAAGAAAAAGGGTTAATATCATCTAACATATAAAAAATTCATTCCCATGAAAGAATGAGGATAGACAATTCACAATAGAAAGAATTTTTTTAAAGTCTTAACATTATTTTTCTTTATAAATAGAGTGTCACTGTGTTTCCCAGGCTGGTCTCCACCTCCTGGCCTCAAGCAATCCTCTGGCATCGGCCTCCTAAAGTTCTGAGATTGTTGGCATGAGCCACCATGCTCAGCCTCATTTTAGCCATTTCTTAGTATATAGTTCAATGGCATTAAGTGCATTCACGGAGTTTGTGCAACCATTACCACCATTTAGCTCTCAAACTTTTCATCTTTCCAAATTGAAAGTCTGTACCCATTAAATAATGAATTCCGGTTAGCCTTTCTCTCCAGCTCCCGGCAACCATCATCTCACTTTCTGTTCTCTGTGAATTTGACTAGTCACAATATCTCAGGTAAGAGGAATCATAAAATATTTGTTCTCTTGCCTGGCTTATTTCACTTAGCATAATGTCTTCCCAGGTTCATCCACGTTGTACTACATGTTAATAGCATGTGTCAGACTTTCCCTTCTTTTTGAGGCTGAGTAATATTCCACCACACAATTTGTTTATCCATTCATCCACTGTGGAACACTTGGGTTTTTCCACTTCTGTGAATAATGCTGTGGAAAAATAAACAAAGTGCGTGCATCTGTATTTCATTGCTTATTGCCAATGTAATGATCTTTCTCTTTTTGAAAGATGTTACCTTAAGTTGTCCTTTTTTCTTTCTTTTCTTTCTCCTCCTTGATATTGGATGTGATATTGTGGACTGAATATACCAATGTCTCTAAGGTGCAGAACACAAAACAGGATCTCTGCAGAACTGGAGGAGCCTGGGCTGGCCTGGACTCTGGCCTTGGAGAACATGGCTCCATGGGACTTTCACAGGCAGCTGCTGAGCTTATTTGGGATTATGTTTCTTGGGGAGTAAGGTGAGGGGTGTATGGGAGGTTATTTCAGTTGTGTTAGATAGGAGTGTCTCTCAACAAATAGGGAAAATGATATGTGTATAAGATACAGAAGACTTTCTCCATGTCTGTACTGGCCATGTCTGAACTAACTCATTTTTGCACAAAATGTACCAATTAGTTTCTGTTTCTTTGCACTTTTAAACTTGGAATGGAGAAACCCAGTGTGCAGTAAAGAATGAAGTTAACCCAAAGATATTTCTCACCTTTGCTCTTGTCTTGTGAGGTGATGTCCAGGACCCTGGAATGCTCTATGTGACAGGAGTGTCTCTTTTCCTGGAGGCTTTGGCCACAGACAACCTAACGGTGTGACTTATGAGGGGGATTTGGGCCACCTGGCACCCACTCTGGATTGAGGACTAAAGGGAGCCGTCTGACCTTCAGGAGACTACAGGCCAGTAGTGAGGACTGGACACCAAAGCTGTGATCATTTCCCTGGGGGCAAAACTCGTGTGCATTGTCATGTCGTGGCTGGGAGGAGTCTCACTGCCCCTAATAAACACAGCGAGGACGGCCAGAGGTCCATTTAGGCTGCTTTCCTTTGTCTCTGCCTTGGCCAATTTTAGTGTTTTCCTTTGCCTGCAGTCAGCCATGACATGAATGTAATGGCTCTCCATGTGCTCTGTGAGTCCTGCTCGCTAGTGAAGCGAATTACCAAAGTTCAGGGTGTTCTTGGGAGTTGCCAGACTTGCAGTTGGTCTCAGAAGCGAGAGCAGTTTCTATGGGGACTGTTCTAACCGTGCAGTGGCCAAGCTCTTGCACCTAGGTTCTGAGGGTCAAATGCTATTGAGTCACATAAATGGTGACTCTCAAAGCAGAAAGTTCATGAATTCCTGCTTTGGGGTGCTCAGAGCTGCCCTGACCACATCCTCTGTTTTGGTTATTCATCCTTTGATTTTTCAGTTACTGATATCTTTCTAAAATTATATTTTTATACAATAAAAGGAGGTCCCAAAGTGGGTTCTATTATTTGCAACTAAATATTCTTAACTGCTATAGAAGTGGTGGGTGCTGTGAAACCATATGGGGGAGGAGATTCAACCAACAAACTTCTCTTAAGAATTCCTCTAAAAGATAAATGAAAGTCAACTCAGGTGAAGAGGCCACAGAACACAGAGAATGAGAAATGAGACAACCTTCAGTCTACTAGGGCCCCAATGCAAGCATTTATCCTGCTTTCCTAATGGAAATCAGAGTAAACAGTTGATGGGAGAAGTTCTTCTTTATAGAAGAATCAAAGTTAATTAGAAAAATCACCATTTTGCTTCTATTAATGAAATAATAGAGGCAAGTGATGACAAGGACTGACCTTCAAAGCCAAGAGGTGAACAGGTAGGTGGTGGGAACTTTGTACTGGATGGTCAGGTTGCCAACATCTGAACCCCTAATCAATCGAGACATTACTCCGAGTCAAACAGACAAGAAGGCCCTTCCTCATGACACACCCTTGTCTTTGAAATATTTTTGTCCCCAAATAAACTGCACCTGAATGCTGTGCCAATGAACCTCTGAATCACCTACCAGTTTATAGGAAATAGCGTGCTTGTTAAACAACCAACCAAATTCAAACTGGAGGAAATTCTACTGGAAAATTCTCCAGATGTCTTCAATGAATAAATGGCAGGATTGAAAAGGAGAGGAGAGGAAAATTGTTGAAGACTGAAGGAATCTTTAGATTTATGAGTCAAATGCATTTTCTGAACCTAGTTTGAATTCTGATTTGAATAAGCCAATCATCAAAAGACATTTGTAAGATAATCAAGGACATCTAAACATTGGCTCTCTATTCAATAATATTAAAGAACCTTTTTTTTAAAAAGAAGATAATATGTTGTGGCTATTTTTTTTTACCTTTTTTGTTTTTTGGCTATCTTTTTTAACAAAAGAAAAATTCTTATTTCTTAGAAATCCATACCACAGTATTTCTGAAGAAATGCTATGTTTTCTGGAGTGACTGTGAAATATTTGAGTTGAAAGGAAGGAATGTGTATGTGGAGTTATAAATAAAGCAAATATTGACAGTTGTTAAAGCTGAGTGACAGAAAGTCATTGTTCTATTCTACATGCGAAATCTATTTTTGTGTATGTTGGAATGGTTTCACAATAAAAATAGTATTGGGAAATCATACCCTACACTGGGATATTTAATTGCAAGATCTGAAACCAAAAACGAAAGAAATCATGGGAGAATTGTTTTTGTAATTTCAAACTGTGGTAGGGCTTTCTAAGGATGACTGACTTTGTATTAGTCTTCTAATGTAATGTAGTCCATGTCAATATTTTATTAATGCTTTGCTCTTATCATACATCCTATGTTTGTAGTTTACTTTTCTGTGTTTTTTCAGGTTGTTTCATTTTGTTTTATTTGAGACATGGCCTTGCTCTGTTACCTGGGCTGGAATGCACTGGCATCATCACAGCTCACAGCAGACTCAAACTCCTGGGCTCAAGTGATCCTCTTGCTTCAGCCTCCTGAAGAGCTGGAACAAAAGGTGTGCTTCACCACACCCAGCTGCTTACTCTGTTTTTAGTAGAGATGGGACTCTCTCTTGATCAGGCTGGTTTTAAACTCCTGGCCTCAAGTAATTTTCTGGCCTTGGCCTCCCAAATGCTAGGATTACAGGTATGAATCACTGTGCCAGGCTCAGATTTTTATATCAGGGTTAAAGTATCTTCATAAAATAAATTGTGATATTTTCCATCTTTTTCTAGACTCTAGACTAAAGCCTTTTTTTGGACATATGATAGTTCTCTGTATTAGTCAGGGTTTTCCAGAGAAACAGAACCCACAAGATACATACATGAGAATTAGTTTGTGCAATTATGGAGGCTCAAAAGGAACCAGGAAAGACAGTGGTGTATTTTTGTTTGAATCTGAAGGCTTGTGAATCAAGGAAGCCAGTTGTGGAAGTCCTAGTCCTGGTCTGAAAGACTTCGAACCAGCAGTGCCAGTGTCCAAGGGCAGAAGATGGATGCTCCAACTCAAACAGGATGCACACTCACCCTTCCTCTGCTGTTTTGTTCTATTCCAGCCCTCAACAGGTTAGAGGAAGCCCACCCACACCAGGGAGGGCATTTGCTTTACTCAGTCTACCAATTCAAATGTTGATCTCTCCCAGAAGCATACTCACAGACACATCAAAATAATGTTTTACCAACTATTTGGGAAACACTTAGTCCAGCCTTATTAATACATAAAATTAATTGTCACGTTCTCCAACAACCTGTTCATTTTTTTCTAACAGTTTTCAATGAGTTGTTGAGATTTTTTCCCCTTCTTTCTCTTTTCCTCTTATGATGAACTAATGAACTTTTATATATTCAATATGTTTCAATCTTCCCTTCAACTTAGTACCTATATCTTTTGTCATTAACCCTGCCATCTCCGAGGCCTTCCTTGCTTTCTAGTACTCATATAAAAGATCAAGGCTCTTTTGGGTTTTGTTTGTTTGTTTGTTTTATTTTTGTTTTTAAGGCGCTCTTGTTTTTTCCCTGCCCTGGACCTGTAAACAATATTCTCTAAGAAGCCCTAGTTCCTTTTGGTGGAAAATGGTGCTTAGAGAACACAACATGATGGCCACATACACTCAGCACTGCTATATTGCCATTGCTTCCTGGCCTTTTCAGCTTCTGAAGCTGGGAAAAGCCTATTAATTTTCTTTCTCAGAAAGGACTATATTATATCATGAGTTCATACTTATTTTTTGATTCAAATTAAATATCTTAAGGTTTTTACTTCTGAATTTTTATTTGTATCTTTTTCTCCACATCAAATAGCTTGGTTCCTGGTAAAATTAACATGTTGACTTCATAAATACAGGAGGTAGATTATGTGTCCAAGTGTGTGTGTGTGCAACGTGCACTTACATGAGTGTGTGTGGTGGTGACTTAGTAATGTCAACTTGGCTAAAAAGAACTACATTTTCTAGAATTCCCTTCCCAGTAGATCTATGGTTAAGGTAGAAACAAGAGAAACTTGGGAGAGATTTAAAAGGTAGTAGGCAAGGAGTGGCTGTGCTCCATGGCATGTGCTCTCTGCATGCCAAATCAGGCCAGGTCTTGTTAGACCTCAGGCGTATTTGAAAATCTGCTGGCTGTTCCATGGGTGCGGCTAGACTCTGGATGCAGAGTCCTCTGGGTCCAGTGACATCTCTTCCTTCAGCTTCTCTAAAACATGGCCAAGTGAAGAGACAGGAAAAGTGGGATGGAGGGAATCTCTGCTCTGCCCCATTTCATGTGTGTCTTTCCTTCCCTTCACAATGTTGCAACTTTGGGCTCAGTGCCAGGCATGGATGAAGAGCTGAATGGAGGCTGTCTAGCCAGCTTCTACCACTGTGTAAGGACAAATTTCTTTATGCGTTCCTTGTGCACTATCATTTCTGGTAGGTCTCTTCTCTGATTGCATCCTGACTAGTACTGTATCATAAATGTATTGGCATATATTGCCTACCATATATATGCAAGAATTTCAATATAACAATATTAGCATTATTACTGTCAGTATCACTTTAGTTTAAGATTCTTTGGGGATTCTTTTGGTCTCCAACATTACATACTTAGATAAAACATTTTTCCTCCATGGTTTAAAATGTTACTTGTCTCATACTAAATTTTTATATTTCTATGAGTCTAGTCTAGACTTCAGTCCATTGATCTTTTATTCAATTGTCAGTACCTAACACACACTTTTAATCACTGTGGCTTTTAAATATATTTAAATATCCAATAGAGCCACTCTCTTCTTATAATATTTTTCAGCCTCATTTTTCTTGTTTATCTTTGCAATGAAATTTATAATTAGTTTACTTTTTAAAATCCCACTAATAGCTTATTGGTTATATACTAGTTTTGAACACATATTAGAAAATTATCTATTTCATGCACATTAAAATTATTTTTCACCAAAATCTCACATACTAACTGTAGTGATATTCTCTTACTCCTTCCCAATAAAATATGTATTGATTCTTCTTTTATTTTCTTGGTTACATTCATAAACACATTGTCTCTTTTCTTCAGAGAACCAGCTCTTGGATTTATCTATCAAATGTATTATTGTATGTTCTCTAATTTATCCATTTTTGCTTTAGACTTTTTAATTTTTTCACTTTGGTCTTTTTAGAGGAAAAAAACTAGAAGAAAAAGTGATTGCATACGAGAAATATCTGTTTTCAATGTAAAGGAAAGGCATTTTTCTTTCATTTACTCACTGAAGGATCTTTTTTAAAACAGAGTCTCACTTTGTTGCCCTTGGTAGAGTGCCATAGTGTCACAGCTCACAACAACCTCAAACTCTTAGGCTTAAGTGATTCTCTTCCCTCAGCCTCCCAAGTAGCTGGGACTACAGGTGCCTGACACAAAGCCAGGCTATTTTTAGAGACAGGGTCTTACTCAGGCTGAGGTTGATTTTGAACCTGTGAGCTCAGGCAATCTACCCACCTCGGCCTCACACTGAAGGATTTTTAATGTCTGTGTTCTGAGTTATATACTAGCCAAGAGGAAAATTGAAATATCCTTTTTATCAGGAAATAGAAATAATTCCAGTATGTAAATACTACCAGTGTGCCAGGAAGGTTTTCTGGAACATTCTAAAGCTGAATTGGTCTGCTCTGGCTCTATTCATTACCACCTGAATGGTTGCACTAGCTATGATCTCCTTATCCTTAATGGAATAACAAATTTCTTAGAACTGGAGTTAATAATTTACACGCATTGTCCTGAGGCATCTTAGTCATAGTTCTTTCAGACTAGTTTCTTCAGAGACCTCTAAAACCACACCCTTGTGAGGCAAGAGACTTTAGAGTCAACAACTCATGCAGCTCTCTAGCTACCAAGGAAGGTAATGAGATACCAATAACAAAAACATCTCAGCCAGATGGCAATCTGTCATCTCTATGCAAGTATCCTGTCATTTTAGTGTGTACTTTCTCAAATAATTTATTTCTTCTATGTGTAGTATATGGATGTCAGTCATAAATAGAACTTCCTACTCCAGAAGTTTATAAAGCAGCCAGGCGCAGTGGCTCACATCTGTAATCACCACACTTGGGAGGCTGAGGCAGGTGGATTGCCTGAGCTCGCAGGTTCAAGACCAGCCTGAGCCAGAGTGAGAACCTGTCTCTAAAAATAGCCAGGTATTGTGGCAAGCGCCTGTATTCCTAGCTACTTGGGAGGCTGAAGCAAGAGAATCGCTTAAGCCAGGAGTTTGAGGTTGCTGTGAGCTACGATGCCACAGTATTCTACCAAGGGTGACAAAGTGAGACGCTGTCTCAAAAAAAAAAACAAAACAAAAAAACCGAGTTTATAAAGCAGTAAAATACGTTCCTTTTACCTCTGAATTTCTACAACACAGATGCTTCCTCTTTATGGCTTAGTACCAGCATAGTGACCTCTAGAGGGTGTTTTAGCTTAAAGCCACTTTCATCTAAAGTTAGGGATAGAAATTACCCAGAGGCTGGCCAACCCCTTTGCCAGCGATGAGCGAGTGATTTGCCCAAGGACACAGGAGGTTAGGGGAAGAGAGTGGTTCCAACCTCATATCTTCCCACCCCTGCCATTGCCATAATAACTCATGCTTCTCATCTATAACATCAGGGTGGTGACAGCACAGGTAGATATTATGATTGCGAATATCAAAGGACATAACATATATGATGTGCTTAGTCACTGGTTCATCAAATTTAGAAAGTATAGGCCTAAGTTTTTAAAAATGTACTTTTGAGGCTTGGCGCCTGTGGCTCAAGCGGCTAAGGCGCCAGCCACATACAGCTAAGGTGGCGGGTTCGAATCCCCAGCCCAGCCTGCCAAACAACAATGATGGCTGCAACCAAAAAATGGCCAGGCATTGTGTCGGGCGCCTGTAGTCCCAGCTACTTGGGAGGCTGAGGCAGGAGACTCGCTTGAGCCCAGGAGTTGGAGGTTGCTGTGAGCGTGATGCCATGGCACTCT
>NW_003852588.1:2089279-2098593 GCF_000181295.1 Otolemur garnettii
CCCAAGTAGCTGGGACCACAGGCGCCCGCCACAACGCTCGGCTATTTTTTGGTTGCAGCCGTCATTGTTGTTTGGTGGGTCCGGGCTGGGGATTCGAACCTGCCACCTTAGGTGTACGTGGCTGGCGCCTTAGCCGGTTGAGCCATGGGTGCCAAGCCTGTTGTCAAACATTTTACTTTCATATATGTCATATTTTCTGTGACATGTTACTATTTTTGTTTAAATGGCATTTACCTTTAAAATTTATTTCAGTAGTAACAAAATGTTATATATTTACAGATATAATAAACTATAATTGGTACTCCATTCCTTCGTGTAGACCCAAATTTCTACCTACTATCAGCTTGGGTTTTTCTAAATCTTAAAAAACTTATCATGAAAAATTTTAGAGTATACACAGGTACAGAGAACAGTGTAGAGAACTCACATGTATCCATTACCCAGCTTCCATGATTAACAATAGTTTTGTTCCCTTTATATCTAGCATGTGCATGCTTTATATATTAAAATGAATAGATAACATTGTGAAAATATGGTTAGGCATGGTGGCTTATGTCTGTAATCATAGCACTTTGGGAAGTTAAGGCAGAAGGATTTCTTGAGGTCAGGAGTTTGAGACCAGCCTGAGCAAGTGTGAGACTCTGTTTCTACAAAAATTAAAAACACTGGCTGGGCGTGGTGGTATGTGCCTGTAGTCCCACCTACAGGTATGCTGGGACTTTTGTATATCTTAAAATATCTTAATTTCATATGCATTATTAAAAGATAGTATTATTGGGCATAGAATTCTTGATTAACAATTTTTTTCCTTCTAAGTTGTTAAACATGTTACCAAACTATCTTCTGGCTTGCAGTGTTGTACCTCAAGTAATCTGCTATTGTTCTTATTTTTGTTGCTCTGTATGGAATATATCTTTTTTTCCCTTGGCTGTTTTTACCTTTTGCTTTGTATTTCTGGTTCTGATCAATTTTATTATGATGTGCATTGGTCTAGAAACCCACAGTGAAAATTTTTACTTTTTTATTTTCTTCTAAGCATTTTATAATTTTAGTTCTTACACTTAGGTCTATGAAGTACTTTGAGTACATTTTTGTGTATAGTGTGAAGAAAGAGTCCAATTTTTTTTTTTTTTTTTTTTTTTTGAGATAGAGTCTTGCTATGTCACCCTTGGTAGAGTGTTGCGGCGTTGCAGCTCACAGCAACCTCAAACTCTAGGACTTAAGCGATTCTCTTGCCTCAGCTTTCCAAGTAGCTGGGACCCACCACAAGGCCGGGCTATTTTTTGTTGCAGTTGTCATTGTTGTTTAGCTGGCCCAGGCCGGGTTCGAACCCACCAGCTTTGGTGTATGTGGTCAGCACTTACCCACTGAACTACGGGAGCCTCCCCCGATGCCACTCTTGTGTATGGAAATCTAGTTTTCTCAGCACTGTGTGTTGAAGTGACCATTCTTTTTCTATTTAATTGTCTTAGCACCCTTGTGCTAAGGCACAATTGACCATAAATTACAGGGCTTATTTTTTGACTCGAAATTCTAATTCATTGAATTATCCTTAAGATGGATATGTCTATTCTTATTCCAGTGTCACACTGTCTTAATTTCTGTATCATCGTAAGTCTTAAAATTTAGAAGTGAGATGTTCCCCAATTTGTCCTTTTTTAAAGATTGTTTTGCCTATTATGGGTCTTTTACATTTCTAGATGAATTTTAGAATCACCTTGTCAATTTCTGCAAAGAAGCTAGTTAGCATCTTAACAGAGATTATGTTGAATCTATAGATTGATTTTTTTTTTTAGTATTATATTTTCTATCCCTTTATTTACAGTCTCTATTTGAGTAGATGTTGTCATCATGGCTTCCTTTACTTCTTTGAACATGATGTTCTTCAGTTCTTTAAATATTTATAATGGCTGCTTTGGAATCTACCTGTTAAATCTGATATGTGTGCCTTGTCACAGATAGTTTATATTATCTTCCTTTTCCCCTTTTTATGGCTTATACTTCACCGGATTTTTTTACCCTTAAATTATAATTTTTATTGGAAAAAAATGGATTTTGAGATACTGTAGCAATTCTGGATAATCCCTTCCCCTTTCCACCCACAGCTTGTTGCTGTTCATTTGTTTGGTGACGTGGCTATACTATTTCAGTGAAATCTGCTTCCCTCACAGGGTGAGGTTTCTGCTGTCATTCTTCAGAGGGCACAGCCAGTGTATGGACACAATCACTTTGGGACCTCAGTGGTTTAGCAGGGTGCTCCCAACTGTCTCTTCCCTTGAGTCTTCCAGTTAAGCTGACTATTTCTGTTGGAATCAAAACCAGCCCTTAGGCTCTACTAATTGCCCCTTGAGTACTCTCCGGTTTCCAACATTATTCCGAGGATTTAGTGCCTCATGGTCTGATCCTATTAAATTCAGGCCCCCTAGTTTTTGAGGCCAGTCTTTGAGGTTTGTTCTGATCCCAGGAGAGTTCTTTCTGGTCATTTTTCTTTCTTTTTTTTTTTTTTGTAGTTCTCTCTAGTAAACTAGCTAGCTTTTTGTCTAACTTGTTACTCTAATGGATGTGCTCTCTTGATTGCCTAAAATCTCCACTGTTTTTAAGAGTACTCTTAAGTTTGAACTCTGCCATCCTGTGTTTGAGATAAAGTCAGCTTCTTTGAGGAGAGTTTTCATCTGTAGCAGCTTGATTTGAATCTTTCTGATATCTTCCTCATCTCCACTAAACTTTTTGAACATATGTAATACACTTATAATAACTATTTTAATGTCCTTGTCTTCAAATTCTAACATCTGAGTTGGTTTTAATTGATTTTTCTCCTCCTCATCATAGGTTATATTTTCTTGGTTCTTTGCTTACCTGGTAATTTTTGACTGAATGCCAGAATTTCACCTTTGGGGGCATGTAAACATGCTTTTTGTATTCATGTAAACATTTTAGAGCTTTGTCACACAGTTAGGATACTTGAAATGATTTGATCCTTTTGGGACTTTCTGGATTAATTTGGCAGGACCAGAAGAGTGTTCAGTCTAATTGTTTCCTACCCAATGTCCCATGAATTTTGAGGTTTTCCAGTCTTACTGATGGGAAAAGCACCATTCCTGGCCCTAAGTGAGCTCTGTTAACCTCTGATCCTGTCAGGTGGTTCTTCTCTTGATCTCTGGTGATTATCCTCACATGAATGTGATAGTTGGTAGGTGCTATGATGACTGTTCAAGGGTGATTCTCTGCAGACGTCCAGTGTTCTCTCTTCTCTGGGATTCAGTCTTATGGATTCTAGCTGCTTTGGTCATTCCGGACTCCCACCTCTGTCTCTGCAACTCACAGATCCACCAGGCTGTGCTGTGTTCCCTGCTCTGCACCACAGCCTGGAAATTGTCTCAGGGCCACAAGATGGGGCAATCTCTTAGGGATCACTGTCCTTTGTTGCCTAAATCCAGTATCTTGAAACCTTTTTTAAAAAATCGGATTTTGTTGTTGTTGTTTAGGCAGGAGCATAAATCTGGTCCCTGTTAGTCTATCTTGGCCAGAAGCAGAAGTCTAGGATCCCCTTTTTAATTTCTATATTTCTGTCTGAATCCGAGTAAATGAAACTACATTAGAATTACATCCTCTTAAGAAAATAAAAAACATGTATGATAAGACTGTTTTAGGTATAAATAAGAGAGACACCTGGACATACACATTGCTTCAAGACTTCAAAAACCAAATGCAAATAGCTTCTAAGGATAAATTCTAACCTCTCTCAATAGGTTACACTTTCTGGAAAATCTTCCCAGCCAAAGGAAGCAAGCAGTTATAGTAATCACCTCGTATATTCAATAAGAACATGCATAGCCGTCTTAAACTTCCTCCTCATCTGTGGTGTGTTCTTCCCCTCTTCCTCTGCCCCACCTTCTTCCAAAACTGCAACATCTAGAACTGGCTTTAGAGAAACAAGGAAGACTAGTTAAAATGTTTACATTGGTAGTTGAAAATTTGGTTTTACTTAGAGTAACTTTTTAGGTAAAATAATAATATGAAAGAATAATATATCAGTATTTTAAAATGCTTCTCTTTCAATACTCAAGCAACAGTCTTTGAATAATTAACTTTCATAGTTCTGTTTTTACCAGACACTGGAAAACATTGAAACCCAACCAAGCCCTCAGAAATCTGTTCCTAACCACAACTCCATGTAGTCAGACAAACAGAAGTTATGTCAGTTCCTGGAAAAGGGAGGCTTGGGAGCTGCATTTAACTATTTAGCCTTCTTTGCTCATTTGTTTCAGTCTGTTTCTCTCCTTCAGATGTGGTGAAGTGTTGAGACATGTCATTCTCTTGGCCTCTGTTCTCACTGTGCTCCGGGTTCTCCCTGGTCTGCTCTGGGATTCCTGGAGGCCTTTCTCTGGCTCCTGTATCTTCCTATCTATGTCCAGAAAAAGTGGGTCTTCCTAGGCTCTTTCCATGATGACCTGATTCCAGCTGAGACGGAGGTTCAGCACTGCCATGCAGGTGACACATCCCCTTTGTGTCCTGTTCTGGGATCTTTCCCTCATAGTTCTCAGCTCTTGGTGCCCTATTCTCTGGAACTCCTGTTCTCCACACAGGCCAGGTGGAGAGCAGGAGAAGCCAGAATGCAGCCTCTCACTCTGTGGGAGGCTCTAGCTGTAGTAGGTGAATCTCAGGAATCCTGGTCATTCCTGCCATATAGACAGGAGAGGCAGAGAAGACCACACCACAGACACAAGGAAGAACAGAAGAATGAAGACCCTATGACTTTGTGTTCTAACGCAAGCACCTTCTGAGTTACACATTTCACCTCCTTGACTGTAAAGCTCTGAAACTGCTTCAGGGCTGGAGACTGTAATCCTAGCTCCTCAGGAAGCTGAGGCAGCAAGTCTGTTTCTTAAAAAAATCAAAACACTGCAAAACAAACACAAACAAACCAACCTCCCAAACAAACCTATCTCCTCTTAGCTGCCCTTTTTTCTTGCCCTAAGCCAGCTCCCCAGTTTATTCCAATTACCTGGCACAAAAGTTTCTCCCAGACCTGCTTCGCTTCAGTGTGAACCTGAAATGTTTTTAAACTCATATGATTGCTTAGGAAATGTTAATGATGTAATAATTTTTAGGTTTTGAAAGTTATGTGCTAGAGAAGTGCTGTCCGATAAAAATATAATTAAAATTCTCTACATTAGAATTCTTTAATTCATATGTAATTAAAATTCTCTAGTAGCTATATTTGAAAAACTAAAAAGAAACAGGTTAAATTCATGTAAGAATTATTAATAATGCACTTTATTTAACCCAGTAGATTCCAAAACAAAACACCTGGACCGACCTTCCAGCTGTGTTCTACAATCAGTTCTTACCAATGTTTATCCAGCGCATTTAATGCACCACACAAATTAAGTGGTTCATTAGCGCTGACTCTTTTTCTTGTTTTTGTAAACTGATTGTTGTTGATGAATATTAAAGAAGCTCTTGAGCAGCTCTCAGATGAGCTTTAGGTAATTGCTTAGAAATGCTGTGATAGTTTCCACCATGGAAACAAGTTTGAATGTGGAAAGTTGTTCTAAAGCAGTGGTTCTCAACCTTCCTAATGCCGCAGCCCTTTAATACACTTCCCGTGGGTAGCGACCCATAGGTTGAAAACCACTGTTCTAGAGGCTGGTTAGTTTCTCATACGCTCTCTCTTCCTCCCTGGGTAGAGGGCACAAGGTCAATGCTAGTACCTTGAATTATGAACTTGTGTCAAATAATTTAGTCCTGCACTAGAGAGAAGGAACATCAGAGTTCCAGTCAGAAGTCGTTTGTATGCTAGTGCTGCTATTTACGGATGGCCAAGGACAATGGCTAATTATACTCTCTGGATTTTAGCGCTTTCATCTGAAACAGAGGATTCACTGGCTCGCTGGTGGGGATCATGACCTAATGTGTTCAAAAGCACTTAGTTTGTGGCAGCTATTCAAGAAACATTTTCCTTGTTCCTTTCATGGTAACGGAGGAATGAGGATAATATATATGTCACAATCTACATTTTTCAATACACATAAACTTTATGTTTATAGAATTGTTGAATTCAATGACATAGTCTAGGGAAATGTGATACATCATGAGAGGACCTTGATTCAGATCCTGCTTGCTGTTTGCTAAGTTACTTAAGGTATTAATATCTGAAAAGTGGTTTTTCATCCCCAAATAGCAAAAATGTTACTAATGTCCCCAGGGTTGTTGTAGGGTCATGAGCGATGAATGTATTGGTGTGTGGGTGTGTGAGTGTGTGCATGTGTCTTTGTTTGCAAGTGAAAAACCTAAATTTACTGACCTAATCTGCAAGTGGGAGTTTATTGGTGTGTGCTGCCAAATGTAGGCAAGGGTAGAGGTGATTTGGTCTTGGGGATAACTGTAACCTTGGGCTTAGACACTCTTCACACTCTTTGTCTCCTGGCTCCATAACCCAGTGTTGGCACCTCCATTCTTCTAAAATATTACCAAGAAAAGGGCCCTAGGTTGCCCAGGGCTCAAAATCTCTGACATGGATGCTATTTATGTGGTGTTCACAGCCAGCTGGCCTTGCACCCCAAAGGTAGCTTTTGTGTGCATAGTGCTTCTTCCTTCCCAACATTCTACTGAAGCTCAATATGTTCACCAATGATCTTCTTTAGAAAAGGCTTTACTATTTTTTAAAAAAATATAAAACTATTGTATGCTTATATGAAAAGTTTATATGAATAATTGACATCTGAATTGAGATTTATAGTTGACTTTTCTCCATTTGATATACTATTGACAGGTTCTTTCTGATTGACTTACAGCAGTTGTACATATTTTGGGAGTACATGTGATAGCCCCAAAGGCAGCCTTTGTGCCCCTGTGCACTGGATGTGAGTGTGGTCACCACAGCTCTTTCCTGCCTATCTGAAATCTGGGAAGGCAGTGATACTGAGCTATCCTAGATGAACTTGGATGCATTAATTCTTTCTCTCTTCAGGGTGGATTTTCTCCTGACAGACAGCTGCAGAGAGATTTCAACAGAGGCTCCTATGGGCAGTCTTGGTTTTGGGGATTGGTTCTGAACTCAGTACATCCAGTCACGTTCTTACTCTTCTGTGAATAAACCCAGTCAGCCTGCTGGTTTTTCCTGATGCATAAGAGAAAAAATAAACAGTTATGTGTCACTTAATAATAGAGCTACATTCCAAGAAACAAGCCATTAGGTGATTTTGTTGTGGGAACATCATAGTTGTGTGGTCAGTGTAGCTGCTTGCTCTAGGCTGCAAATCCGTGCAGCATGTCACTATGCTATATACCCCAGGGAACTATATCACACAAGTGAGTATTTATTTATCTGCACATACCTAAACATAGAAAAGGTACAATAAAAATATGGTGTTATAATCTTATGGCACCACTGTTGTATGTGGGGTCTGTCATGTATTCTATTACTGTATATGAACCCATAGACTTCTCTGTTACTTATAAGTGCACAATGAGTAGCTTTTCTACAGGTTCACCCAAATCCCTGAAATTCTAATTAATCTTTATTAACTTCTATTATTTCTCGAATATATCATGGTCTTTAAAGGCAAAAAGTTTGGATCTGGAAGAAAATATGACTTTGAAACCCCAGTTTCATCACTGCCTAGCTCACATTTCAGGTTAAGCTCTCTCATAGGCCTAGTTTCCCTACAGGATTGTTCCTTGTAATATTGGATTTGCTCAAACACTCTGGAGGTGTTAACAACTGTGATTCATGCAGAGACATCTGGTGCTCATGTGCTTGATGAATGCTTTTATTATTTATTTGTGTATTCCCTCTGGCCATGACCTTCCTCCAGAGAAGCCTAAGTCCCACACTGCTGTGAGAAATCAATAGTATGTAAAAGAAAAAAGCATCTGCAGGGTCATCTACAGCAAACCCACAGCCAATATCATATTGAATGGAGTTAAATTGAAATAATTTCTACTTAGATCAGGAACCAGGCAAGGTTGCCTATTGTCTCCACTGCTCTTTAACATTGTAATGGAAGTTTTAGCCATCGCAATTAGGGAAGAAAAGGCAATCAAGGGTATCTATATAGGGTCAGAAGACATCAAACTTTCACTCTTCACAGATGATATAATTGTATATCTGGAAAACACCAGTGATTCTACTACAAAACTCTTAGAAGTGATCAAGGAATACAGCAGTGTCCCAGGTTACAAAATCAACACTCATAAATCAGTAGCCTTTATATATACCAACAATAGTCAAGCTGAAAAAACAGTCAAGGACTCTATTCCATTTACAGTAGCGCCAAAGAAGATGAAATTTTGGGAGTTTACCTAACAAAGGACATGAAATATCTCTATAAAGAGAACTATGAAACTCTAAGAAAAGAAATAGCTAAAGATGTTAACAAGTGGAAAACATACCATGCTCATGGCTGGGAAGAATTAACATTGTTAAAATGTCCATACTACCCAAAGCAATATACAATTTTAATGCAATGCCTATTAAAGCTCCACTGTCATACTGTAAAGATCTCAAAAAAAAATAATACTTGGTTTTATATGAATAGCCAAGACATTACTCAAAAATAAAAACAAAGCAGGAGGAATCACGCTACCAGATCTCAGACTATACTATAAATCCATAGTGATCAAAATAGCATGGTATTGGCATGAGAACAGAGAGGTAGATGTATGGAACAAATTAGAGAACCAAGAGATGAATCCAGCTACTTACTGTTATTTGATCTTTGACAAGCCAGTTAAAAACATTGACTGGGGAAAATATTCCCTAGTTAACAAATGGTGCTGGGTGAACTGGCTGGCGACCTGCAGAAGACTGAAACTGGACCCACACCTTTCACCATTAACTAAGATAGACTCTCACTGGATTAAAGACGTAAACTTAAGACATGAAACTATAAAATACTAGAAGAAAGTGCAGGGAAAATTTTTGAAGAAATTGGCCTGGGCGAATATTTTATGAGAGGGACCCCCTGGGTAACTGAAGCAGCATCAAAAATACATTATTGAGACCTGATCAAACTAAAAAGCTTCTGCACAGCCAAGAACACAGTAAGTAAAGCAAGCAGACAACTCTCAGAATGGGAGAAGTTATTTGCAGGTTATGTCTCTGACAAAGGTTTAATAACCAGAATCCACAGAGAATGCAAATGTATTAGGAAGAAAAGAACAAGTGATCCCATCTCAGGGTGGGCAAGGGACTTGAAAAGAAACTTTTCCAAAGAAGACAGGTGCACGGCCTACAGACATATGAAAAAATGCTCATTGGCTGGGCGCCTGTGGCTCAAGTGGCTAAGGCCACGTACACCTAAGGTGGC
>NW_003852588.1:2099456-2137496 GCF_000181295.1 Otolemur garnettii
AATATAAATGTCTTAACACAATAACTAAGAAAATGCCATGAAGGCTATGTTAACCAGTTTGATGAAAATATTTCAAATTGTATATAAAACCAGAACATTGTACCCCATGACTGCATTAATGTACACAGCTATGATTTAATAAAAAGAAAAAAGAAAAATGATCAAAGACGTTATGCCTAAAATTGAATATAAACAAAAACTAAGACATCTAACCACATCAGACATCACCACATAGAATAGTAACTGGGTTAGCCTGAGGGCCCAGCACTTTCATGGTAGACCCTCCATAGACAGGAGGAAAAGAAGAACTGTGGACAAATTTTGAACTTGCTTGGTAGTTTTGTGGTTGGAAGCAGTATTGGTTTAAGGGATCTCAGGACTATTTTCTGTGTGTTTCAGGGTAAGTGATGTATTGTTGGGAGCCAGTCACTGAGGGGAAAAGGATGTACAAATAAGTCATGGGGAAACTGAAAAAGAAGAGCTGTAGTTGTATTAGAATAAACTCAGGTTTATTTTTAAAATATTATCCTTTGAAAGGGACCACAATCTAAGTGTCTAAATACTATTCTCCACTGGAAGGAAGTGGGGTTCCTTAGTAGACAGCCGATTACAGGTCTGGGACAGGTAAAGCAAAGGGCGAATCTGACATCTTTGTTGTGCCAGGTGACCTACTAAATACAAAGGTAATAGATGCCTTTACAATGGAGAGATGTAGAGGAGTCCCCCTCAGCCATGTTCGCTTCAGCACTAACGGGACAGCTTCGCATTTGTTCCTCCTACTACGATACAATGGGAAGGGTAAACCATCACCTCTGCAGTGCTCTTGCCAAAGTTTATAACCTGAATCTAGATAGGAGGAAACAAGCAGACAAGTCCTGATTGCAGGCACGTAGAAGATAGCTAGCTCTTAAAGATTTCAAAAATCTTAGAGGATTGGGGGCGGTGCCTATGGCTCAAAGGAGTAGGGTACTGGCCCCATATGCCAGAGGTGGTGGGTTCAAATGCAGCTCCTGCCAAAAACTGCAAAAATAAAATAAAATAAAAAATCTTAGAAGATAAAATGAAGCATGAAACTGTTCTAGATTGAGATTCAAAGGGACATGACAACTAAATGCAATGGGGGATCCTTGATTATATTTCAGTGGGTTGGTTGGTTTGTTTTGAAATAGAGTCTCACTCTGTTCCCCTGGGTAGAGTGTTGTGGCATCATAGCTCACAGCAACCTCAAACTCCCAGGCTCAAGGGATCCTCTTACCGCAGCCTCCCAAGTAGCTGGGACTACAGGAGACCCCACAATGCCAGGTAGTTTTTCTATTTTTAGAAGTGGGGTCTTGCTCTTGCTCAGGTTAGTCTCAAACTCCTGAGCTTAATCCACCTGCCTCAATGTCCCCTTGATTGGATTTCGGCTCCAACATAGCAACAAAAACAATTTTAAAGGCAATTACCAATTTGATTTCTCATGAGAGGGTTTTTAAAAAGTTTTAAAAAGAGGTTATTATTGGGACAATTGAAATTTGAATATAGATTGTACAGGGTGGCCATAAAGTTTGTGTGCTATTTTAAATAGCAACAACTATTAGATATACAACTAAATAGCTGTTTCTACTTAAATTGCACACAAACTTTATGGCTACCCTGTAAATTAGATGCATTAATTAACATATCAATGGTAAGTTTCTTGGGAGTGATAATGTCATTGTAGTTTTATAAGAGAATGTTTTGGTCTCAGGAGATACACGTTGTAGTGCCCAGTGGTGAGGTGTGATGAGGATTCTAATTTGCTTGTGTGTGTGTACATGAGTGTACATACATATACACAGAGAAAGCAAATGACAGATGCTATCAAGTGGTGAATGTGGATGAAGGGTATCTGAATGCTTTGTTCTAGTCTTTCCGCCCTCCCTTCCTCCCTCTCTCCCTCCCTTCCTCCCTTCCTTCTTTCCTTCCTTTTTTTCCTTCTTTCTTTCTTTTTGCAGTTTTTGGCTGGGGCCAGGTTTGAACCCGCCACTTCCAGTATATGGGGCCAGCACCTTACTCCTTTGAGCCACAGGCACCACCCATCTTTTTTTCTGTTTCTTTTTTGACAGTTTTACTCTGTTGCCCTGGGTACAATGCTGTGGTGTCATAGCTTATATCATCCTTAAACTCTTGGACTCAAGCAATTCCATTGCCTCAGCCTCCTGAGTAGCTGGAACTACACATCACAATGCCTGCCTAGTTTTTCTATTTTTAGTATAGACGGTAGTACTCTTACTTAGGCTGATCTCAAACTCTTGAGCTCAAGGGATCCTGCCACCTCAGCCTTCTAGAATTCTAGGACTATAGGCTGTTGAGCCATCACACCCAGCCTGTTCTATTATTTTAACTCTTCTGTATCTTTAAAAAATTTTAAAATAAAAAGTTGGGGCAAAACTCCAATGTGAATTTCAGTGTAATGCTACCAACTCATTCTGGTAGCAGCTGCCAGGTAGAATATTAGAGCAAGTGAGGAGTCTATAGGGAGGGACCATGTTGCTCTGCCTGACTTGTCCACATAAAGTTCTAAGACAGATTAGAAAGTTTATTGGACAGAAAGTTCAATCCTATAGTGTGGAGTCCAGAGTTGGAAGGAGCTTAAAGTCATATAGTTCACTAGTTGCAGACTCTTAGATTTCATGGACCAATATAAATTTAAAAGACAAAGAACAAAATAAAACAAAAAATAGGAGAACTGACATGAAGTTGCCAATTCTGTTTTGTCTAGTAATGATGGACATAAAAATTAAAAACCCGTCTGTCATTCCATCTGTTACCATATTTATGTCATTAAAAATGTCATTTTTACCTCCAACAAAAAGGCAATCTGTTATCTTCAGAGTGAAGTTTTTTAAAAAATTGACTACTTGGCTGGGTGTAGTGGCACATGCCTTTAATCCCACTGTTTGGGTGGCAGAAGGAGGAACATGCGAGCCCAGGAGTGCAAGTCTGAGCCCAGGAGAGCTATGATGACACCACTGCACTCCGGTCTAGGTGACAGAGTGAGACTCTGTCTCAAACAAAACAAATCAAAGTACCCTTGGGACCAGTCTTGTCCCTTCTTCTATGAGCACATTTGTAATATTTGAAGGGTGCTGTCATGCTTTTCTTAACAATCGCTAGATCTAACACACCAGTTTTTCAAATATTCTTCTTAACTTGTTCACTATTAAGAACAGGGAACTTGGCTCGGAGCCTGTGGCTCAAGTGGCTAAGGCGCCAGCCACATATACCTAAGGTGGCGGGTTTGAATCCAGCCTGGGCCCGCCAAAACAATAATGACGGCTGCAACCAAAAAAATAGCTGGGTGTTGCAGCAGGCACCTGTGGTCCCAGCTACTCGGGAGGCTGAGGCAGGAGACTCGCTTGAACCCAGGAGTTGGAGGTTGCTGTGAGCTGTGATGCGACAGCACTCCACCCAGGGGGATAGCTTGAGGCTCTGTCTCAAAAAAATAAAAATAAAAAATAAAAAAAAGAACAGGGAACTTGATCTGTTCACTATTTTTTTTTTTTTTTTTGCAGTTTTTGGCTGGGGCGGGGTTTGAACCCACCACCTCCAGTATGTAGGGTCAGCTCCCTACTCCTTGAGCCACAGGCACTTCCCAACTGTTCACTTTTGAGCTACCACAAGCTGCATGGACTAGTGTGGGGCTAGTGTTAGCCATGAAGCCTGACAAGTCTCCCCTCTATTATAATAACAGACACAAAGAAAGGGGTCTAGTGGTGTTTTGTGGTGGCTCAGAGATCCCAAGTGTGGGAATGGGACTGTTTTCACGAAAGATGGGAATCAAAGCTGGCAGCATGAGACTCTCCACCTTGAGACATAGTCACAAACCTGTTTCCCTCTCTACAAATTGGCAACATGCCCTTTCACCTTGTGCCTAAGGCCTGCTCCATAGCACCTAAGTCTATGTAGCCTTAGTTCCAGTAGCACACAGCAATTGAGTAGACACTCATTACCTCAATCCCAGATTCCTATAAGGGAATTTGACCAGTTTATCTGGGATCAGTCACCCACCCATGTCTACCTGTGGCGAAATCAGTGGTGGCCAGAGAGTGGGGGTGGTAATAAAACAGTATCTGTCTGGATCTTTTTTTTTAAGAGGGAGCATTCCTCCAGGGAAAGGGTCCTTCTGAACTGGGCAGAGTTTCTATAAAAGCATCAGCTATAGGATTCTTTTAACTTAGGACTTTGTAATTACCACGATAGAAATAAACGAGAAAAATTGGACCTGCACTTTGGAATGATACACTTAGGCTCAGTGGGCCACACAGTTGACTCAAACATGAACGCTGCACTTGCAGCATAGCCCTCGCCTAGTTGTGGCTGGAAAAATGACACTGTCTCACCTATCCCTGCTCACCCAGTCCTTTCCTCCTCTTGCTTAGTCTGATGGCTTAATATGCTATATCTGCTAGAATGGACCCAGGGTTTAGGATTTTAAAAAAATAAATTTCAGAGATTTCATAGACATTTCATCTGTTACTCTCAAAATTAAGGCTTTAAGAGTATGCATAGTTGTCTCTCTAGCTCTAGTTAGTGAGTGTGTATAAATCACATCAATCACATCCTAGGTCTGCGTTCCTGTAGAACAAGCCACATGTGTACCATGCAGGTCCTCGTTATCCCAGGGGTGCATTCTCTGTGCTAAGTTCTCTCTTTCTCTTCTGTGCTGCCTCTGATCTTCTCTGAGCTACAGCTCAGTTTTTGGCAGCCTCTGACATTTGGGAGGGAGAGCAGCACATGGCCCAGCAATGGCTACTGAGCTGTGCAGAAGTCAGGGACTACTAGATATTCCAAGGGTGAGGCTACCTAATGCCCCTCTGGCTGCAGCAGATCTGAGCCTACTATCTTCCCTAAACCTAGAGCAGCAAGTGGGGATTTCTGAAAATCTGGTAATAGGCATGATAATTATCTGATAATTATAATCCAAACATCCATTATTAATACCATTCATGAAAGAAAGGACATTTTCATATCCACAAAATAGAAAAGTCATGATCTCACAATAATATAATTTGATACATTTAGTGTCTTTCCCTCTTTCTCATTTTGCTGCAGCCTGTTGGCAGTTGGTTCTGGGCAACTTGGGAGCCACGTGTGAGTCTGTGATGAGCAGTGGAAGTGAAATAAACTTGGGGTTATGAAAAAAATAAACTCGAACCCACTCAGATGCTATTAATTGGTGATTTATTCACACGTGCACAGGGGGCCATTGTTCTGAGACAAGTGGCCCCGAAGTGCAGGGTTTTTTGTCTTTTATACCTTTTTTTCTCTGCATACCTTAAGCAAGTGGGGGAGGGGGAATGAGGAACATTGCCATTGGCAGGGTTACAGCTTGGTTGTCAATGGATACATCTCATATCACAATGGTTATGATTATATAACAATAATTGATCAATGGATACATCTTAAATCACAATGGTTATGGTTATACAACAGTAATTAATCAAGTCTTGGTGGGTTTTCCATCATTGTTCATCTACTGAGATCTTGGGGGTTCTGTGAACTTGGGACTTTCCATGCCTCTTTGAGTTCTGGAGAGCATGGAAATGGGCTGGGAGGAGTAGGGAAACAGGAGAGGGCAGGAGGTTGCCTGTAGGGTGGGGAAACAGGAGGGGCGGGGAACAGGAGCTTACAACAGAAGATGGGAGAGGAGCCAGCCTGTCTCAGAGTCTCAGAGGGAACAGCCCTCAGCAGGACCTTGTCCAGTCTTCTCAGTGTTCAGATTAAATGAATCACACAGCTGAGGTCTAACAATGGAGAAGGCATTACAACACCATGTAAATAAAACATGGAAATCCTCTCAAGGAGGCATGGTATAGTCCAGGGGCAGAAGAGAAGAGATAAACAGGAAGGCTCTGGGACATAAACTAGACTTTGAGGAGTGGTGCAATTTAGAGTGATGGTTCTCAATTTCTAGAGGACATCAGAATAACCTGGAGGGCTTGTTAAGACGCAAGATCCAGCTTCTACCTTAGTATTCTGGGGAAGAGCCTGAGAACTTAATTTTCTCATCATTTCTCAGGTGCTGCTAGTCTGGGCACTGTGCTTTGGGAACCACCAATTTACATACTCAGTGACACCTTTGCCAAAGGTACAGTTGACACAAGTAAGATGGGTAGGTAGTATTTTGTGGAATAGTGAATACCACACAGAAGAGTTTGGACTTTATTTGCATGGGCAATGGAAAGCCATACAAGATTTTTGAGCAGAAGAGTAGAATTTAAAATAGTATCACATAAAAAGCAATGAAGTGCTGATATAATGCTGCAACATGGATAAACCCTGAAAACACTATGTTAGGTGAGAGGGACCAGACACAAAAGGACCAGTATTGTACAATTCCATTTATGTGAAACACCCAGAGTCATAAAACCAATTAGTGATTGCCAAGGGCTGGGGAGAGAGGGTAATGGAGAGTGTCTAAAATGGGGTGATTAAAATGTTCTGGAACTAGAACATTTTGGGGTGATTAAAATGTCCTGGAAGTAGATAGTGGTGATAGTCACACAACACTGTTAATGTTAGCAAAGATCACTAAGGGTCAATTTTACATTATATATATTTTGCTACAATAAAAAATGTATTGTATTCCTTAAAAAGAAAAGGTAATGTCACAAGAAAATACTTGGGATTTAATATTGAGAGATAAAAGATACAAAAATTTATTTGTAAAATGGTTACAATCATATCAGGACTTGACTTTATATATAGAGAAAAAAGGGTAGGAACAACTTGTTGGAATATATGTTAACTCTGCACGTGTGTGTGTTCAGGATGGCAATTCCCCTCCTGTTAGTTTTTCTTGATTTTACATGTATAATCAGATATCACTCATATAATTAAAAAAAAAATAGGGTCTTGCTCCATCGCCCAGGCTGGAATGCAGTGACACAATCACAGCTCACTACAGCCTCAAACTCTTGGGCTTAAGTGATCTTTCCCCCTCAGTCTCTTGAGTAGCTGGACCACCAAGACCAGCTTACTTATATGATACTTTTTGAAAAAAAGTTTTAAAAAAGAAAGAAAAGGACAGTTCTCCCCCTCTCCCCGCCTCTCTCCTCTGCTCTCTCTCTCTCTCTTTCTCTTCTCTTCCCCACTCTTTCCTCATATCTCTGCCCTCTTTTCTCCTTTGCTCTCCTCCTTGGTACTGCTCTGCAGCCTCCTCCCCCCACCAATAAAGACCTTTCTTTCGTATTAAAAAAAAAAAAAAAGAAAGAAAAGGACAAATGTTGGACAAGAGTACCTGAGTGTTGTCTAAAAAGGAGGTATTGAGACCAAGCATGTGGCAAGATCTATCTCAGACTCTGGGACTTAAGAAGGCACTGAGCATGGTAGGGCACCAGCAGGACCAGACCCACGTCCCAGAGCAGAGCTGGTGACTCCCCCATTACCCCACTGTGGCGCCATGGTTTCCTCTAGGACTCCCCTCCTTGGTACCTAGCCTTCCTAACTTTCTTCCCTGCAGTTTTCCTTCTTTTTATTTTATATTATTTATTTATTTATTTATTTATTTATTTTTACTGTTGAGGATTCTTTGAGGGTACAAGAAACCAGGTTACACTTGTTGCACTTGTTAGGTAAAGTGCCTCTTACAATCATGTCTTGCCCCCAAAAGGCATGGCACACACCAAGACCCCACCCCTCCACCCTCCTTCCCTCTCTTTGCTCTTCCTTTCCCCACCCCTTCCTCCTTCTTTCTCTTTCTGCTCTCCCCTCCCTTGACCCCTTCTGTGTCATTAATTGTCCTCATATCAAAATTGAGTACATAGGATTCATGCTTCTCCATTCTTGTGATGCTTTACTAAGAATAATGTGTTTCACTTCCATCCAGGTTAATACAAAGGATGTAAAGTCTCCACTTTTTTAATGGCTGAATAGTATTCCATGGTATATAAATACCACAGCTTGTTAATGCATTCCTGAGTTGGTGGGCATTAGGCTGTTTCCACATTTTGGCGATTGTAAATTGAGCTGCAATAAATAGTCAAGTGCAAGTGTCCTTATGATAAAAGGATTTTTTCCTTCTGGGTAGATGCCCAGTAATGGGATAGCAGGATCAAATAGGAGGTCTAGCTTGGGTTCTTTGAGGGTTCTCCATACTTCCTTCCAAAAAGGTTGTATTAGTTTGCAGTCCCACCAGCAGTGTGAAAGTGTTCCCTTCTCTCCACATCCATGCCAGCATCTGCAGTTTTGAGATTTTGTGATGTGGGCCGTTCTCGCTGGGGTTAGATGGTATCTCAGGGTGGTTTTGATTTGCATTTCTCAAATAATTAGAGATGAAGAGCATTTTTCATATGTTTGTTAGCTATTCATCTGTCTTCTTTAGAAAGGGTTCCATTCATGTTTCTTGCTCATTGATAAATGGGATTGTTGTCTTTTTCATGTGGATTAATTTGAGATCTCTATAGATCCTAGTTATCAAGCTTTTGTCTGATTCAAAATATGCAAATATCCTGTCCCATTGTGTAGGTTGTCTATTTGCTTTGGTTGTTGTCTCCTTAGCTGTACAGAAGCTTTTCAGTTTAATTAAGTACCATTTGTTTATTTTTGTTGTTGTTGCAATTGCCATGGTAGTCTTCTTCATGAAGTCTTTCCACAGGCTGATATCTACTAGTGTTTGTCCTATACTTTCTTTGAGGATTTTTATTGTTTCATGCCCTAAATTTAAGTCCTTTTTCCATCTTGAATCAAGTCCTTTTTCCATCTTGAATTTTGTGAGTGGGGATAGCATGTGGGTCCAGTTTCAGTCTTTCACATGTGGATATCCAGTTTTCCCAGCACCATTTATTGAATAGGGAGTCTTTCCCCCAAAGTATGTTCTTGTTTGGTTTATCGAAGATTAGGTGGTTGTAAGATGTTAGTTTCATCTCCTGGTTTTCTATTGATTCCAAATGTCTATGTCTCTATTTCTGTGCCAGTACCATGCTGTCTTGACCACTATGGCTTTGTAGTATAGCCTGAAATCTGGTATGGTGATGCCCCCAGCTTTGTTTTTATTACTAAGAACTGCCTTAGCTATATGGATTTTTTTCTGGTTCCATACAAAAGGCAGAATCATTTTTTCAAAGTCTTGAAAGTACGATGTTGGTATCTTAATAGGGATGGCATTGAATAGGTAGATTGCTTTGGGAAGTATAGACATTTTAATGATGCTGATTCTTCCTAGCCATGAGCAAGGCATGTTCTTCTATTCATTAATATCCTCTGCTATTTTTTTCTTAGGATTTCATAATTTTTTTTTTATAGAGGTCCTTCACCTCCTTTGTTAGGTATATTTCTAGGCATTTCATTTTCTTTGAAGCTATGGTGAAGAGAGTTGCGTCCTTAATCAGCCTCTCATCTTGACTGTTATTGGCATATACAAAGGCAACTGACTTGTGGACATTTATTTATTTATTTATTTATTGTTTTGTTTTTGAGACGGAGCCTCAAGCTATCCTCCTGGGTAGAGTGCCATGGCATCACGCTCACAGCAACCCCCAACTCCTGGGCTCAAGTGAGTCTCCTGCCTCAGCCTCCCAAGCAGCTGGGACTACAGGTGCCCGCCACAATGCCTGGCCATTTTTTTGTTGCAGCCGTCATTGTTGTTTGGTGGGCCCGGGCTGGGGATTTGAACCTGCCACCTTAGGTGTATGTGGCTGGTGCCTTAGCCACTTGAGCCACAGGCACGGAGCCTGGACATTTATTTTATATCCTGAGGCATTAATGTATTTTTTGATGACTTCCAGGAGTCTTGTGGTTGAGTCTTTGGGGTTCTCTTAAGTATAAGACCATATCATCAGCAAAGAGGGAGAGTTTGACCTCCTCTGCTCCCATTTGGATGCCCTTTATTTCCTTGTCTTGCCTGATTGTATTGGCTAGAACTTCCAGCACTACATTGAATAGTAATGGTGACAGTCAACAATGTTGTCCAGTTCCAGTTCTAAGAGGAAAACCTTTCAGTTTTACTCCATTCAGTAAAATATTAACTGTAGGTTTGTCATAGATAGCTTTGATCAGTTTAAGAAATGTGCCACCTATGCCTATACTCTTCAGTGTGCTGATTAGAAAAGGATGCTGGATTTCATCAAATGCTTTTTCTGCCTCTATTGAGAGGATCATATGGTCTTTGCTTTTGCTTCTGTTAATACAGTGAATAATGTTTACAGACTTCCATATGTTAAACCAGCCTTGCATCCCTGGGATGAAACCTACTTGATCATGATGTAGGTGGTATTCACAGATCATCTTTTCTATCTCTGTGGCATCAGTTGTAATTTCCCCTTTATCATTTCTGATTGAGGTTACTAGAGATTTTACTTTTCTTTTTCTAGTTAGTCTGGTCAATGGTTTATCTATTTTATTTATTTTTTCAAAAAAACAATTCATTGTTTCATTAATTTTCTGAGTGATTCTTTTGTTTTCAATTTCATTGATCTCTGATTTAATTTTGGATATTTCTTTTCTTTTGCTGGATTTAGGCTTAGATTGTTCTTCTTTTTTCAATTCTATAAGATGGATAGTGAGTTTGTTGATGTGCTCTCTCTCTGTTTTTCAAATGTAGGCATCTAAAGTGATAAATTTTCCTCTCAGGACTGCTTTTGCAATATCCCACAGGTTTTGGTAGCTTGTGTCTTCATTGTTGTTAAAGGAAGTTAATGATTTCCTCTTTCATTTCTTCCTGCACCCAACTGTCATTCAACAGAAGGTTGTTTAATTTCCATGCTTTTGTGTTGGGTTGAACATTTTTGTTGGAGTTGAATTCCACCTTTAGTGCCTTGTGGTCTGAGAAGATACAAGGTAAAATTTTAGTTACTTTAATTCTGTTGAGGTTTGTTTTGTGTCCTAGGATAGGATCCATTTTGGAGAATGTTCCATGGGGCAATGAGAAGAATATATATTCTTTATCTTCAGGATGGAGTTTTCTATATGCATCTATCAAGCACAGTTGTTCTAAGGTCTCATTTAAGTCCTTTATATCTTTGTTTAGCTTCTGTTTAGAGGATCTCTGTCTAGGTCTGTAAGAGGAGTGTTAAAGTCCCCTGTTATTATGGTATTATAGGATATAATATTGCTCAGACTGAGTAAGGTCTCTTTCAAGAATGTGGGAGCATTTAAATTGGGTGCATAAATATTTAGAATTGAAACGTCTTATTGTTGTGTTTTTTGCTTGACCAATATAAAGTGACCATCTTTGTCTTTTTTGACTTTAGTTGCTTCAAGTCCACATATATCTGAAAATAAGATTGTAAGTCCTCTTCTCTTCTGAATTCCGTTTGCCTGAAAAATTATCTTCCAACCCTTAACTCGGAGTTTTAATTTGTCTTTTGAGGCTAGGTATGTTTCCTGCAGACAGCAAATGGATGGCTTGTGTTTTTTAATCCAGTTAGCCAATCTATGCCTCTTCAGTGGGGAATTCAAGCCATTAACATTTATTGAGATAATTGATAAGTGTGGTAGTGTTGTATTCATCTTTTTTTGTTAGAGTCCCTTGCTTAGTTTTAAGTTCTGTCCTTTAATTTCTGAGTTCTTACTTTGCTGTTGATCCATTGTGATGGTCAGTGTGTAGAATGGGTTGACGTGTTTCCCGTAGAGCTGGTCTTGTTGTGGCGAATTTCCTCAATCTTTGTATATCAGTAAATGATTTGATTTCTCCATCAATTTTAAAGCTCAACTTAGCAGGATATAGCCGGAAAGTGTTCTGTTTAAGTAGATTAAAGGTAGATGACCATTGTTTTCTTGCTTGGAAAGTTTCACTGGAGAAGTCTGCTGTCACCCTGATGGATTTGTCCCTGTAGGTCAACTGGTGCTTACTCCTGGCAACTTGAAGAATCTTTTCTTTTGTCTTGACTTTGGACAGGTTCATCACAATGTGTCTTGAAGAAGCTCAGTTAGAGTTGAGGTGACCTGGGGTCCGATATCCCTCTGAAAGGAGTGTGTCAGAATCTTTGGTGATATTGGGAAATTTTCATTTATAATATTCTCAAGTATGGCTTCCATTCCCCTGGGTCATTCTTCTTCCCCTTCTGGGATACCTATAACTCGTATGTTTGAACTCTTCATAAAGTCCCATAATTTTGTCAGTGAATATTTTGCTTTCTCTCTCTTCTTTTCTGCCTCTTTAACTATCTGAGTTATCTCAAGAGCTTTTTCCTCTACCTCTTAGATTCTTTCTTCTGCATGGTCCAATCTGTTGTTGATACTTTCTATTGCATCTTTAAGTTCCCTAATTGACTGTTTCAGTTCCTTCAGCTCTGCTATATCTTTTTTATATTCTTTATATCATTCAACTCTTATTTGATTCTGTTTTTGGATTTCCTTTTGGTTATTTTCCACTTTATCAGCAGTTTCCTTCATTGTTTTTATCATCTGTATTCTAAATTCCCTTTCTGTCATTTCTAACATTTCTTTATAGGTGAAATCCTCTGCAGTAGCTACCTCATGGTCCCCTGGGGGGGAAGTTGCTCTAGACTGGTTTTTCATGTTACCAGGAGTTTTCTGTTGATTCTTCCTCATGAGTGATTTCTTTTATCCGTTTCTTTGCCCTAACTTTCCTTTTGCTTCCTCTTGCTCTTTAAGTTTTTGTGCCTCTGGACAAGGGTTTCCATGAGTCCTTTTGGTACAGGACCAGAAGGATGAAAAGATTGAAGAGCAAGAAGGTAAAAAAGAAAGAAAAAAAAAAAAGAAAAAAGAGAAAGGAGAAGGTGTGGGTAAAATGGGATATTGACAAGAAGAAGAGAGGCAGAGAAAGAGGGAGACAAGAGCAATACAGGTATACCGAAGGGTACTCTGACCCAACCTTAAAACCCCCCAACCTCTAGGGGTGCCGGGTTGGGTGGTTCCCTGAGGTCAGCAGCTCTTTGCTAGCCTGTTTGACACAGTACCCCACCTCCACCAAGTAGAGAGGAAAGACAAAAATGCTATAAAGCAAACCAAAACAAGCAAACAGAAAACTTTACAGGATAAAATTGGGAGGAAAACCAAATAATAAGGGTAGAAACACTAGCAAAAATGAAGTTCTAATTGTTGAAAAAGGCAACAATGGAAAATTATATTTAAACTAGAAAAATGAAAAAAGAAAAGAAAGAAAAAAAGAAAAGAAAAACCTATAGGGAAAATGTTGAAATTAAAAAAAAAAAAACAAATAACAAAGACAAAGCAGTATATATATCTTGCTGAATATTGTCCGGGGAACAGGTGATCTTCTGGGGTATGAGATGTTAATCACAATGCTGATAACAGGTGTATGAGATGGAGACTGGAGGCCTCTGCTGATTTCTCAAACTCCGCAGGGTGGGGAGCCCAAATCTCTCCTCAACTGCTTAAAAGGCACTTTAAACTGCTAACCTTGGCTAAGCAGAAGCTTTCCCAGGAAAGCACTTATTGCTGGGATCACTCCTGAAATGGCCATCCACTTACTCAGTGTGCCAAAACCAGTCTCACTCTATGCCCCTGAGGGCTAAGGCTGTAAGGCATCTCCGTCCCCGCCTTTAGGCTGCTCAGTGGCTAGATTACTACTCCCTCCTGCCCAACCCTTGCTCTGTGACCCTGAGGGTAGAGCTAGACGGGTCAGTTCTCCAACAGTGGCTCTGTGAGGCCCACAGCCGAATACTATTAGCTCCGTCTGGCTCAGCAGCTCAGTTTGGGGCCCTAGACAACACTTAAAGTCCTCCGCACTCTTGCCCAAATTCTCCCAAGGTAGTTCATCAGAGTGCCAAGTCCAAAAAATCCAAAACAGCTCACAGGTAAAGCCTTTCCAGTTTGTAATCTCACTGCTGCTGTACTTACAGCTGCCAGCGGGATTAGACCAAACGAACAAATGCAAACACTTACCAGTTCTCCACTGCTTTTGTCCTTCTCATGGGATCAAGAAGTCTCTTGCTGACTCCCTGTGTCTCGAAAGGGATGTTTCTGGGAAGATCCCACCAGCCAGAGATGCCTGGAGTCTTCTCTCCCCAGAATCACCGTGCCCAAGTTGCAAGGAAGCTGTTACTCAGCTGCCATCTTGCCGGTTCCCTCCTGTAGTTTTCTTTTATTCATCTGTCAGCATGTCCCAGGGATTTCATTCGTTCATCCAGTTATTGTCTCAACAAATATTTTTCAACATCTCCTATGTGTCTCAGCATGGCCCCTGTGTCTGTGTAGTTAAGTTGCAAGCATATGTCTTGTTATTCTGGCCAGCTCTGGCTGGTTTAGTTCACCAGCCCATTTATACCGTTTCTCTCTTTCACTTTCTAGATGCACATGTTTTCATTTCCATTCCTACAAAAGTAATGACTTCTTTTGTTGTTGTTGTTTTTAGACACAGTCTTGCTATTACCCTGGCTGGTCTTGAACTCCTGAGCCAAGGGATCATCCTGCTTCACCCTTCTATGTTGCAAGGAATAAGTGTACATCATTGTTCCTGGCCACTAATGACTTTTTTTGTTTTCTTTTCTTAGATCTTGCCCTTGAGTAAGGCTAGATAACATAATCTAGACAGGACCTGGTTATGCAGTTAGTGTGGTCAGTGAAATGTTACCTTCTCTCATTCAAGATGAAAGCCCACTCAGCGGCCCTGTTGGTTTATCCTGAACTACCATCTCCAGTTCTGACCCACCTGTCTCTCTACTGGAACTTCTTTCTTCTGGTGTACCAGCTTAAACCTCACAGACCACCACTTTTCTGGATTGGACCTGGATCTATCATCTCAAAATTTTTAATTTTTTAATCATAACTGCTTTTTCCCTAGCAACATTAATGGAACCAAACCCACATTTGTAATCATGAGTTCTCCCACTGTATCCACAGCAAGAGAGGTTGGGGAAATGGTCTTTTCTTAAAAACATTATGGTCCAGAGGTCAGATCAGGCTGCAGGTTCCTTGAGGTCAGGGCTTCTGGTTGACAGTTTGCATTGCACAGTGCCAGCTCCTGGCCTGTGTCCGACATACAGTGGTATTGATTACCATCTGGAAGAGCAGAGTCTGAACCAGTACTTGTGCACACTAGGTAGGTGCTTCAGGACAAGGGAAAAAAATCAGTTGATTATTGTGTTAGTCAGGGTTCTCCAGAGAAAAATAGATAGATTTTAAGGAACTAGCTTATGTGAGTATTCACTTGAATATTCACATGGCTGGCAAGTCCAAAATCTACAGGGTAAGGCTCACAGGTTGCAGACCCAGGGAAGAATTAATGTTGGCATAATGCCCTTTGCCTTTAGGGAGATCTGTCCTTTTCTCTTAAGACCTACAACTGATTGGATGAGGCCCACACACATTAGCAGCATATTGTGTTTTGCTCAAAGTCTACTGATTTAAATGTGAAACTCATCTAAAATATTTTCAAAGAAACAACTAGAATAATGTCTAAATATCTGGGGACTAAGGCTGAGCCAAGTTGACACATAAGACTGACCTCACAAACATTGCTGTCCCAGCAATGTTTTATTGCTGGTTTATTGTTTGCTCTATTCACTTGAGTAAAATGTACCTCTAGGGCATATAGTTGAATGAGAAATACGTTTTATAGATACGATCTCATGTGCAACAAATGTTTATTATTTTACTCTTTGGGAGAGATTCCTCAGTCCTCCAGAGAACATCAAAATTTTAAGAGTATTGTTTTGAATCCACAGGGAGAAAGACGATCTGGACCAACAGCAGTGTGTGTGTGTGTATGTCGGTCTGCACTGACTCACTTATCTTTGCACTAACGCCTAATTCTCTATGTCTAGGTCTGATATTTTATTTCCCACTCTGCTTAACTTTACCTGCCTGTCCCTCCTAGTGCCATCAACTAAAAACTAACTGAACAGTTACTGAAGTGCCCAGGTTTGAATTCTGGTGATGGTCCATCAAGCCAGGTCTTTGCATGTACCCTTCCTCCCTTTCAAGAACAATAGCACCTTCTTGTAGGCAGAAAGAGAACAGCTGACATCTTTTAGAAAAGACACTTGGCAGGGCCATCCCACCTGGTACCTTGCTCACAATTAGTACTCAGTAAGTGTGGAGCTCTGACTCAGTCTCCTTTCCAGACTTTCATATTTGCAAGAGAAGAGTATACCATTTTCCAGCTTGAACCTTCTGGGTGAAGTTTCCTTTTCTTCCCTCTTTACCCTCTAGGTACCAATGCTGCGTATTTGGCTAGGAGCGTAGAGCTTTCAGATCCTTTACTCCCAATGCCTACCAGAAGCTGGAATTAAGATGAGAGTACATATTTGCTCATGGAGAGTAAAACATAAAATAAATATTACATCCTAGAAAAGATATGTGAAGTCACCCCACGACAGAGAAGGTACTTACAGAGAGAGAAAGGAAGATTGAAAGGTGTGAGCAGCCTGGCCTGACTTCTCCTTTCTATCCTAAGGCATGGAGCTTTAGGTTTACAACTCTGCTAATGTAAGTGAAAAGTAGTTTCTGGTGCTTTAATCGGTATTTTTGCTCACACGTGAGGTTGCATCTTTCTGCATGCATGAATTTATCACTTGTGAACTATGTTTGCTCATTTTTTCTAATGGATTCTGGTAGTTTTGTAAAAACAAACACCCCTCCTCCATGAAACCCTATCCTTTCTATAGTAAGATTATTAACTGAGTCATATTGATGCCAAATATTCTCCTAGACCGCAGTTTATAATTAATTGGGTTTATGGTATGTCTTCCACAAAATAGGTGTTAACTTTTATGGGGTCAAATCTACCAGTCTTTCTCCTGTAACTTCTAAATGTCAATCTGTATTTCTCTCCCTCCATTTAGCATTAAATAGAGGCAGGGACGCTCCATCATCTGGCTCTGGATCATCTTGGCACCCTGTATTTGAACAATCACTGACAGCAAAACCAGGAGAGGTTACTTAGCCAGAAACTCAGCAATTTCATGTGGGCTGAGGGAATATTTGTTTGGAGGAAGGTCCTCTTCCCAAAAATGTTTACCCAGGGGAGGATTCTGCTGTAAAGTCCTTAAAATCCGGCTCAGTGCCTATAGCTCAACTGGCTTAAGGCGCCAGCCACATACACCTAAGGTGGCGGGTTCAAATCCCCAGCCCGGACCTGCCAAACAACAATGACGGCTGCAACCAAAAAATAGCCGGGCGTTGTGGCGGGCGCCTGTGGTCCCAGCTACTTGGGAGGCAGAGGCAGGAGACTCGCTTGAGCCCAGGAGTTGGAGGTTGCTGTGAGCTGTAATGCCACGGCACTCTACCCAGGGGGACAGCTTGAGGCTCTGTCCAAAAAAAAAAAAAAAAAAAGTCCTTAAAATCCTCTCTGAGAGGAGCTTCTGAGGGTTGGCTCTGAGAATGAGGTTCCGTTGAGTAGAAGAATATGATTCTGCAGAAAGGTCACGTGGGTCAGGGGGAGCGAGCCCAGGGAGTGGGAGCAGATCCTAAAGAGCAGAAGGGGGTCAGAGGCCTCCTGGGGCTGGGAAACAAAGCCATCTTTTCTTATTTCCTGTTTTTCTTCTTCTTCTTCTTCTTTTTTTTGAGGCCTGGTACATTATTCAGTGAAACAGTTGCTATTTAGCTGAAGTTTGATTTTGCATATTTAAGCCTCCCTTATGAGTTGAGTGTGAGCTGGAGAAATAATTGTAGGTAATTGGGAGGTTTATAGCTGTGTGTAAAATATTGATGCTGTTCTCCAAACCTGGAGTCTTTTCTATATTCAGAGCTGAAAAACTGAAGAAGGGAGGTTGTTTGGAAGTTAATACTTCCTTTCTGATGGGTGGTAACAACTGAAAAACAGTTTGATAAGCTTAGGGAAGGCAACAGGCTAACAATCATTCCAGTTTTCCTGGGGCTGAGGGTTTCCCAGAATGCAAGATTTCCAGTGCTAAAACCTGGACACTTCCTTATGGACTTGCTATCAACACACACACACACACACACACACACACACACAAATTCCACATAATCCTCCCCCCAAATGACACAACACACTTTTTTTTTTTGTAGATAAGAGTCTCACTATGTTGCCCTCCTAAGAGATTCTCAGAAATTCCTGAAGACATTTTTCAGTTTGATAACAAATAATAATAAAGTACAAAAAATGTGCAATGCATTTTAAGGAATTTTTAAGGAAAAAAAATTTATACTCCATAATATTACTCTGAGCGACTGCAAGAAAACTTACATTAGCAGTCAGAAAGAATAAACTAAGATGTTCTAAGAAATAAAACTGGGGTTGTGGTGACTTTGGTCTGTATCGTTCTTATTTAATCTCCCAGTTTTACAAGTAAGCAATGAAAATGAAGAGGACTTACTGGATGACAGTTGTTACTTACAGCTTTTGGGAAGAGGTCACAGCTGAATCAGTCTGTTTATCTTTCATGGGAGGTGTTAATACCTATCTTGTAGTTCATTTTCTTTTAACCCAACACTTTTAGCTCAACCAAAGATTACAAGGATGGTGGAGAATGATGGGCCAGTGTCTGCAAAGAGGCCAGTTAGATGATGAGGCTGCCTTAAGCTGCGAAGCACTGATGCCCTAGAATCTGGGAAATTTAAGCATTATCTCCTGACACCAATCCTTTGTGAGAGCCCAACAGAGGCCTCCCTTGTCTTGAGTGAGGGCTGGCTACTTATTCTTGAACACTTTTGAGCACTTCTATTCAAGAGGGAATGGAATAAAGCAGGGGACAAGTCCCCATCCTCCTCTACTCCCACCTGATATGTCACTATCCTTTCCACAATGAGATGAAGGCACTCAGAGTTTTGAGGAAAGATGGATGGACATTCACACTTACATACCGGCCCTTCCACCAAGCTGCCATATTCTGGTGGAGGCAGGGGGGTGTCTCTGGGACATTCCCCTCACACGGAGGCTCTTGCAATTCCCAGGCCTCTCCAGTGGCTCTCTTCTTTTCTTTTCTTTCTTTCTTTCTTTTTTTTTTTTTTTGAGACAGAGTCTCACTCTGTGTCCTGGGTAGAGTGCTGTCACAGGATAGCTCACAGCAACCTCAAACTCATGGTCTCAAGTGATCCTCTTGCCTCAGTCTCCCTAGTAGCTAAGACTACAGGCACCTGCTACAATGCCTGGCTAATTTTTTCTATTTTCAGTAGAGATTGGGTTGTGCTCTTGCTCAGGCTGATCACAAACTCCTGAGCTCACATGATCCTCACATCTGGGCCTCCCAGAGAGCTAGGATTACAGGGGTGAGCCACCTTGCCTGGCTAGCTCTCTCTTCTTCCAAGCCTGGAAGCGAACTGTGGGACCCATTCACCTCTACTTTTCTAAATCCCTCAAATTCCTGTCTTACCCTGGTATGTCCAGGAGTCCCCTCTATGTTTGTTTAAAGAGTTTGAGTTACAAACAAGATAAGACAGCACATGCTATTTAGAAAGTTTCTGAAAGGGAAGGAAGGAAGGAAGGAATTGTTACATGAAGAAGAAATATTAAAAGGCTTTTTAACTGACCTTATGGGCAGTGCAGTTTTTTTTTTTTTTTTTTGAGACAGAGTCTCACTTTGTCACCCTTGATAGAGTGCTGTGGCATCATAGCTCACAGCAACCTCAAACTTTTGGGCTCAAGAGATGGGGTCTTGCTCTTGCTGGGGTTGGTGTCCAACCTGTAAGCTCAGGCAATCCACCTGCCTCAGCCTCCCAGAGTGCTGGGATTACAGGCATAAGCCACCACCCGGCCAACAGTACAGTTTCATAACATAATAAAAGTATTAAAAACAAGGTTCATAAACCTCTTTATTTTTCCTCAGTTGGCCCCTGAACAAACCAGCTGGTCACCACTGGTCTGTAGAATCCAGCCTGTGCAGAGGGATTTGAAACAAATTCACTTTGCTCACATTGTGAAACATGCAGTATCATATTTTGTGTCATTTTTGCCTACTTTGTGTCATATATTTTCCACAGAACTTTATTTATTACAAACTTCTCTATAAATCTCCATGGTCTGCTCATTTCATTTAATACTTAGGTAATGTACACTGTTTGCACACCATCAAATATAAGCAGTAAAGACAAGATAGCTGGCTGAATTGTCCCTCAAATAATAGAGATTTGTGTTGTTTTTACTCCTTTAATGTTATAATTAATGTACTTATCTTCCCTTTACTTCTGGAGAGATAATGATTTTATTTCTCTAATGTTGTTTCTTCTTTGTACCCAAATAGGTAGGCTTGGTTCCTTTTTGTCTTTGTTGTTGTACAAAAAAAGATTTCTTGAATCAAAAAAACATAGTAAGTTTTATGGTAGCTCCTGGCTTTTGCCTTTGGAAACTTTAAAGCAGCAGAAAAGAGGAAGTTTGAGTTAGTACAGTGACTTTTATGTTTAAAAATTCTATTTTTTAATTTGATAAATTATCAGGTATGTACCATTGACTTTTTACCCCTACATAAGTTATATCAGTACTTCATACTGCAAACAATTCCAGAAGAGTCAGGAGGGGCTCTCAGTATAGTAAGCACAGAGCATAATAATAATAGTTGAGAACACTGTACCTTTAAAAAGTTGAGAGCTACCGCTGACCTATTACTTCTAAAACATGTCTCTCTGAAGTCATCTTTCCTCTTTGCTGGGCTAGAGCTTTATGGATTACCTTGGGGTGATCAAGGGCCCCAGTTTTGCTGAATCCATGTTTAGATATTCAAGGGTGGCTGGGTGTGGTGGCTCACACCTATAATCCCAGCATGCCGGGAGGCTGAGGCAAGAGGATTGCTTGAGCTCAGGAGTCTGAGATCAGCCTGAGCAAGAGTGAGACCCTATTTCTACTAAAAATAGAAAAACCAGCTATTCAGGAGGCTGAGGCAGGAGGATCACTTAAAGCCAGGAGTTTGATGTTACTGTGAGCTAGGCTGACACCATGGCACTGTAGCCTGGGCAACAGAGTTTTGGGAAAAAAAGGTAAATCTCCAAGGGTGACCTTTCTGAGGAGGGGATATAAACCCATGACATGATCTGGTTGGCAGACTTGAATTTCCACTTTGTAAAGCAGAGTGCAAGCCTGGTCAGAATGGGACATAGAGGAGGTGATTTTAAGTGGCGCTGGGGTGTGGACAAGGAAATACAGACTGGGGTGATTCTTAGGAAGGAAAGACCTGGATGGGGACTGTGCCCAGAGAGCCTTGGACACAGCATTCCAGACACTCAGCCAGCCTTGGATGCAGCATTCCAGACACCCAGGTAGTGGATACAAGAGCAGAATAAGAAAGAGTGATGAAAAAGATCAAAGGAACAAATGGGAAATCTGATCTTCCCTGAGCAACCAGTGGCAATTTTATGAATCTCTGCTCCCTCCACGAATGTAGAACACGGAAAGGGCTTCCACTCTGGTTTGACTGGCTTTGGGGAAATGCACAGAAAAGCCAAAGGGACATACTTCTGTGTGGAGAGTCAAGTCTTGCTAGGTGCCAGTGAAGGCCACCAAATCCTTTGGCTAAGCTTATCTCTGCAACTGTGTAGCACTTGAGCCCTGCTCAGCACATCTGAGGACAGTGTGGTATGACTGGGACCAGGGCTGGCAGATTCTGGAGAGGCCTCCCTTTACCCTGCCATATAGAAGACTGTGTACTTTGGATACAGAATCAAGGACAGATACTGGTAGGATGGACTTCTAACTTGTCTGTGGCTACTTTTTGACCAATTTAGTCCAAGTGAGTTACCCTCCACCAGCTGGCACTTGCCAGGACAAAGTTGCTGCTGCTCTAGAAAATTTAATTGTCAATTGTTTGGTTGGGGGCTGTACTGACCTCAGTGTTACAGAATGTTTCTCTCTGAAGGCCTTGATGTGGAATTCCCTACAGTTGAGGCTATTGGAATACCTTCAACGCGGCTTCAACTGGAACAGAGCAGGTAATCCAGATGCGTGGTCAGCTGGGAGAAAGGAAAGGGCGTTGATCAAAACTGGACAGTCAAGAAAGAGGCCTGAGGGTTTGCCATAGGTGACAGAGTTTTTAAAAGTCGGTTTAAAATAAAACACTTCCAATCCAAAAGGCCCACGAATTATTCAGATGATGTCCAAAAGGCATTCTCTCAGCAAACAATGAAGTCATCTTAGAGGATGAGGCCCGCTCGGCCACGTGGGAAAGAGGACACGGCAGCCAAGGTTCCCCCCACGGCCCCGCTCTCCTCTCAAGTCTCAGCCTTCTATTCTCTAGTTAAGGAAGGACCCAGGTTTGGGGCCCCACATCTCCAGTTGCACTTCTGCCCACGCCAGTTGTAGGATTTTTTCTGTGGAGAAAGTGCTGCTTCTCCATAGGCAAGATTCCCTTCTCAGAATCTGACAGCCCCGTTGTGGAGGGAGGAATAGATCATGCTTCCAGAATCATTTTTGGACTGCACTCAGAAAAACGAACTCCGGAGCACCAGGGAGGCACACGGTAACCCCTGTGCCTCACCCTGTCCTCACTGCTTAACTTCTACCTGCGACCTAGAATGTCACTTGAGGCTGGGACCACGTGCGCCCAAACGAATGCCCTCGGCCCAAGGGTATCCATTTCTGACACGAGAAATGGCAACTTTAGTGCCACGCTGGTCGTGGGGCTGAGTCTCCCCAGAACCAGTCCGGTCCTTGCACCCCATCGGGACATTTCAGCTGGCCGGGTTGGGACAGGCAGGCGCCCCGGGGAGGGTCTAGGGCCCAGCCAGCTGCCGAGCTGGTCTGAGAGAGGGGGCGAGGTGCCCGGGAGCCGCGCGTCCCAGGGTGGCTGACACCGTGCGGGGGCGGTCCTGGGAGCCGGGGGCCGCCGAGGAGACCCACGTGCCGGGAGGAGCCGGCGGGGCCACGTGACGCGCCGCGGCGGGGCCGCAGCCCAGAAATAGCCTCGGCGGCAGTTCCGCCCGCGGGCGGCGCGAGCGAGAGCCCAGACAGGAGGACGCCGGCTGGCGGGCGGCGCGGAGGATGCCTGTGCGCCCCGGCCCGGCCCGGCCCCGAGCACATGATGGCGATACGCGAGCTCAAAGTGTGCCTTCTCGGGGTGAGTGCCGGCTGCGGGAGACCCTCGGCCCCGCACCCCCAGTTCTGTGCGGTGCCCCAGTCCCCGGTTCCCCTGTCCGCGAGCCCCTCGGGCCCGCCCCCTCGTCCTTGCGCCCTTCGTCCCGCGCGGCCGGGACCCCCACCTCGTTCCCCGTCCCCCTCGACCCCCGTGCCCCGCTAGTCGCCGGGGTCTCCCTCACCCCGCGCCCCTCGGGCCCGTCCCTCTGCCCGGGGTCCGGTTCGGAGCCTGCTCCCGGCTCCCTGGTGTCGCTCCATCTCCGCCCTCGCCGACCCCGGCCCCGCTCCGGCGTGGCCCGCGACCGCGGTGGGGGACTGGGAGGGTGGCAGTCCCCCCGCCTCCGAGGGCTTCTCCTCCTCCTCTGATAATTTCCTTCCGGCGGAAAGTTTAAGTTGCTCAGCCGGGACGCCCAGTCCTCATTTGCCTCCAAGGGGCAATTGGTTTATATGCTAAAAACAAAAACAAAAACAACCACCACCCCAACCTCACCCCTTCTCAACCAAGGACGAGAAGACCGAGGGGGATGGCCGGGTTGGAACGTGACGGGGCGCGGCACGGTGGAGCTGCGCGCCCCGTAAACTTTCTTCGCCGCGGATCCGGAGAGGCAAGGGGAGAACGTCCTCCCGCTGCTCCCCAACTGGGTCTTTCTCGGCCGGTAGGAACTGTCACCCCGCCAACCCTCCCGACTGGCGGATGACACAGGGCAGCCCCTTGGAAGCTGCCCCTGGGCGTCTGGATCATTTTTAGGGTCCTTTCCTTTTGAGTGCCCACGTTCATATTCCGGAATTACTTTTTTTAGAAGAAGAGCTGATTTCAAACGCGTTTCCAGCAGCCTTTGGCACCGACGCCTGGCTGATGGCCCCTGCGGTTGGCAAAGCTAGCCTCCCGAGAAAACCATTTACTAAAAAAAGAGCAGCCTTTGAAAGGGTAGCGCCATTCTTGCACTAACTGGTCGGTCAAGATGGATGTACAAGAGGTGTACAAAGAGGAAATGATTCTAGGCAGGATTGAATTGTACCAGAGGGCGGGCTTGTCCAGGCTTCACCTGGGCTCTCCTGCATCCTTGGGCTGAAGACTGTCTTCTCCCATCACTGTCTCCCATCACTGGCCTCTGCCAAAACACTAACTAGATTGTCCAGTTGGCCTGGAATTTCAGGGCATCTGGCAAAGGCCATCCCTTCCCCCGGAGCCACGCTCCCCACCTCTTTCCACTTGCCTAGCCTAGCTGGGATCTGGGTGGGTCGCTGTTCTGGTCTTTCTGGTGACCTTTTTGTGTTGCGGGAGTGGGTTTTGCTCTTGGCCAGGCTCTCTAATATAATCCAGACGTAAATTCCAGGAATCCCATGGTTCCTTCTGGGGAGCCATTTCAGTCTTATGAAAGGCCTTCAAGGACTTGGAAGGAATGTTATGTCCCAAGGAATCAAGAGGAAATTTTGACATGGGGAAAAATGAAGTAGGATATATTTTTGCCTTTTTTAACACTTTCTCTCTTGTCATCTTCTTAGGTGGCACAAGCCCTGCCTCATCACATGACTCTTTAAGATTTTCAGTTTCAATATTTAGGGGCAAGTCTCTATATCCTCTGATTAGGACACTGATCAAGTGGCCAGAGCCTTGATCAGTGGAGGAGGCTGGACACCTGGGCTCTCATCCTTTCCTAGAAACTAGCCGTGAAGTTTTAGACAGGTAACTCAGTCATGTCATCTATGAAATGGGCACAATAACAGCTTCCCTCCTAAGGCAGAAGACTATGCCAGATGGTCTTTTAAGATACATGGTACCATTCTGGGAGACAACATCTCTTAACATCTTTCTCTCTCCTCTCCAGGAATGAAACATTCTTCTGGAAGGGCCTCCTACAGTCAGTGTCTCACCTTCCTTTGCTGGTTCTTTGTCACGGGTTTGTTGGTAGGAATTTGAAAAGTTTTAGTCATACTGAAATCAGAGGATATCTTACATGAAAGGGCAAAAGACCTTAGCATCCACACTGAGTAAAATTTTTTAAGTTCCCTGGTTTGGCCAGTCCTTGTCCTGGGCAAGATGTGTGCGGCAGGCTGTATTGTTCGGCTTCTGGTTCAAATGGACTAGTTCTCTGGGAGGATGACACATGAGGAAGGTCAAAGCTGTTTTAACAGCCTTGGGTTTACTCTTTTGACTGGAGAGAACCTGTGGGTCAGAAAATGGAAGAAGGTGTCTCTGCTGAATCCAAAAGTCCTTTCAGAATATTAACAGGAACCCCAGGCTCCTTTGTTCTTTGGTTTAGGAAGGTCATTTCTGGGTGTAGTCTGGCATGTGGCTGGCACTCAGCTTCCTGTTTTTTTAGCCATGCCACACCTCCCTGAAGTCTCAGGATGATGAAGACCCCGACTTCCAATTGCCGCTATTGGGGGCTCTGTCCACTGGATTCCCCTTAGGCTATGATAAAGAATGTGGCCACTGTAACCAGAGTCTTTTTGTGCCCGGTGGTGTGCCTGGCTTTGATTAGTTGGGGACATGCTTCTCGTTTAGGGCACAGATTGTTTTAGGCTTGGATAGTACAAACTTCTGTCCCAGGCTTCTAACTGGTGACTCTTTGATGTAGTCTCTTGTTCCCTCCATGGGGTGGGAGGTTCCTATTTCCTGATACTAGGGTCATTTGCAGCAGGTGGGGGTGCGCCAGCTGGCATGTCTTTATCTGATGCTTCTCCTGTTTTCTCTACATGTTGGGCATGTCTGATGTTGTTTCTTTTGGTGAATACTCCCAAATGGGATGGACAATGGCCTGTGGAACATTTTCTGAATGCATTGTGCTCTTGGAAAACTAAGGACTTGAGAACGTTAAGTGTATTTAGGTTACCTGTTATAAATTCTTGGCTCACATTCACATGTAGACTTTCTCATGTTCATTCCATATGACAACAGCCCAGCAAGCTCTTGTGAATGCCCTTTCCTGGCATAAGCTAGGCCATCTGTAAAAGTGGGCCATGCAGGAAGGTGTGTATAATGGGGGCAAGCACCTTGGGTAGAGGGTCTTGGACTCCTAGAACTCCATGAGTGTCATTCTTGCCATTAAAGTGCTAATAATTCCACTTTGTAACCCGAGCTAGTATTATGAAACATGGAGCTTAAAGACAACACCCTTAAAAACAGCAAAGTATGTTAAAAAAAAAAAAAAACTAACAAAAACAATGTTGAGGCAGCAGTTGTTTCAACCCCAAAGGTGGAAAGTTTCCCAGTATGCATTTTTAACACACATCACCACGTGGCAAAAAGCAGGAGAGAAAGGGAGGAGGATGAGGAGCAGGAGGGCTTTATTTTGTTATTTCCTCTGGGTATGTGTGTGCCTGCATTTAAAAACTGCTTCCTGATGGAATCCCAGAGAGATTTATATTTGGACTTTGGTTGTCTTGACAACAATTTAGAAATTTCGACCACTTCCTCCATATCTGGGTGAGCTGTTAAAAGACAACTGAGGCTTCACTGCTTCTGGTAAGGAGCTTGTTGAAACAACTTTGGCCTTTGTGAGAGTGTAGTGACTTGCCAAAGAGCAGCCAAAGACCTGGGATTCCGTGTGACGTCTGAGTAATGGGGACTTTATGTGTCCACGACCTTCACGTGGAAGGGTTCTGTGATACCTGAGGGTACTAGAATCTAAGAGAGGAAGTTCTGCTGGGAAGGCACAGCAGTCCCAGCATAGCCAGCTGGGGGAGGCAGCTGTCACGTTTGTTTTCCGAGTCTGAGACCTCTCTGTGGAAAGTATGGTTCAGCATTGGTGACTCCAGGTAGCTTCTCTGTTGCATGAGAATAAATATAAATGATATAGTGGGTGTCTCCCCCGCAGTGCCTGACGTGTGGTAGCACTGTGCCCTGTGCTCCCAGGCCAGGGTGCTGCCACCCATTAGGGTCCTTTGTTCTTCTCTTGCTCAGGGTCAGCATTGCTGCATTCCTCCCTTAGCTTTCAGAGCCCCGGGCAACTCTGGTGTGTGTGTCAGAGTCATTTGTGGAGCATTTTCAAACTTCTCATAATCCCTTCCCCCACCTTATGTTTCTTAATTTGAGCTGTTGTAACACAGATACCACAAATGGAGTGAGTTAAACAATAGACACGTAATTCTCAAAGTTCTAGAGCAGAGGTCCTCAAACTTTTTAAACAGGGAGCCAGTTCACTGTCCCTCAGATGGGCCCCAGGACGAGTTGGCTGCTAAGCAGGACAGATAGTGGTAGCAAAATCACTCAGCGAGCCAGATAAATGTCCTAGGTGGGCTACATGTGGCCCATGGGCCGTAGTTTGCGGATGCCTGTTCTAGAGGCTGGGGAATCTAAGGCCAAGGGTGGCAGATCGAGGGGCTGGTGAAGACTCACTTTTTTTTTTGTTTAATTGAGATAAAGTCTTTGTCACCCTCAGTAGAGTGCTGTGGCGTCACAGTTCACAGCAACCTCAAACTCTTGGGCTTAAGTGATTTTCTTGCTTCAGCCTCCCTACTAGTTGGGACTATAGGCACCTACCACAATACCTAGCTATTTTTTTTAGTTGTTGTTGTTTGTTTAGTAGGCCTGGGCTGGGTTCAAACCCACCAGCCCTAGTGTATATGGCCAGTACCCTAACCACAGAGCTATGGGCACCCCCTTTTAAAAAATTTTTTTTAAATTTATTTTTATTTTTTTTAAGACTCACTTTTTGGTTTGCAGATAGCTGCCTGCCTGCTGTGTCCTCATTGCAGAGGGAGCACTCTGGTTTCTTTGTCGTTTTATAGGGACACCAGTCCCATTCATGAGGACTCTGTACTCATAACCTCATCACCTTCCAAAGTCCCCACCTTCTGATATCCTCTCATTGGAGATTAGGCTTCCACATAGAAAGTTTCCACATAGGAATTTGGGTGGAACACAGCACTATCGCAGGTCTGCTGTCCCCAGGTGCGTGGCCCTTACCTTCGTTCTGGTCTGATGTTACTGTTATAGTGAGTGCGTTATATCCCTTAGGTCTGCTCCAAGGCTAACGCTATTGGAAAATAGAAAACCTTACATTTTAAGGTGCTGGAACACAAAAAGATTTTGAACTCACTAAATGAAAAAGGAATTCAAAATTTAGTTGAGTCCAGAACATTGAACTAATTTGGGGCTTGAATGCCTATGCAAATATTACACTTCCATTTGTCTTATTTTTTGTAGTTTATGATATGTGTTTGAAAATGGAATAGGCATTCATTCCTTTGGCTGTTCACCATTTACTGAGTGCTCCTTTTATGCTGGGAATGGTGGGTGGCTGCATGGGGACAGGCTGTCAGTGGGCCCTGCCTTTCCAGGGTTGTGGACACCCCCACTGTGAGCTCTGGGGCATGGCTTGTGTTTTTATTAAAGCACATAGTGCGGCACATCATGCACTTGACACGTCTTACTAGGCAGGAGGACATCTGAGAGACACAGCTTTCTTGCTCAAGGTCTGTTTTAGGTACCTTCTGTGGCAGGTGCTGTTCTAACTCTGCTGGAGGTGGAAAGTAGGTAATGTGGGGTCCCGGTCCCTGCCTGGCATGGAGAGGCCCCTGGTTGGGCAAAAAACACAGCCATGTGCTCAGAACTGCATTAATGGCCCATGCCGGTGCGGTGCGTGTGATGCTGGAGATGTCACACCTGCAGTGGGGGACGATGGAAGGTAAGTTAAATACAGTGGGAGGTGGGGAGGGCTCGTCTGGCAAGGCCTTGTGGAATAGGAAGTATTTCAGCAGAGGGTGGGGGCTTTGATGGTGGAGGAAGACAGCACAGTTCTCCCATCTCATTAAATTTTAAGTATATTTAATAAGATTAATTGTTTTTTTCTTTTTAGAGACAGGGTCTCACTCTATCTTCTCACTATGTGACAGGATCATAGCTCATAGCAACCTCAAACTTCTGGGCTTAAGCAATTCTCCTGCCTCAGCCTCTTGAGTGGCTGGGACTACAGGCATGTGCCACCAAGGCCTCGCTAATTTTTCTATTTTTTAGTAGAGATGAGGTCTTGCTATGTTGCCCAGGCTTATCTTGAACTCTTGGCTTCCAGGGATCCTCCTACCTTGGCTTCACAGAGTTCTGGGATTACAAGTATGACCCACTATGACTGGACCCCCAATTTTTTTTCTAATTATTTGAAAGTAAGTTGCAGATACAGTGATGTTTTACCCTTTAAATACTTTAGGATATATTTTTTTTTTTTTTGGAAAAAGGGCATTCATTCTTTTGCATAACCACAATACCATTATCTCACTCCCCCCAAATTGAACAGAGGTTCAATAATAGTATCAAACATATAGCCCATATTCAGATGTTATCAGTTGTCAAAATAACTGAATATGTCCCATATCTGAATATGTTTTATATAGCTTTTTAAAGGGTCCAGTCATGTATTATATTTGGTTGTCAAGTCACTTTAGTCACTTTGTATCTAAATCAGTCCCCTCCTTTTTCCCCATAATGTTGGTGTTTCTGAAGAATCCAGGCCAGTTGTCCTATAAGAAGTCCCAGTATCTGGACGTGTCCAATTGCTTCTTCATTGCTTCTTTCAGGTTAAATGTTTTGGAGTGGATACAATGTAAGTGATGTTGAATGGCCTTTTTATTATGTGATCATGTATTATGTTAAAATACTCTTTCCACCTATCTCTATGGCATTCATTCAAAGAATATTTTTTAGGGTCCAGATGCAGTGGCCAATGCCTGTAATCCTAGAACTTTGGGAGGCTGAGGTGGGTTAACTGCTTGAGCTCAGGGGTTCAAGACCAGAGACCACCCTGAGCAAAAGTGAGACCCCATCTCTACTAAAAATAGAAAAACTAGCCGGGCGTGGTAGTTGGCACCTGTAGTCCCAACTACTCTGGAGTCTGAGGCAAGAGGATCTCTTGAGCCCGAGAGTTTGAGGTTGCTGTGAGTGATGATACCATGCCACTCTACCCAGAGTGAGTGAGACTCTGTCTCAAAAAAAAAAAAAAGAAAAGAAAAGAAAAGAAAAAGAGTATTTCTTAGTTTCTACTAAGAAAGTGTCAGGCAGTGGTATTTCTGAGCAAAACAGACATAGGACTTTGACCTTGCGTGGGCCTATGTTTTAGTAAGAAGGTGGGAAAAATATTATGTGGCCTGTTAGGAGGTAGTGTTTGGTACACAGGAAAAGAAGGCAAGATGACTGAGCAGAACAAGGGTGCAGAGAGCCTTGGGAGCAGGTTGGTGGGTGGCTGGCTATTGAGTGTGCTCAGTTCTTCAGAGACAGGGTGGAAGCCTGTACCCATTACTTCCCCTGTGGCACCCCTGCTGAGCTGTGGAGAGGAGCACAGTGTCCCGAGGAGCCAGAGCTTTCTTTCTTATTGCTTGACTTTGCTAGAAGAAATTGGGAAGAGAAAAGTGAGATTTGACAGTAGGTCTCTTAATGGGTTTCTCACTGTGGGTTTCTTTCTTTCTTTCTTTCTTTTATTTTATTTTATTTTTTGACAGAGTCTTACTCTGTCACCCTCAGTAAAATACCATGGCATCACAGCTCACAGCAACCTCCAACTCTTGGGCTTAAGCGATTCTCTTGCCTCAACCTCCCAAGTAGCTGGGACTACAGACGCCCTCCACAATGCCAGGCTATTTTTGTTGCTGCTTCTGTTTTAGCTGGCTGGGGCTGGGTTCGAACTTGCCACCCTTGGTATATGGGGCCAGTGCCATACCCACTGAGCCACTGGCACCGCCTGTGGATTCTCTTAATGAATCTTTTTCTACTATATTTCCTTACATTCGATGCCTTCCTTAGATTTGTTCACCTTCTCTGAAAGTCATGAATATGGCTTCTGTTTGCTTTGTATTTAACTCAGAAGATAACTAAGATACCTTTCTGTTGGCCTAGAGGTGCCTAGAAGAGGAGTTGTCAGGAATTAATGGGCCCTACAGGGCAGCCAGTGGAGCACAGCGGACATAATTTCCCTTCTATTTTCTCTTCTTTGAACAAGGTAACCGCAGAGAGCTAGATCCCTTTCTATCAACATATTTGTTTTTCTGAAAGAAAAAGATACTTGAATTTTTCATTGTTAACTTCTTTCTGCACTCATGGTGTCACTATTTTAACTGGGATCTGCAAATAGAATGTGTAGTCTGAAAATGTGCCTCTAACAAGAATTTTTCCCTGAGAGGGAAGAAGAGGGAAGGAGAAGAAGAATGAAGAGAAGAAAAGAGAGAGAGACACATACACCCTGCTTAAACTTGCCCCCTGCAAATAGAATGAGCAAAATGTTCTTGTTTCCTTTTTAATAATCAAATTATTGGCCATTACTATTTACATTATGACAACTTTAGGAACATCTTTTTTTTAAAGAACATCTCGTAACTACATACTTAATAAACTTATTCATTTTCGAAGCTAAAATATTTTCTAAACGTTTCTATAATTCTAAAGAGCTAATTTTTTTTATTATAAAGTGTCTTAGTCTGAACAGACTCTTGCAGCAAAGTACCATAGACTGGGAGGTTATAAACACCAGAAATGTATTTCCCACAGTTCTGAAGACTGGAAGGCCAAGGTCAGGGTGCCTGCATGGTCAGGTTCTGGTGAAGGTCTCTTCCAGGTTGCAGACTGCCCTGGTCTGGTCATGTCTGGGTCTGTGGTGGGAGGGGTGAGGCAGCTCTCTGGGCATCTTCATAAGGATACTTACCCCAGGCCTGAGGGCTCCAGCCTCATGACCCAATCACCTTCTAAAGCTGCTACTTCCCAATACCATCACTTTGGAGTTTATGATTTCAGTGTATGAATTTGGGGATCACATATATTCAGACCATAATATAAAGTAATACATGCTCATCTTAATCAAAATTTTGATCTATTTGTGAGGTAGGGTGTTGGGGGGTCAATGCTGACAAACCTGAATGACAGCTGGGAAATGACACTGGAAAAAATTTCTTAGCACCAGTTTTAAGGAAAAATAAGTCTGAGGATGCCTGGAGCAATCTTACGCTAACCAGGCTGTAGGCCGAGGTAATGCAGCCCCTTCCTTAGCAAAAGTGCATATGTAAAAGATGGGGTTAAAAGAATCCCAAGATCCCAAGAAGACTGGGTAGAGAGAAAGCCAAGGTAAGGGGCAGGGGCTTGATAAATAGCCAGTGGGATATATAAGGAGAGGGGAGGGAGAAGCCAGTTCTGTTCAGGTAGGGGAAGTAAACCAACAGTTTAATCCTTCCCATCTGTTGACTCTCAAATTGGTGGGCCTAGTCTGTTCTGACCAGGCAGGGGGACACCTCGGATTCTTTTCCTCTTTTTTGATTCTAAAGAACCCCCAGAAACTGCCCATCTGTGGGTTCTCCCTGTTTACCTCAGAATTGAGGGGGGCGCTCCGCTGAGAAGTCAGCCTCTCTACCGTCCACAGTTGGGGAAATGACTAAGTAGTGAAAAGATATGTGTTGGTTTAGCTGTAGCTGTACAGGTGCAGGCACAGGAGGATGCATTACGGGCGCGTCTCTGCGCCCAGCCACGTCCTCTGTAGTTGGTTTGCAGCCATCCCACCTGCCCTCCTTGTCCTCCTTGTCCTGATGACTCGCCCCTTCCTTCTCCTCCCTTCCCCTCTGCTTCTGTTTTGCGTTCACATGACTACTTCTTATTTTATAATCAACAACTGCACCATCCTGCCCTGTATTTCTTGCATTAGTTATGTCTCTGTTTTTCTCTGACCCTGCAGGAATTTTTTTTTTTTTTCAGTTTGCCATTCTCTCTCCTCTCACAGTGACTCATCAGTCCGACCTCCTTGAGAGAGGCATCTGGGGCTTCACTCTTACAGGAATATGTTTCTAACCATTGTTAGTATTTGCACCCATATATTGAGTGGGCGTGTGGCCTCCTTCCCGCTGTGTCACGCAAGGACACCTGTGTTTCACCCAGCCTGACTGGGCTTACCTTTTAGAGAATGACTCTGGACATTCCCTGAGTTTTGTTGTTTTAGTGTTAAACACAACAAAAAGGCATCTGTGTAAAGTAAATGAGGATTTTAACCAACTGTTAATGGGCAGTGAGGATACTGGGAGGGATGAAGAGAAATCTTTGCTTATCGGCAGTTGGCTGGCTACTCTGCACGTGGGCCAGTAGGGCCATATAACAATTGCTCACAAGGGAAGGACTCTGCCCTGAGGCCTGGAGTGTAGCAGAGGACTTGGTCTGATAGGGCATGAGCAGGAAGAGCTAAGTAACAACGCCAGCCATTCCAGTGGGATGCTTAGCTGCTTAGATGCTGGGTGTTTGGAAGGTGGCAGCCAGTGGCATTTGGGATAGCTGGGGAGGGTCTGTGAGTGCTGCTGAGGAGTAGAAAAAGGGCTGATGTCAGGTTAGGTACAGAGAGGGGTGTGTCTGGGAACAAGGGTGCTGGCTCTGCTTTTTGATGTATCCACATATGGGGAGAAGGTTCTGAGAAGACTTAGGTGTCAGAGTGGCAGATTTGGGCTTATAAATACTTGATTATTTATTTTGCTTCTCTGTTTTGGTTTATTTAGTAAGCATACATTATACTTTGTATTGTACTGTGGAGTCCAAGGAGATGTCTGACCAGTACAGATCTGTTTGAGTCTTACTGGAAGTACTTGGTATACTAATAATAAAGTCTGAAAGTAAATTTGGGTCAGATTGTGAAAAAGCCTTGAAATTTGAAAGTGTCTACCTTTGGGTGGTGAAATGACAGGTCTGTCAACAACAGGACATAGGTTTTGAGTGACTTTATCAGGTAATGTTGTGCTTTTATCTGTGCAAGCCATTCCTTGTGCTCCCTGGTCTGTCACAGGACAGCAGCCACACCCTTTCCGGGCACAATCACCTCTGCAGGGTGGGCATCAGCTTTCTTACCATTCTTTAATCTCATGGAGAGTTAGAGGCTGTGACCTGCTCTCAAGAGTTCTGCAGGTGGGGGCGGTGCCTGTGGCTCAGTGAGTAGGGCACCGGCCCCATATACCTGGCCGCGGCCAAACTGCAACAACAACAACAACAAAAAGTAGCTGGGCATTGTGGCGGGCGCCTATAGTCCCAGCTACTCAGGAGACTGAGGCAAGAGAATAGCCTAAGCCCAAGAGCTGGAGGTTGCTGTGAGCGGTGACGCTACAGCACTCTACCCAGGGCGATAAAGTGGACTCTGTCTCTAAAAACAAACAAACAAAAGAGTTCCTCAGGTGTTCTGTGTGTATATTCACTTCTGTTTTCCGTGTGCTTATTTCATTGAAGAATAAATAACATTTCATCCTGGCTCTTGCAGGCCATTGTCGTATAACAGAATGGCCATGTCACAATCTAATTCTGATTAAAACTGGCTAGCAGGAACTGAACTGAGGCCAAGTTAACACAGAAACAGTGCTCTGGGCGTGTCAAGAGTGCAGAATCCTGTAGCACCTGCCTGGGGTATTCACTGAGCACCTTCAGTGTGCCAGGCAGTGTCTAGGGGTTGGGGACACAGCAGGAAACAATAGGGACCCATAGGCCATGACCTCATGGAGCTGAAATTACATAAGAGAGACAGACAGCACTCAGACAGCGAGAGTGACGGTGGTGGTAGGATAAAGCAAGCAGGGAAGGGGGCTGGGGTGCTGTTCATAAGGGATGGTTTTAGGTAGTGGCTTGAGAAAGTTGTCACTGAGAAGGGAGCATGTGAAAGCCAGAGAGATAGCTGTATGGGCCTGCTGGTGCAGGGTGGTCTGTGGAGCTGTAGGCAGGCTGTGTGACTGGGGCAGGGGAGGAAACGGGGTTGGGTCAGGTGTGGGACCAGAGTACATGGGGTCTTGGGGGCCAACAAGGGGACTTTGGCATTGCCCTAGGATGGCCCGGGGAGCTTGTGAAGGTCTTTGTGCAGAGCAGTGACACGATCTGACTGGTTTTTATGAGGCTTCCCAGCAGCCAGGCCCACAGGAGGGTGCAAAGGCAGAAACAAGGGCTCCACAGAGGCAATGGGGACCTGCAGAGTACAGCAGCAAGGTGGCAGGCACGGCCCAGGCCAGAGTGGGCTCAAGGGAGCTGTGTTTGAAGGCAGAGCTCACAGACTGTGGAGGAGACTGAGCCACAGTGTGGCCTGTGGTGCCAGAGCCGTGCAGACCCCAGCAGAGCAGCATCATCTGTGATGGGAAACTAATGCAAGTTGGATGTTATCAGCTTTGCAGTTCAATTTGCATTTAATCAATATGTTTATGTCTGTCTTGTAGTTTCAGAATAGCCCAGTTTGTATCTGCTGTTACTATTTGTGTGTAATTACACAGTAAGCTAGTTAACATCTGCATTGGCATCTACGGGATTGTTTTCCCCCATCATAAAGTATGTAGAGTTTTAGAGGGGCCTGGGAACCCTGCTCTCATTAATCACTGTGCCCGGCCAGGGGCTAATGCAGTCCTGTGTTTCCCACTGGTGTGTCAGGGTGTTGGCAGAACTCTGCGTTCCTGTGACACCACAGGTGGAACTTGGGAGTGTGTCCTCAGGTGTGGTGGTGTCTGCCCAGACACTGCTCTTCCTGCAGGAGCAAGCCTATGCTTTCACTGCTTTTTCTGGTGTGGCATATTAATGGGCAACTTTGAAAACTCTAGTTCAGTGGATCTCAACCTTCCTAATGCTGCAACCCTTTAATACAGTTCCTCATGTTGTGGTGACCCCCAACCATAAAATTATTTTCGTTACTACTTCATAACTGTAATTTTGCTACTGTTATGAATCATAATGTAAATATCTGATATATAGGATGGTCTTAGGTGACCCTTGTGAAAGGGTCATTTGACCCCGAAAGGGGTCGCAACCCACAGGTTGAGAACTGCTGCCTGAGATAATCGCACGGCTACACCAGATTCTGTTGGAACCTTGAAATCCATATGGCAGAATAAAGTGAAGAATGCATTGGGGCTTCCTTCTTAGAATCATTGTTATAAGGATGTGAGTAATGAACTCAGTCATTTCAAGATCTTCTAAAACAATTCATTTTATAAGGAACTATTAATAAATGTGGCAAATCAATTTTTTAAAAACAAGTTATTTAAAAAGATGAATTGTATTATTCCTAGATCTCTCATAGGTTAATCTTACTTAGTAATAAGTTGATTTTCTTAGTCTGTTTTGTGCTAACAGAATACCTGAGACTGGGTAATTTATAAAGCATAGAGGTTTATGGGTGGCGCCTATGGCTCAAAAGGTTAGGGCGCTGGTCCCATATTGTAGCAGTCCGTATAGCCTATGGCTAAGAGGAGTGAGAGTTATAGGAAATACCTGTAATGGAACACCTTGGTGAAAAGGGCATGGAGAGAGATTTGGTTCTAACAAGCATGAGAGAGCTCGCGAGATGAGAGCATTGGTGAATTGGCAGTCTCTACACCTGTGGTGTTGAGAAGCACGAGCTCAGCCCTATATTAGGCTGGAGGAGAAGGCAATCAAGAGGCATGAGCATTCTATCACGGATTCACTTACTCTGACTCTGTCTCCTCTCCTGCCTGCAGAACGCCAGCACGGCGTCTCTCTGCTGAAGATTACCAAGCTCTGCTAGACTGAGATCTATCTGTTCTAAGAAGACCTTTACTCTCTCTAAGATACTCTGTCTCTTTCTCTCCAGCTAAAGTAGCTAGCCCTCAAGCACCTAAGAGAAATTGTTCCTGAGCAAGGTAGCTTAGTGGTCCACGTCCAGAACCTACCTAAGCTGGGCCCGAGACCTGGCCAGTCCTGGGCCCTGACAAGTGGTGTCAGAAGCGGGATAGTGAACGCCACTGACAAATGGTGCTTTGAGCAGGATTCACTGAGCATGGACCGAGGGGAAAATAAGCTTTAGCAAAATAAAAAAAGGAGAAATAGAAATGCTTAGAGGGAAAGGAAATATCTAAGAAAGACAGCCAACAGCAGGCCTTTCTCAATCGGTTTTTCCTCTTCTTTCCTATGTTTTCTTTTTCCAAATTCTACTTCTGTGGGAAAAAAGCTGGTAAAATCCTTTAGTCTCTTCTGTGAAGTGGCTAGAGAAAAACAGAAAAAAGCCTCTAAATAAGAGGGAACGAGAAAAGCTAGACCTAGAAGATAAGAATCTTTAGTAAACAAGCCTTTGGTAAAACAGCAAAGAGAAAAGTTTGGGAATAGGTTGCAAGAGTTTATTAAGGTAGGGAAGAGAACTTCTGCCTTCCCCTAATACCTTCGCCCAATGCCTGCAGGAAGCAGCTTTTGAGAGACCGACGCCCAATTCCCTTTTTGGCAGTTAAGAATTCTGTTTAAAAAGAAAAGAATTGAGGTAGATTGAGGCTGGTGAAGAAATAGTGGAAGTAAAGTTTTGTAAAACAAGACTCCAGAGTAAAAAGAAATAGCTAAAGAGCTCCTGTCTCTTTAAAGCAGCCAAAGGTTCTGAGAATTGAAAGGGAAAGATTGTAAAAAGTAAAAAGGCCAAAAGAAAAAAACCAGTAGAGAAAAATCATGGCAAATGAGATACAGTAGTTGAAATACAGTTGAGAGCTCAGATGAATCTTATAGTAGAAGCAGGTAAATGCTATATTGACATCTCTAATTGGGCAGCTGGAAGATCAGAGGGTAAATCCCCCAGTTAACATCAGATGCCATAAATGTGGGAAGCTAGGCCATAAGAGAAAAGAGTTTAAAAGGGAAAAGAACGTTGAATGCTAAAAAAAGGAACAAAGAGCATGTAAACCTCCAGGTGTATGTCCCAAGTATAAAAAAAGCTTTCTCTGGGCCAAACAAATGCCATTATCAACTTGATAGAAGATGGAACACCTTTATTATAGGGAAATTATCAGTTGGGCTAGACCCAGGACCCACTGGTAAATGAAAGAAAAAAGAGTTTAATATTTTCATATCAAACCATTCTCAGAAAAAACAGTATAATTCAATTCTATGCTGTGGGAGCACTCTGCCAGCTTGGTTAGACCTGTGGTGCCTTAGTATAAAACAGGAAATTAAACCAGACCAATGGATGACAATGGATAATAATTAGACTAAATATGTTTGTGGAATATTAGATTATCCTGCATGGTGAAGGGGTAACTGACCTTTCATCAGTGTCTGTGCACTACAACCGGGTCCAGCTAAGGAGACTGGACACGGCCCAAAGGGGAAGTGTCACTCGGAAGCAAGTGAAGCCTTTGGAAGATTATGAGAGGTGAGAACAAAGGGAGGGAAGAGTAAAAGTTAAACCACCTTTGTGCTAGGAAACTCCATTTGA
>NW_003852588.1:2138096-2144145 GCF_000181295.1 Otolemur garnettii
TGGAACACCTTGGTGAAAAGGGCATGGAGAGAGATTTGGTTCTAACAAGCATGAGAGAGCTCGCGAGATGAGAGCATTGGTGAATTGGCAGTCTCTATACCTGTGGTGCTGAGAAGCACGAGCTCAGCCTTATATTAGGCTGGAGGAGAAGGCAATCAAGAGGCATGAGCATTCTATCACGGATTCACTTACTCTGACTCTGTCTCCTCTCCTGCCTGCAGAACGCCAGCACGGCGTCTCTCTGCTGAAGATTACCAAGCTCTGCTAGACTGAGATCTATCTGTTCTAAGAAGACCTTTACTCTCTCTAAGATACTCTGTCTCTTTCTCTCCAGCTAAAGTAGCTAGCCCTCAAGCACCTAAGAGAAATTGTTCCTGAGCAAGGTAGCTTAGTGGTCCACGTCCAGAACCTACCTAAGCTGGGCCTGAGACCTGGCCAGTCCTGGGCCCTGACACCATATTCCAGAGGTGGCAGGTTCATATCCAGCCCTGGCCAAAAAAAAAAAAAAATAGAGGTTTTTTTTGCTTTTGATTCTGGTGGCTGGAAAGTCCAGGATTGGGCAGCTGTATCTGGTGAGGGCGTCAGGCTGCTTCTACGCAGGGCAGAGGTGGAAAGGGAACGTGTGGGCAAAGAGATCACATGGCTGGAGATGATACAAAAGAGACCTGGAAGAAGCCAGACTCTTTCAACAACCTTCTCTCTGGGGAACTCATCCATTCCTGCTAGGGCTAGAACTTACCCACCCAAGGGGAGGGCATTAATTCACTTACTGAGGGATCCACCCCCATGACCCAAGCACCTCCCCCTGGCTCCACCTCCCAACACCACCACACTGGGGCACAGTGGTCTGGGACAGGTGGACTGCCTGAACTCACAGGTTTCAGACCAGCCTGAGCCAGAGCGAGACCTCATCTTTAAAAATAGATGCGTGATGTGACCGGCGCCTGTAGTCCCAGTTACTTGCGAGACTGAGGCAAGAGAATTGCTTGAGCCCAAGAGTTTGAGGTTGCTGTGAGCTGTGATGCTATAGCACTCTATTGAGGGCAACAAAGTGAGACTCTGTCTCCAAAAAAAGAAAAAAATCAACAGTTTGAGTGGTGACAAACAAACCATATATATGCAAACTATAGCAAGGACCTAGTATCTACTATTGTATAACTAAAATATAAAATTTAAGAATATTGTTGAAATAGTTCATGTGATTTAAATATTTTGCTGCTATTACTGTGAATTACAAGGTTGCACATTTCACTTGCATCAGTACTTCTTCTGATTTGTTAATTATAACTGTGGTGTCACAACTAAACAAAAGTATACCTTATTTGTGTTTATGAACAAAGCAGTTATAGTACTTGTACCTTCTTCATATGTCCTTGACTTCTTAATTAAAAATATCCATGGATGAAAGAAAAGCGGTAAGAATTTCTAATTGTTTCTACTTTGAGTGTTGGCGACATCACTAATAGTTGAGAAGGGTAGGCACAGGCCCAGGAATCCTGCCAAAACTTACTTCTTTTCAGAGAATGTCTTTGACTAGGGAGGATGTAGGTAAGCAGATAAGCTTATAATCACACCAGTCTGCGAGAAAAGGTAACACCCTGTGGTCATATGGTGCCTAGACTCATGCAGCCTGTGGCTCTTCACTGTGCCACCTTCAGTGCTGGCTGACGCACTGTCCCAAAGTCAGTCTGAAAATAATTTATTAATACTTCTCTCAGTTCTTTAGGTGGTTGCTTGGGCCAGATGGGCAGTTCTTTTTGTTTTGTTTTTATTTTTATAAGACAGGCTCTCACTCTGTCACCCAGGCTAGAGTGCATCATAGCTCACTGCAACCTCAAACTCCCTGGCCCAAGCAGTCTTCCAGGCAGCAGTCCTCCTGAGCTGGGCTGGCTGGATCAGTTGGGGGCACCTTTATCCTGTTAGCTTGGAGTTCCTCATAGCACTAGTCCCAGGGTAGTCACACCTAGTTGTTACATGCTAGCTGACTGCTCCCACAGCAAGTATTCCGAAAGCCTCTGGAGGAGCCTAAAACTCTTCTTGTGGCCTAGCATCACAGACCCCAGAATGCCATTTGTGCCACATTTTACTGATCAAACATGTACTTGCTTGATTCAGGCCAACCCAGAAGTGAAGGGAGAAGAATCAGACTCTACCTCTCGGTGGAAGGGATAGGAAGCATATGTGGTCATCCTTAACCTGCCCTGCCGAATGAGTACCTTATGTCCGTTATTACACTGACAGGCTTGCACGTGCCAGTTCTGTCATTATCTTTATACTGCTAATGGGGAAGCTGAAGTTCAGGGGAATAAGTAATGTGCTCAAGGAATCCCTCTAATAAATGATGCTACAAAGATTAGAACTAGCTTTGTATGATTCCAAAACCCAATGCATAGAACTCCTTTATTGTGCTACAAACTCATAACTGCTTTTAATTGTCATTTGTTATAAATCACTTGTTTAAAACTAGTGTGTAATATGGAGGACGCCACTGGTCTGATAGACTGGTCTTTTAAAAAAGGTCTTTAAAAAAAAAAAGATGTTCACTGGGTGTGTTACCTCAAACCTATAATCCCTGCACTTTGGGAGGCCAAGGTGGGAGGATTGCCTGAGGCTAGGAGTTCAAGACCAACCTGGGAAATGGTGACATGCTTGTCTCTGTTAAAAAAAATGGGGGTGGGGGGAATTATATTTAAACTTATTTAATTTTTTTCTTTTTGAGACAGAGTCTCAAGCTATCACTCTGGGTAGAGTGGTGTGGGTATCACAGCTCACAGCAATCTCCAACTCTTGGGCTCAAGCGATTCTTCTGCCTTAGCCTCCCAAGTAGCTGGATCTATAGGCACCCACCACAATGCCTGGCTATTTTTTGTTGTTGTTGTTGCAGTTGTCATTATTGTTTTAAGTGGCCCAGGCAGGGTTCCAACCTGCCAGCCTTGGTGTATGTGCCAGCGCCCTACCCGCTGAGCTACAGGCACCGCCAAAACAGATTTAATTTAATAATTTTACTGAATAACTTGCACCAGATTTGAAGCATTTCCATGGAAAGAAAAGAGGCAAATTTCCCATAATGTCAGGGTCTGGCAACATGTTTTGGAAGGTAAGGATGACTGTTCCTCACTTCGGGGAATGTATCAGTAAAGAGATACGCAGAGGCAAAGTGCAGTATCAAAGGTGGTCTGACTTTGATGACAGTAAGGACATTGTGATGTGTTTATTTATAACAACACCAGTAGCAGCACTGGCGACAACGATGCCTTATGTGTGTTGAGCATTTACAGTGGACTGTGCACTGGTCATTTCATATAATCCTCAAGCAACCCTAGGAGGTAGATATTTTGTCTCTGATGGCGGGCAGAAGCCTGGAGCCCTGGCCATTGGGCTGTTTTGTTGTTCCACTCCTCTCAGCTTCTTTGTGCAGGAAGGAACTGTTCTCCTTCAGTTTTTCTCTTCCATCACCCGTTGAAGGATACTTGTTTTTGTTTTTTTGTTTGTTAATTAAATACTTTTTTGTTTATGAGAGAGAGTCTCATTCTATTGCTCAGCCTAGAGTGCTGTGGTGTCAGCTTAGCTCACAGCAACCTCAAATTCTTGGGCTCAAGGATCCTCTTGCCTCTGCCTCCTACGTAGCTGGGACTACAGGCACCCCATAATGCCTGGCTAATTTTTCTGTTTTTTGGTAGAAATGGGGGTCTCTCTCTTGCTCAGAGTGGTCTCAGATTCTTGACCTCAGGTGATCCTCCAGGCTTGGCCTCCTAAAGTGTTAGGATTACAGGTGTGAGTCACCATGCCTGGCCAAAATATTTATATTTATTTTTACTTTTCAGACATGATTTCCCTCCATTAATTACCTAGGCTGGAGTGTAGCAACACAAATAGCTCACTGCAGCCTTCAACTCCTGGGCTCAAAGGATCTCTCAAGTAGCTGGGACTGTATATAGGTGGGCACCACCATGCCTTTAATTTTTTTCCATTTTGTAGAGACAAGGTCTTGGTATGTTGTCCAGGCTGTTCTCAAATTTTATGGGCTCAAGGAATCCTCCTGCCTCAGCCTCCCAAAGTGCTAGGATTATAGGCATGAACCACTGCCCCAGCCCAGATGCTTCTTAAGTGCTATAATTTTATTCAGGCAATGTCAGTTGGTGAATGTGGTTAATCTGGAAAGCCAACCTGCTGGACTGTAGGGGTCTGTTTGATTTTAGGAGTTCCTAGGTCTGCTGTCACAAGTGTTGTTACACCTATACTAGGAAGGCACAGGGACGTGTGGGTGAGCCCTGGTGACAGGTAGACTTGAGCCCTCTTCACCATGGCAAATCACTAATCTCCATACCTCAGTTTCCTTATAGTAAAATGCAAACAATTTACACAGTTAATTCCTCTAATAGGAACCATGCCTGGCATGTCACATCAAAACATTCTTTACCAGCCTCTTCTGCCAAACCATTTTCCATCCTGATAAGCTTAAGACTTAAGGGAGTTTAAAAACATTCTTTCTGTAAGAGGACCTTCGACTGAATCATTTTCTTTCATGTGCTTTGCTATGGGATCTGGTAAGTATCAGGTGCTGAGTGGTAGGTTTTGATTTACTCTGTGATACTGTAGAACATCATTATTTTCATTCATTTCATCAAACTTATAACTCACTTTTTACATTTTTATATTAAAGCATAATATATAAAGTATGCTACTCTTAAGTTATTAAACACAATGGACTTTCACAAATGGGGCAGAACAGCACCCAGATTAAGGAACAGTATTATCATCAGACCCCAGAAGCCCACCCTGTTTCCTCTTCCAAGCATTACCTTTGGAAAAAGAGTAGTCATCCATTGTTTTGACTTCTACCACATAAAATTCATTTTTGTTTAAAAATTTGTTTAAAATTTTGTTTAAAAATTGTACTATATGCATTCTGTAGCATCCTCATTATTTTAAGTGCTTTATACTAAAGTGATGTGTTTAATAGAAGTTCCTAAAACTGAATCCTCCCAGTGAGAGGGCTGGGGCTGTCATGGCTTACGAGTGTGCCAGAGACTTTGGATGCTGGCTGGTGGGCCTGGTAGGTGGTGGCCACCCATGCCCCTTTGGCCAAGTGCTATATAAATAATAGCATTTTCTGTGTTTGCTGGGATGTGAAAAGGTTGTAAAGGAATGTCTTAGGAGGCCTTTTAAAGTCAATTAAAATGAGAACCTTTTAGTTGTATATAAATAAGTCCTTTTAAAGTGTTCGAGGGTGTTTGAAAATGATTCTCCCAAAATATTTTTTGTTTCCATTTTAATGATTTGATTTATCTCATTTATTTTAAAAGTCACATAGTTTTCTGTCACAATAGTATATCATGATTTACTTAGTTGCTATTCTGATTATAAATGTTTAGGTAATTTTCAATTTGGGGCTATTTCAAACAATTCTGCAATAAAAATCCTGTTCCTGAACCTTAATGTGTGTAAATTAAGGATATCTGTAGGATAATTTCTAGAAGTAGAATGTTGGGTCAGAGAATATATGATTTATGTCTTTAAAAAATATTGCAAAATTAACCTGTAGAATATTGCACTAACACTGTACACTCACTCTAAGTGTTTGAAGACATGATTTTCTATACCTTACCAATACTGAATATAATCGATTTTGTTATTCTTGATAATGTTATAGATTAAAAATTATAATGTGTTCTGACTTTCATTTCTTTGTTAGTGACAGTATCTTTTTATGTATTTACTGACTGTATTTTTCTGTTACCTGCCTGTTCATATCATTTACCCTTTTTTCTTATCAGGTTGTCTTATTGATTTTTGAGAACTCTTTCTATATTAAGAAACCAAACCCTTTGCTATTTGTATTGCACATATTTTTCCACAGTTTGTTGTTTGCTATTTTACTTTGTTTACTGTCTTTTTAAGAAATACTAATACTTAAAAATTTTTATTTAGTTAAACATATATAAGAGTCTTTTCCTTTGTGGTTTTGTTATGTCTGGCTTAACAAGTCCTTCTATATGCTAATATTGTAAAAAAAAATTAACTATTTGTTCTAGTACCTTTGTATTTT
>NW_003852588.1:2144165-2147059 GCF_000181295.1 Otolemur garnettii
TTTTTTTTTTTTTTTTTTTCATTTTTTATTATTTGGTCATGTGGATTTGGAGATAAAGAACCCGGTAGGGAGTTAGTCTGTTTTCCCCTTCCACTCCAAATATTTACCTTGTTGTTTTCATCATGTATTGATTAATTCATATTCATTATCTATTGACCTGACATTTGATTTTTATCATAATTGAAATCCTGCCGTGTATGTGGGCCTTTTTCTAGGCTCCATATTATTCTTTTTCAAACTTCCATTTATTTGTGAATTTTAAATGTTTGGAGTCATTAGAGTCTGAATTGTGAATTTATTCTTGGTTATTTTTTACTTTGCTTTTGACAGACACACTCTGCACTCTGTTTTACACAAGGAATAACAGTTTTATTGTGGATCTAAAGAAGGACACTTGTCTATGTGGTAAATATGTTGTAGATTCTGGGTAATTTTTCACTGCAGGTATAAAGATCTCTTTTGGAAGAAACAATTTGAATTGCTCAGATACACTAATGAAATTCAGCTGGGCTCTAAATCATCTATGTAAAATGAGATTTACATTATCATCTCAGCTAAAATGAAATTGTAAGCTTAAAAACAGAACATCTGCATGTTATTTGGAAATATTTTTAATTAATTTCTCAGCCAGCCCAAAATTTAATGGGGAAATTGAAATAGTTTATTTAGTGTCTTGTATTTTAGAAATGGAGCTTTCAACAGAGTTCTTTTGAGCTTTGCTGTATTTTTGAACAACATTGTTATAGAATTACTTGCATATGGAGAAGCCACAATTTTAAATGTGTAAATCTCATTTCCTGATGACCAGCATTGTCCTAATGCAAAGTGGATGAAGTGACAGCAGAGAAGACATCAAAGGGTCTGGTGCTCAGGGATTCTGTCTTCTGTCAATGTGAGATGCCTATGGCACTGGGGTTGCAGCTGGTAGCTGAGCAGCCAGCATTCCTCAGCACCTCCATTTAAGGTCTGTTCTGATGAAGGGGAGGAAGAGGTCTCAGTGTTTATTATCTCTTGTAAGTTGAGTTTGCAGGATCCTGAGCTGCTAGCTCTGGGTTTTGTGAGGTCCAGGGCACTTGAGAGGTGTCACCCACTGTCCTGTTTCACACAGCTGTGTGTCAAGCTGGCTGGTTTTTACTCTGGACATTTTAGTCTCTTGGCATTACTAGGTCTTCTCTAATACTGTCTTTGATCTTTTCTTGGGGACTTTTTTTTTCAACATTAAATAATTATTCCTTCTCCTGGGTGGTGGACAGGATAAAGTAAAAGAGGGAATAATTACATCAGAAAGTTAACTCGCGGGGGGGCGCCTGTGGCTCAAGCAGTAGGGCACCAGCCCCATATGCCAGAGGTGGTGGGTTCAAACCCAGCCCTGGCCAAAAAACTGAAAAAAAAAAAAAAGAAGAAAGAAAGTTAACTCGTGCAGGGCCATATGAGATCCTCTCTGCTTTTGATTTATACCACACATAGGCGGCCTTTGCTTGTCAGAGGGTGATGGCTGTGTCAAGAGTCTGCCTCTGGTGAGTCTCTCCAGGTGGTCCCTGTGTGAGGGTGTGACAATAACAGCCTTTCTGGGAATTTATCTTTTAATCTGTGATAATAAACTCCTTCTGAAACAAATGGGAATTGAAATCAAATGTTTTAATGTGCACCCATTTGTAGAGGTAGGGTTACATTTTTTGTTCATTTTCTCCAATGTATGTACATGTAGGGAGGACAAAACACAGAAGACGCACAGGTTAGTGGTGACAGGTAGTGCCTGCCTCAGTGTCCCTCAGCTCCTCTCTCCTCTGTCCTGGGGCACAGGCTTTTGTGGCTCCCTTAGCTCTTGGGCTGTACTCAGCACAGGTGCTAGACAGTCTGTATTTGGGGAGGATGTGGGGTCACACTCATGCAGGCACAGAGAGGAAGGTCTGCCATTGGGGAAGGCAGTCTCACCTGGGGCAAGGGCTCCAGAGCCCTGGGGTCTCCTGCCTCGGGAAAGACCATCTCAGTGGGGAGGCCCAAGTCCCGTGTCCACTGCACAGGTCTCCAGCTGGGTGGACAGATGGCAGAGTCCACCTCCAGAACAACAGCAGTAATACTGGTCACCAGGCCCTGTGCTAGTAGCTAGGTTGGGTGTGGGTACGCCCCAAGAAGCTGGGGCGCCACGAGAAGCTGGATGCTGCCTCCCCTGCCTGCGTGCTCCACCAAAGGCATCTCTTCTACCTCTCCTTAGTGCTTTTGCAAAGACGTCTTCCACCTCTCCTCAGTGCCATTGCAAAGACTTCTTTTCCCTGCTGCCTTTAGCTGTTATGATGAAGTGGCAAGGTCACAGGCAAATTAAGAAATGCCATGAAAGAATCAGGTGGTGGAAGCTGAACAGTTCCGGGTGCCTTGAGCACGCCAGGCTGTGTGTGAGTCTGAACCAGTTCATCGGTTTGCTTATGCAATGAATATTTTTTTTTGAGACGGAATTTCACTCTCACGCCTGGGCTGGGGTGCAGTGGAGTCATAGCTCACAGCAACCTCAAACTCTTGGGCTCAAGTGAACTTCTTGCTTTAGACTTCCAAGTAGCTGAAACTACAGACCTGCCACCATGCCCAGTTAGTTTTTTCTGCTTTTTGTAGAGATGGGGTCTCACTCTTGCTCAGGCTGGTCTCAAACTCCTGAGCTCAAGTGATCCTCCTACCTCGGTATCCTAGAGTGCTAGGATCACAGGTGTGAGCCATCACACCTGGCCAGCCACAAATATTTTTGAGCCATTATTAGTATGCAGGAGTTTTGCTGAGTGCTGAGTGTCTTAAAGCGTATTCGACGTCGGCTCGGCACCTATAGCTCAACCGGCTAAGGCGCCAGCCACGTACACCTAAGGTGGCGGGTTCGAATCCCCAGCCCGGACCCGCCAAACAACAAT
>NW_003852588.1:2147821-2162282 GCF_000181295.1 Otolemur garnettii
CAGAGGCAGGAGACTCGCTTGAGCCCAGGAGTTGGAGGTTGCTGTGAGCTGTAATGCCATGGCACTCTACCCAGGGGGACAGCTTGAGGCTCTGTCTAAAAAAAAATAAATAAATAAATAAAATGGTCCCAGCCCTAGATCCTCATCCTCCTTCCAGTGAGCAGCGCTCTCTGTCCATTGTCACTGGCTCACGTGGGGTGTGGAAGGCACAGCGTGTTCACTTGCTGCCCGTCCGACTGAGGACAGGCTTCTGAGAGAATGGTACTCCCACCGCATGGCTCTCCCTGTCCTTCAGTCTCCACAGGGATTGTAGAAGCCCAGGTTCTCCTCGCTTCATTGTGCTCAAATCCTTTGCCTAGAACCCTAATTCCTGTTCTCTGCTCAGAGTCCCAACTCAAACTCCAAGCCTCATCCCATTTTCTGGGTCTTGGCTTCCTCTAGGAGTCAGCCTGTGGACAGGACCCCTAAGACTGTGGGCTGCCATCTGCTGTGGCATCTGTCCCGTCTGCTGTTCTGTCAATCACATCCTTGACCCTCGGGCACCACCTCTGGCCCCTGCAGTGGCCTCCCTCACAGATCCTCACGGCTGCTACTGTGGCCTTTGGGTGTTCCTCAGGGAGACTGGTTCCCTGGGGTTGGAGGTGGTAGCTGTTAGAAAGAAGAGACTAAAAAAGATAATGGAAACATATTTGGGGAGAGAGGGAAGAAGGGTGATTGATGAAGTAAAGCTATTGTTTTAAAAACATAAATTATTTAAGAGTAAATTTTCTTCTTTTTAAAAAAAACTTTAATATGAGGTTACAGTGTTTGCATTTGTTAGGTAAAGTCCCTGTTGTAGATGTACCTTGCACCCAGGAGGTGTGCTGTACACCGTACGTCGTGTACATTAGGTGGGAACACACCATAAAAGTAAATGTTTCTTTTACTTCTGTTTCTCATATTTCTGTTGACAAAAACAGGCGGATTTTGCCAGCCTATTTTGTCTATATTCTTCCTAATTGAAAAGAAAAGAGCATCTAAACATCGGGAGGGGAAGGAATGTGTCCTGTTACATGGGAGAGGACTGCCTGGTAGCTGGTCACATGGGACAAAAGTTGAGGGAAGGAGGGCGGGAAGGAAAGGAGGAATGGGGAGAGCTACAATAAAGCCATGCATTGGAGTCTCAACTCCACTGTTGTAGGCATGTAAAACGACAGCTAGTTTCTACCAGACTCTCTTTGCTGAGCCTGGGGCAGACTTCTTCTCTGCGCTGTCCCAGCCCAGTGAGGTGCAAGTCTTGTTACTGTCACTGTATAGTTGAGCCTAAGTCCTAAACAAGTCAAGCACTTGCTCAGGGCCCGGCAGCCAATAAGTGGCCATGCCTGTGTTCAGCCCCAGGCCTGTGGGCTCTGGTGACGGTGCTGTCAAGGCACCACATCAGCCACCTTGTACAGGGGCAGGACAGGGTTACACGTCCAACCAGGAGAATGTGGCCAAAAGCTTGGGATGTGTAAGTTGTGAGTAAGCTCTGAGTAATCTCTTGGGTTTGGTTTACTGGCCTGTGTGCACTCCGAAGGAGGAAGGTGAGTGTCTCTCCCCCGAGGCACTATTTCACCTGGAGGCTTGTCCCCAGAGAAATGGGATGTCACGGGTATTTTAAAGCACAGTTTTTGGACATTCATGTTTGTTCAGATCTGTTGAGAATAATACTGCAAAGTAGCCAGACCTCTTATGTGAATAGTTTTAGGATTTGAAATTGGAAAGTCAGATGAGGAAGGGTCTGTCTTACCTGACCGTTCATTAATAACAATGATTCTGCCAGACACACAGCATTGGGGCTGGTGCTGGGTGGGAAACGTGTGGATTTGCAGCTGCACCTTCTTGAATGAAGGTGAAGAGCTGTGAGAGGGAATGGGAGAAGGGGCCACAGGTAAGCACAAGGGCCTAGGAATCACCCCTGCCAAAGGGGATGTGGCATGGGATGGCCCGTAGCTTGAAACCGTCTCCTGTGCCGCAGCATCGTGTGCCAGATATGTTTTGTGGGGGGTTATTCTTTCCAAATCTATTTTTTTTTTTTAAAAAAGGGCAGTTTTTCTCATCTTTTACCACAGTGGTTCTCAACCTTCCTAATGCCGTGACCCTTTAATAAAGTTCCTCATGTTGTGGTGACCCCCAGCCATAAAATTATTTTCGTTGCTACTTCATAACTATAATTTTGCTACTATTATGAATCACAATGTAAATATCTCATATGCAGGATATAGTTTCATTGTTACAAAGGGGTTGCGACCCACAGGTTGCGAACCGCTGCTCTTGTTGTAGAAAATCAATAACGTCTTCCTTGCCAGTATGAAAAGATTTCCTTTTGATTCAAGCTCTTCAGAGGGTTCAACCTTTTTTTATTTTCTGCTGCACAGTGGAAGAATAAGAGTTGTCTTGGGTCACACATTAAATACACAAACACTAAAGAAAGTTGATGAACAAAAAAAAAAGGTCCGTACATAATTTTTGAGATATCTTACACCACAGATAAGCAAAACAGGCCTAAATAATCTGCACTTGTGATGGATCCTGGCCCTGCTGCGAGGGAGGCATGTTGCCTGCTGCCGCTGTAGGTCTCCCTCCCTGTCCAGGCCCTTTGGACTCAGCACAGCTGGGTGTCCCCACTTTTGGGTGGTGCTGGGTGCCTTGCAGGTGGAGGAGCCACCACTGTGGAGGACCCCAGACCTCTCACTTCCCTTTGTTTACTTATTCATTGGTGGAGCTGAAATGTCCCAATGTGTGTGAATTTGATTTTCTCCATTTGTAAATCCCTTGAAGACTCAAGCATTCATCTTAGGAAATTTTCATAAATATTTGCTGATTGCATAATATGATATCAAACATCCAAATCCAATTCAGTAAATGTTTGTTAACAATTAGATTTGCCAAAGGCAAGGAAGTCTTAAGTAAGTGTTACAGCTTCCAGTTTATAATAAGCCTTCAGATATGGTGGTAATAAACTTGCTTCGAAAATTATATGTAAATTATATTACAATATAAGAATGTATTTTAAAAGCATTGTTTTTTCATGGTAAATTTCCAAGTTTTCTCCTACTACTTTCAAAAGGTTTTGGTGCCAATATTTTGAGATATTATGGGACCATAGCGGCAAGAGCTCATTATTTTTATTTTTAAATTGTATTATCTTTATTTTCCTCTTTCAAATAGCTATTAAAATTTATTGCATATTTGCCCTTATAAATGTTTTATATGCCAATTTTAAAAATGGATCAATAAATTTGGGTGTCTAGCACACACATAATGTGCAAAGGTAACACTCTCAGCTTTATGACTTTCTGTAGATGATGGATTCTGCTACTGTGACAAGGCCAAGCACATAAAAATTCCAATCAAATACTGTAAAAAGCACAGTTCCATATGTCAGTTTAATTCTATAACAGTACTTTTTGTTAGCGTGCCTGGCAAATCCATCTGTTTCAATTTAAGACTAGCCCCAGCCATGCGGGTGATACATGAAGCAGGTGATGCATGCACACAGTTTCCTTATGTGATACAGGTGTGTACAATGTAAATATATGAGGTAATATAAATATATAAGTTGTAAAACCTCAGAATCTATTTAGATTGTAGTAGGGGCTGAGTGGGTAGTATAACAGAGCATCTGTAATTCAGTATTTAGAGTATAAGACTGTTTTTTTCTTTGTGAAACAATTATTTTCATTACCGTGTACTGCTTGGTGGGTAAATAATGTTGTTACTTATGTGCTACTTAACGAGCAGGTGACTGTCCTCTTCTACCGTGGCTCTTCTACAGAAGGGAGTTGCCACAGTGAATTGCTTCTGTTCATTATTCTGGCCATGGGTTAGTATCAGGTCTCACGGTAAATCTTGGATGGGTTAACAGGTTGTCATGAGGGCAGACAATTGCAGGCTAGAGCAAATTGCCCCATACCTATTATATAATCTCAAGTAATGAGGGCCAGAGAATTTGAAATGGTCCATAATGTAAGGAAACTAAGCAGGGTCTGTAAATAGGTCCGAGGGCTCTAACAGATACCCAGCTCCCTTCTGCTTCTTGTAAAGCTCTTGTTACTGAATGGTTATAAAGAGAGTTTTGTCTTCCCTAATATTAACCACCAAGACAGGATTACCAACAACATAGTCCTGGCCAGCAGCCAATCTGCTGGCATTTAAATGATGCTTTTTTTTTTTTTTTTTTTTTTGAGACAGAGTCTCGCTCTGTCACCCTGGATAGAGTGTGATGGCATCATAGCTCACAGCAACTCAAACTCTTGGGTGCAAGTGATTCTCTTGCCTCAGCCTCCCCAGTAGATTGATTACAGGTGCCCATAACAGCACACAATTATATTTTTTTTTGTTTTTTGTTTTTTTGCAGTTTTTGGCCGGGGCTGGGTTTGAATCTGCCACCTCCAGCATATGGGGCTGGCGCCTTACTCCTTTGAGCCACAGGCGCCACCCAAGTACACAGTTATTTTTAGAGATGGGGTAATGCTCTTGCTCAGGCTGGTCTTGAACTCCTGAACTCAAGCAGTCTGCCAGCCTTGGCCTCCCAGAGTGCTAGGATTACAGGTTTGAGCCGCTGACCCAGCCTTAAATGATGCTGCGATGGCAGCCCCACTGGGCCAGCTTCTGAGGATGAGAACAGGTCAGTGCAGCCTAGAAGGCAGTGGCAGGAGCACAGCCCTGGGGGGAGACCAGCCTGGTCAGAGAGGCCACAGTGGGAGGTGTTTTTTTGTGAATTATCTGTGGGGTCTTTATCCCCATTTCCTGACATCTATTTCTTAAAACCCTTGGAATCTACACAGTGATAAAAGTGTCTTTTGTTTGCTAATGAGTTGGCCCCTGGGTAGCTTCACGAGGGGGACTGGTCACAGGACTGACCAAGGCAGGATTTGAGAATTGAGCCTATCCAGCCCCAGTCCTCAACCTCTAAGGAGGGTCGAGGGGATGGAGGATAAGTCAGTCACCAATGGCGAATGATTCAAACAGTCAGGCCTGTGTAATGAAGCTTCCAAAAGACCCAGAAGCACTGGGTTTGGAGAGCTTCCAGATAGCTGAACATGTGGAGGTTCCTGGAGGGTGGTGTGTCCTCCCCAGGGGTCATGGGTGCCTGGGCACCTTTCCACAGGCCTCATCCTGGGGTTCTCTCCTGTCTGGCTGTTCATTCCTATCCTTTTGTCAGGGCCAAGGAAAGACTTCCCCTTTGCCCGCTGAAGTTTCACTGAAAATGCTGAGAGGCAGATTAATAGGAAAAGCATGAGAATTTATTAGCATGTATACAGGAGACTTCAGGATGAAGACTCAAAGATATAGGGGAAATTGTTCATTTTTATGCTTAGGTTCAACAAAGTATGGACAGCTATGTAGAACTATGATTGGACAACTAAGAGATGGGAAAGAAACTCAGCAAGGCCTGTCTGGATTCTCCTGACCTCTCTTCCTGTGGAGGGCAGGACCCTCTCTAAAATAGGGGTCTTATGACCTACAGTCAAACAGGGTAGGTCAGATAATTCATGACCAGTTTTTTACACAGAAAGGTGGAAGGAAAGTTAGAATATAAATTTTAGGTTCTATGGCTGGCCTTGGAGAAATGGGGTCTAGTTTCTGTGACCTATCTAGGGGAAGAGGGATTCTTTTTCTTGGGGGACAATGGGACAGAGTCACAGGACAGAAGGTTGGAGGAAAACTTCTGAGACTTCTGAGGCTTTCATTTGAGGGTATTGTTTTCTGAGTCCCAATATTTCATAATAAACTGCTAAACATTAAGTGTTTCCCTGAGTTTTGTGAGCAAATTAATCAATCCCAAGGAGGGGGATTCTGTCAGTCAGAAGCACAAGTCAAAAAACTGGCATCTGAAATAAGGGGCAGTCCTGTGGGACTGAACCCTCACCTGTGGGATCCGACCTTGTGTCCAGGTAGGTGGTGTCAGAATTGAGTCGAACTAAAAGATGCCGGAGGGAGTCTGTTACTGAATCAGATTGCTTGCTTGGTATGTGGGGAAGAACCCCCACGTATGGGGAAGTGTTCTCTGTTTTCTTCTTCCTCAGGTGGCATTTTCCAAATAAGGATATTGGGAAGAATATGAGTTTAAAGTGGATTGTAATGTGTGGTATTGTGGGTCGGGGGTCCCACTTCCCCAAATCTAGCTGACCTGATTCTGTTACTCAGCTGAGCTACAGAGTTCAACTGAGGCACAGCAGTAGCCAAAAGCAAAAGTGAGTGGAGACTGAAAATAAAACTGGAGACACAGCAGTGTGGCTAGAAAGCAAAAGTGACCCACATAAGTTTCCAAGTAAAGAGAGATTTCATTCAGGAAGAACAAAGAGAAAGTTTAGAGCACTTCCAAAGAGTGAGGAGCCAGTCCTTCTCAGAGAAAGGCCGGCAGGGCTACAAATACTCTGGTTGAGATTGGCTGCAGCTCTTTCCTTGGACTCTCCTGGCAGTATTGCCCTTTTCTGTTGGTCATTGATGGTCTCTTTCCATTGGACATTGGTTACCTACATTCTCATGGGCCCTCCAGGCATCCCTCCCACCTCCCCCTGAAGCTCCAGCCTTAGCTTCCCTTCTCAGAATAGTGGCACACTATCTACTAAGTGCCATAAATGTGGATCTCACTGCTTTGGAGTTTGTGAGAGTTCAGGCACAGGATGCAGGATGAAGTTCTCCTTTGTGGAGCTGGTGTACAAAGCCACCAAATAGGTCAATAGGCTATCATTATCATTCTTCGCCAGTTGAGAGGAAAACACAGGTTTTTAAGTTTCTAAGATCTGCTGTATTGATGAGGATACAGGCTACGCTGCTGAAACAAGAGGTCCCACAGTAAGTGAGTGACTTCATTGCTTTCTCCTTTAGCAGGGTTGGTAGTTGGTGGGTTGCGGAATCAACATGCATCCCTTGCCCTCCCGTCCTGTTTGCCAGTGCCTGATCATGAGCCCACCTCTACCTGCAAGGGCCATGGAAAAATGTTGTCTTTAGCTGGGCAACCAAGGGCCCAGCTAGACCTGAGGATTCTTTTTCTAATGGATGGAGGGAGAGTAGGTACTGCAGACCCTAGCAGTCTCTCTCACATTCACCTTGTATGTTCCAGGGAGAGGACACTGTCCAGCCAGCAGTGCCTTCCTGACTGCACTGAGACCTGAGGAATTAGAGTTGATTCTGACCTGGACCCTGGACACTAAGGCAGAGAAGCATGGCAGAGGAATTTTATGGTTCTAGTTAGAACAGCATGACTTTTCCACCGCTTGTTGTTTGTGTGGTGTTTGGTTGGGCCTTTCTGACACCTGGATTCCTCTTTGGTGAGACACTGGTGGTGATCACTATCTCAGAGTGCTGTGACAGTGACAGAGCATTCCTGAGAGCCAAATGCCTAGGACAGTGCCCATCACAGAACTTCTGACTAGCGGTTAGCTTGTCCCTTCCTCTCAGGATACATCATAGAAGTCATTTACTTACCTAATACTTGTAGTGCAACAGTGATTTGCTCAGAACTTTATTTAATTTGCACGATTGTACCACTTTTCAGTAAAGATATCTTTACTTTTCCAAATGCAAATTAAAAAATTCTGTTGATGGGCTAAGATTCACCCAGAGGCAGACCCCCTTCTGGCCACTTCTTGACAATGCTAGACTAAAATGGATAAAAAACAGAAAGATTTCCTTGGGAAATGACCCATCAAAGTTCCTGTTGAGGGGTCTTCCGTGGCAGGGTGTGGCCTCCAGGGAGCTTTGATGTAGCCCGCAGCAACATACACCACAATGCCTATGTACTCCTGGCCTCTAGCCAGTGGCTTCTGGGTTCTTAAACCCAGACCATATTCCCGAAGATGCTGGACTTGTGCAAGCCCCAGGCAGGGCCTGTGTGGAGGCTAGGTTGGCTCCTTCTGGGGCAGTATGTGCTGTGTGGTGTGATAGGCAGTCGCTCTGGGAACTCCTGGGATGTGGCAAGTTTCAGAATTGGGCTCCCGTGGTGAGTGACCAAGAAAACTCTTGTGGACGACCACAAGACCTGGTGTCATACAGTCAGCACTGACAGGGCTTCCTGTGCGCAGGGCCATCTGCCCAGCAGGACTGTCTGTGCAGAAGCGTCTAGCAGGATGCACATTCTGTCCCAGCACTGCCCACGCCCTGCTGGCTCTCAGACCTGGGTACTGGGCTTCCTGCAGGCCCTCCTGCTGCTCCAGCAGCCCCCCAGGGGTGGCAACTTTGGCTTTCCCCATGGACCCACGCTTGCTATCCAGGGTGGAGATTCCATGTGAATGTGTCGCCTCACCCCCACCTGGCTCCTTTTTCTCTTCCATGAGTGACATATCCCTCAGCCATTGTCTACAGGTGGCCTGGTGTGGCAGGGGACTCAGAGACCCTGAGGGAGCCAAGGAAAGTGAGGCAGTGGCCTCCCTAGGTGGCTGCCAGCCTGTGGTGGTGTGGGGTGTCTGCACTCTGTCCTGTCCTGAGCTGTCCCCAGTCCTCAGCAGCACAGCTGGTTGAGGAGACAGTTGAGTTGATTGTCACTGTTGTCTGGGAGAAGACCACCTGGCCTGGTTGGCAAGGTCAGACCTTCATGAGAGCTGCAAGTTTGATTTCCGGAGGTCTTTCAAAGAAGGGGCTGCATTAGGATGGGGTGAGAATCTGGATCATGCAGCTCAGGGTTGGTGTAAGCAGCGGGGCGAGGGCTTGAGGGGTTCAGAGGCTTCTGGGAAGCTCCAGTGTGAACAGTCATCCTGTTTGTCTGGGTGACAGTCTGGAAGCCGGGAGACATGCTAATGAGGCTGAGGAATAGCAGGGCCTGTTCAAGCAGAAGGAAAGGGCTTCCGCCTCTTCTGGGTGTCCTGCTGAGGGTGGGGCCTGCCCTTAGCATCGCAAGTTTACATGCTAGGGCCGTTCTAGGTAGCTTTTTATCTTCTAATGAAAGATGCTTTTATTTACAAATGTTGTAAATGAGAATGTCTATTTCAAAAGCAGTATAAATGGGCTCTGAAATGTCATTGTACTGAACGAGATGGAGAACAGTGGCAAGTCTTTAAGAATACGGCCCTTGAATTTTGTGATTTTTATTTCTTTAGTTCTGTCTGATAACTTTCCCTGTGCATATATTCTTGGCATATAAAGAAGAATGATTAACAGGAGTACAGATAACTTCAGTATACTTGAAAGCTATGAAATAATATGTTATTGAAAATAAACAGGATAGCTATAAAGTATGAATTATACTTCTGTATGTATGGGTCACTTGAAAATAAAGTACTGCCTTAAGGCAAATAATAATAATACCTGAATGTTTATAAATGCCTATCTGAAAAGTATTTCAATGTTGTTATTTTCTGCATTTCCAGAAGGGTTGATTCACTTGAAGCCTAATTGGTTAGGAAGGTACCACCCAGGCTAGTTTGATGTCAGCCGCATCATAGTCCCAGAGTGGTGCTGAGTTGGCCTCAGGGGAGGAGGGGTGGGGAAAGCTCCTGAGTCCAGGCTGCCAGCTCTGTTTCCTGCCCTGGGCTCTGGGGAGCTGCCTTCTTAGACCACATGCAAAGCCAGCTCTGTTAGTCATCCCTGACACAGCATGAGTCACCACCACCCTCTCCGGGAAGCCAGGGAAGGGCCTGTGGCTGCAGCACCAGGTTTTGCCATCTTGCAGGCAGGTCTGCTTATCTGTCCTGACTCCTATGCCTTTAGGGCCCCTGCCTTTTAGGCCTGGGCTCAGTTTGCAGAGGGATCTGACTGTAGGCCCTGTGGTGTGGGCTGAGCCTGAGGGGAAGGAGGGCAGCAGACTCGCTTCCCTGCCAGCTCCTGGCCTCCTGCGGCCTCAGGTTCCTCATGGCGTACACTAGATGTGTTACTCTTTTCTCATTTCTACTTAGTGGAGTTATCTGGGTGAATTCCTTTTCTCATCCACATCTTTAGTTTCTCTCTCTCTTTTTTTTTTTTGAGACAAAGTCTCAAGCTGTCCTTCTGGGTAGAGTGCTATGGTGTCAAAGCTCACAGCAACCTCAAACTCTTTGGCTTAAGCAATTCTCTTGCCTCAGCTTCCTAAGTAGCTGGGACTACAGGTGCCCGCCACAATGCCCAGCTATTTTTTTTTTTTTAATTGTAGTTGTCATTGTTGTTTGGCGGCTTGGGCTGGATTTGAACCTGCCAGCTCCAGTGTATGTGGCTGGTGCCCTAGCCGCTTGAGCTACAGGTGCCGAGCCAAGTTTTCTTTTTTTTATTTTCTGTATTATATTGTGAGGAAATTTGGAATAAGCAGGAGAGATTACTGGGTGTCTTCAGTGCAAAACTACATTATACACTCTGGGAGGCTGAGGCAGGTGGATTGTTTGAGCATAGGAGTTTGAGACCAATCTGAGCAAGAGCAAGACCCTGTCTCTACTAAAAGTAGAAAAACTAGCCAGGTGTACTGGTGGGCACCTGTAGTCCCAGCTACTCAGAGGCTGAGGCTAGAGGATCGCTCAAACCTAGGAATTTGAGGTTTCTGTGAACTATGATGCCATGGCGCTCTACCCAGGGTGATGGAATGAGACTGTGTCTCAAAAGAAAAAAAAAAAGAATACTGCATTATATAGAATCTACCCTTGCAGGGTATTTGGTTCTAGACTTTACTTGCCTTTAAAACATTTTTTACCTAAGTTGTAGCTAACTGGCAGCAGTGCAAAGTAATGATTATCTGTAGATATGAAAAAAAAATCCATTGGCATGGTTACAGTGACTTACAAACCATGGAAAAGCTAGTTGAATATTTGTAAATTCATTTCAACATTCCTTTATTCCATATAAAATATGCTTCTCTGATTTTTCCTTTTAACTGATTGTAACATTTTATTGATTCCTTAATTAATGATGAGGTGAATAAAACCTTTAGCATATGTTCATTTTATATCTGTATGAGTAGAATTTACCTCTCATAATTATTTTTAATATAACATTTTGTAGTCTATATTAAAAATAACAAAGGTGACCAAGCACAATGGCTCTCACCTATAATCCTAGCACTGTGGGAAACTGAGGCAGGTGGATTGCCTGAACTTGTGAGTTCAAGACCAGCCTGAGCAAGAGTGAGATCCCTGTCTCTAAAAATAGCCGGGCATTGTGGTGGGTGCCTGTAGTCCCAGCTACTTGGGAGATTAGACAGGAGAATTGCTTAAGTCCAGGGGTTTGAGGTTGGTGTGAGCTGTGACACCATGGCACTATACTGAGGGTGACAAGTGAGACTGTGTCTCAAAAAAAAAAATAATAACACAAAGGTACTATGCTTCCTGGTTAACCAGTGATGGGAATGGACCTTAGTGAGAGGGACTTGGATGCAAAAAGCAGAAGAACAAATTATCCTGACAGCTCAAGACATTGGAAGTTTTTCTCTTAGTATTATAAAAATGAGTGTAGAATTATAAATACCACTGGTCAAAGATGAAATTACAATGAAAATGAGAAAATACTTTGAGATGAGTGAAAATGGAAGCACAATACTCTAAAACTTCATAGCAGTGCTTAGGAGGAATTTTGTAGTTGTGAATACCTATATTAAAAGAGAACATGGCTCCGCACCTGTAGTTCAGTGGCTAGGGCACACTGGGGCTGCAGGTTTGAACCTGGCCCAGACCTGCTAAACAACAATGAAAACTACAGCAAAAAAAAAGCCAAGTGTTGTGGCAGTCACCTGTAATCCCAGCTACTTGGGAGGCTGAGGCAAGAGAATTGCTTGAGCCCAAGAGTTTGAGGTTGCTGTGAGCTGTGACAGTACAGCACTCTACTGAGGGTGACAAAGTGAGACTCTGTCTCAAAGAAAAAAAAAAAAAAAGAACAGAGATTTCAAATCAGTAACCCAACTTTACAACATAAGGAACCGGAAAAAGAAGAGCAAAAAAACCCCAACCCTAACACAGGGTAGAAAATATAAATCAGATTAGAGATAAATGAAATAGAGAATAGAAACTTAATAGGGGAAAACAATGAAACCAAAAGTTGGTTCTTTCAAGATCAACAAAATTGACAAATATTTGGCTAGATTACTAAGAAAAAAAGAGAAAAGAGGCAAATAACTAAAATACAAAATGAAAGCGAGACATTTATACCAACCTTACAGAAATGAAAAGGGTTGTAAGAGAACATCCTGAGCCAACAGATTAGATAACCGAGAAGAAATAGACAAATTGGGTGGCACCTGTGGCTCAGTGGGTAGTATGCCAACCCGATATACCCAGGGTGGCTGGCTCAAACTCGCCCCAGCCAAACTGCAACAAAAAAATAGCCACGTGTTGTGGTGGGTGCCTGTAGTCCCAACTACTCTGGAAGCTGAGGCAAGAGACTCGTGTAAGCCCAGGAGTTGGAGGTTGCTGTGAGCTGTGTGATGCCACGGCACTCTACTGAGGGTGATAGAGTGAGATTCTGTCTCTACAAAAAAAAAAAAAGAAAAGAAATAGACAAATTCCCGTAAACACATAAAACTACTGTACTATCTCAAGAAGAAATAGAAAATCTGAACAGGCTTATACCAAGTAAAGAGATTAAATCAGTAATTGAAAACTTCCCAAAAGAAAAGCTTGGGACCAGATGGCTTTACTGGTGCCAAACATTTATTTATTTATTTATTTTTTGAGACAGAGTCTTACTACATTTCCCTCGGTAGAGTGCCATGGCGTCACAGCTCGCAGCAACTTCCAACTCTTGGGCTTAAGCGATTCTCTTGCCTCAACCTCCCAGGTAGCTGGGACTATAGGTGCCGGCCACAACTCCTGGCTAGTTTTTGATTGTAGTTGTCATTGTTTGGCAGTCCTGGGCTAGACTTGAACCCACCAGCTCTGGTGTATGTGGCTGGTGCCCGAGCCACTTGAGCTACAGGCGCGAGTCAAAACATTTAAAGAAAAATAATACTAATCTCCTTCAATCTCTTCCAAAATATAGAAGAGGAGGGAACACATTCTAACTTATTTTATGAGGCCAACATGTTATTTTTAATAGAGACTACAAAATGTCATGTTAAAATAATTATGAGAGGTAAAACTCATATAGAGATAAAATGAACATATGCTAAAGGTTTTATTCACCTCATAGTTAATTAAGGAATCAATAATCTATACTAAAGCCTGACAAAGATATTACACATTGATAATCCCTCATGTTACAGATGCAGAAATCCTTAACAGAACAGTAGCAAAGTAAATCTAGCAGCATATCAAAAGGATAATATACACCATGACCAGGTGGGGTTTGTCTCAGAAGCTCACGGGTAGTAGAGCATAAGCACCGCAATCAAGGTAATCTGTCACATTAATAAAATGAAGGAAAAATACCACCTCGTCATGTCAATTGATGCTGAAAAAGTATCTGACAATTTCTAACATCCTTTCATGATAAAAAACACTCAGAAATAGAGAAATAAGAATGGCCTCAACATGATAAATGGCATTTATGAGAAAGCTAAAGCTAACATTCTGCTCAATGGTGAAAGACTGAATGTTTTTACTCAAACATCTGGGAGCAGACAAGGATGCCTGCTTTCACTAGGGCTATTCAATATAGTGCTGGAGGGCCCGGCCTGAGCAATCAGGCAACTAAGAGAAGTCAAAGGCATCTAAACAGGAAAGGAAGAAGTAAAACTATCTTTGTTTGCAGATGATATGATCCTACATATAGAAGATTGTAAAGAATCCACAAAAAACAACTACTAGAACTAATACATTAGTCACAGTCACAAGGATTCCAATGGTGTAGAAGCTAAGGCAGGAGGATCTCTTGAGCCCAGGAGTTCAAGATTACAGTGAACTATGGTTGTGCCATTGCACTCCAGCCTGGGTAACAGAGTGTGAGACTAGGTCACACACACTGAGCCACAACAATGGCTCAGCACTTGTAGCTCAGTGGTTAGGATGCTGGCCGCATACACTGGGGCTAGTGGGTTTGAACCCAGTCTGAGTGTGGTAAACAATCTCAGTTAAACAAAAAAATAGCTGGGCGTTATGGTGGGTGCCTACAGTCCCAGCTACTTGGGAGGCTGAGGCAAGTGAATTGTGTAAGTCCAAGAGTTGGAGGTTGTTGTGAGCTGTGATGCCACGGCACTCTACCCAGGGCGACATAGTGAGACTCTGTCTCAGAAAAAAGAAAACAACAACAACAAAATTCCAATGACCTTTTTTGCCAAAATGGAAAAACTGACTCTCAAGTACATATAGAATTGTAAGTGGGCTCCCAAATAGCCAAAACAAATCTTGAAAAAGAACAAAGTTGGAGAACTCACACTTCCTGATTTCAAACCTTATTGCAAAGCTGTGGTAATCAAAATAGTATGGTCCAGGTGTAAAGATAAGACCTATGGAGAGGGAGAGGGAGGAGGGGTGGGTGGAAGGAGGGTGATTGGAGGGATCACTTCTATGGTTTATTATCTTACAAGGGTACAAGTGAATCTTTCTAAGAGTAGAATATAAATGTCTTAACACAATAACTAAGAAAATGACATAAAGGCTATGTTAAC
>NW_003852588.1:2162353-2185359 GCF_000181295.1 Otolemur garnettii
AAAAAAAAAAGATAAGACCTATGGAATTGAGTTGAGATTTCTTTCCTTTTTTTTTCCCTTTTATTAAGTCATATACACATAGATCATGAATACTTTTATGCATTTGTGGGATACAGTGTTTTTTTTTTAAATACGATTTGGAATGCTTACATGAAACTAATTAATATAGCTTTCACCTTATTTACTTATTTATTGTGTTAAGACATTTATTTTCTATACTTGGTAGATTTGACTTGTACCCTTGCAATGTGCTCCATAGGTGTGGTCTGGTTGTTTACCCGCCCTCTATTGAACCTCCCCCCATCCCTCCCATCCCCCTCTACTTCTCTCCTTCATCCTGGGCTATGGTTGTGGTCTGTCTTTCATAAGAAAGGGTGAGTATAGACTGGTTTCACTGAGTTGAGATTTCAAAAATAAATCCACACATCTGTGGCTGACTTACAGTCAACAAGACTGCTAAAATCATTGAACAGGGAAAAAAATAGTCTCTTGAACAAATAGTTCTGGAACAACTGGATATTCATATGTTTAAGTTGGATGCCTACCTGAAATTTATACAAATATTAACTCAACATGGATCAAGGACCTGAGTATAAGAGCTGAATTTGTGAAACTTCTAATGGAAAACATAGGGTGAAGTCTTCATGACTTTCTATTTGGCAATGGATTTTTAGATATGGCAACAAAAGCATAAGCAACAAAAGAGAAAATGCATAAATTGGACTTCATCAAAATTAAAAATGTATGTGTATCAAAGTAAGTACAATATTAAGAAAATTAAAAGACAGCCTATAGAATGGGAGAAGAAATTTGCAAATCAGATGTCTGATAAGAGACTAATATCTATCTATATGTAAGGTATACTTACTATTCAACATGAAAAGATAAAATACTCAGTTAAAAAATGAGTAAAGGATTTGAAAAGACATTTCTCTAAAGAAGATATACAAATGCTCAACAAGCACATGAAAAGATGCTCAATATCATTATGGAATCACTAGTCACTATGGAAATGCAAATTAAAACGATAAAGAAATACCCCTTTATACTCTAAGATGGCTATAGTGAGAAAGTGTTGACAAGGATGTGGAGAAATTTAAATGCTGGTAAAAATGAAAATGGTGTATCTTCTGTGGAAAACAGTGATTTGGTGTTTTCTCAAAAGTTAAACGTAGAATTACTATGTGATCTAGCAGTTCTGCTCCTAGGTATATGTTATATTACAAAGAACTGAAGAAAGATACTCAAATAGCACTATTCATAATGGCCAAGAGATGGAAACAAGCCTAATGTCCATTAGTGATGAATGGATAAACAAATTGTGGTTTTATACATAAAAACGAATGGAATACTAATACATGCTGTTGTTGGATTAACCTTGAAAACATGCTAAATGGAAGAAGCCATACACAAAATTAGACGCATGTTATATGATTCTATTCATAAGAAATGTGCAAAATAGGTAAATCCAGGGAGAAAGGAACATTTGTGATTGCCAAGCATAGAGAAGGAGAATGGGGAATAACCACTGAATGAGTATGGAGTTATCTTGGGGAAGGAAATGTTTTGGAACATTTGCAAATGTTCCAAAGGAACAGTAGGAGTAGTTGCCCAAATAGAAGGACTGGGCAGTAGTTGCTGCCATGGTGGTTGTATTAAATGCCATTGAGTGGATAAAACAGTTAATTTTTATGTTATATGAATTATACCCCAATAAAAAAAATCAGGTATGGCTTGAATATGAGTAATTAGTTCCTAAGAGGAAGGAGGGTTAGATCAACAGTATAAAGAATTTTCCCGCCCCAAACACATGGCACATGTAACCTGACAGCTGATGACACCCACGTGAGAAGCATTCCCAGGAATTCCCAGGATTGTGCCCAATTTCCAGTGAGTTTCCTGAGTCACACCCTCCCATTAGTTTTGTTATAGTAACTCTGATTAATACAGTTTACTTGTGGCCTACCTCACAGAGGCAAGAATCGGAGATTTAGGTGATGGTTATTTTAACTTTTGATAATTTGAAGTTTTGGGGATAGCAGTATGGGGAGAAAATATTATTGTGAAAAGAAACTTGAAGAAGAATACAATAATTTTTAACATTTGAAAATAAATACAAACAATATGTTGTTTAGGATTACAAAATCCAAATGCTATAGAAAGGTACAGACTGGAAGGTGAAGGCTTCTCTACTTAGTACGGTGGTTTTCAACCATTTTTATCTCACAGGACACTTGAACCTATAGTTAAATTTCCAGCACCCTTAAGTTATGTTGATTAAAAAAAAGAGTAAAAAAGAATATAATTATCTTGCTTTGAAGTTGTTAATGATCTTTAAAATTTTTCATGGCACAGCTAAGATCCTCTCACAGCACTGGTTGAAAATCATGGACTTAGTACAATCACTGTTAATATGTCCTGTGTGTTTTTTTTTAAGAAGCTGTTTCATGGTTATGTGTTTGTGCTCACACAATTTTTTTTTTAATTAAGGCCTTGTTAAAGATTTGCATATGGCTTTTATTCTTTCCATGTTTCTTGGAGCTCTTTCCATATTAGCGCGTACAGAGGTACATTATTTATTTAAATGGCTGTGCACTCAGGATAGTAACCAGCATTCACTGGACACTGCCATGTGCCAGCCCTGTCCGAAGTGCTGTGGGCAGGCCATCTTGCTTAGTCTTTGCCACAGTCCTGTGAGGCAGGCTCCACCTTTGCCCCCATTGTGCAGATGAGGGCCCAGGAGCACAGAGACACCCCTGAGAGATTTAAGTTCAGGGCTTCTGACCCCAGATTCCAGGCTCTCATCAACACAGACTTCTGCTTCCCTACATAGTTCGCTGGTGGAGAGTTGGGATTTATCATAATTTATGGTTTGCACACCTTCCACTCTTTCTGATTGTTTTCTGGTCCAGTTTTGTCAAAGTGGTTCCTATCACACACTAGGGCTCTGGTGGCCTCTGCCATTACTGGAGTTCTTTTTTTTTTTTTTTCTTTTAATATTGTCGTCTTTATTAGAAAAGGTAAGGAATGACTAAGAAGAATAAAACTTTTAGGATTAAGGTTTCCAAAATTGTTCCCAAGAATGGCTGCCAGATCTTGATCTCTTGGTCTAGAAGAAAGAAGGCCTATAATTTTTATAGCTTGGACTACATAGAAAAACAACTCAATTGTTATAGACTGTTATTATGTCCTGTAGGGGAGGCCAGTCTGAGTTGTTCCTCTGGGATAGTCTGAGTGAGCAACACACTGAAACTTCATGGGTCAACCCGCCAGGCAGTGAACAGGTCCCCGACTGCAAGGGGGTGTGAGGAGGCTGCGCTCAGGGCCTCCAGCTAGTGGCACTCTTGTTCCTTCTTTCTTTTCTTCACACTGGGTCATTGTACTCCCCAAACTGAGTCCCAGATAAAATGTAGCTGTAACCCCAGCTAGCAGACAAGTTTCATGAGAACGGGCCATGGGGCAGGGACTGAGTCTATTTTGTGACTTTGTGGAGATGTGAGCAATGAGGCACTCATCTTCTGGGGAATCTGTGTTCTGGCTGTTGTGAAGCAGGAAGAGATGGAAAGCATGTCAGTGGCAGACAGCCTTGTGGCTCCTTGTTTGAGGGAGCATAAACAACTGGGTGGTTTGGATCTAGGATCAAAATGAAATGTAACAGAAAACCCAGGCTGCAAAGCTCTTTTCCCTTTGGTCAGCAGAACGCAGGATGCTGGCTGCCGCTGCTGCCTGTGCTTCCTGACCGGCCACTGCCGAGACAGTTTGCCATTTGGATCATGTAATAGAAAAGGACATTCACCTAGAAGGATCCCAGCTTGTGAAAATGCAGGCTTGGCACGCACTGGGGCTCTGGAAGCTCATTCTTAACTATGCTTAGATTATTTGGGGGGAACAGAACAGGCAGTGGCACACAAAATAGGGGATCACTACAGCTGATTTGCCAGCATGTGCTTAGACACTTTTGAAAGTCCCCTTGTGCTAACTTGGGTAAGATACCAGATTTACACATATGAGACCAAAGTTTGAAATTAGCTGCTAGGATCATAGGGTCAGATTGCAGTAGAGCAGTTTTGCACTGTGAGTTCACAGAAGGTTTGCAAAATTTTTCTTGACCTGTGAATTTGTCCAAACCACTAAGTGAAGAAACATACTTCCTTTGGTTCATCTGACCAGATTATCATCTGTAAACTTTTGGCCTAGTTTCCTCACTCTAACTGCAATCTTCCTGCCTGCTTGAGCTGGAACTGGGGAGCTGGGGGCCATGTATCATTGCTCCCCACAGTCAAGATGTGAACAGACAAAAGGGTTCAAATTGAAACCAGAGTGATGATTTCACTCCTGGAATAAGTCATCATCTTTCCTAGCATGTGTATTTTTGTTTTAAAAATAAAGTCAGTTGTGGTTTTGTTATGCTGCGCTGGAATATAAAAGTGAACATTCCCTGGCAAATTAGGGGCTACACATAGCTGTCCATCTCCATGGACGTTCTGAGTGTGTGTAGCATTGCCATTAAGCCATGACCTTGGCCTGCTGTGCACATTAGTTATACTGAACGTGATGTGGCCGAATGACGTTCCTGATGTTTTTGGTGTCGGCAAGGCCCTGACATCAGACTAGAGTGATTTTTCTGGGACCGAGTATGTCGACTTCTTTTCCAGGTAGAAGAAATCATTGTATTGATGTATCACTCTCCAGCAATAATAGAGCAACACATTATTAAGTTCTGGTTGGGGCATTGAAATAACACTTGTAGTAGAAACTCAAGCTAGTGCCAGTAAAAACACGGTATGTTTAATGGTGTAATGGCAGAGTGAAGGTGCTGGGTGGAGAGGGGTGTGACCAGGGCTCACCTATAAAATCCTTGGGATGTTTCCTCCTGAGGGATCAAGCTTCATACGGGGTAGCCTGCTGCCCACGTGCTAGTGGAAATTAGGGGGGCATCACAACACGTCCCAAGGTTCATCTAACAAAACAAAAGAGTGCCCCATGGGACCCAAAGGCAGTGATCCAGCCCAGGCCCAGAAGGACAGAGAATGTGGTCCTGGGAGTACTGGCGTAGGGCTGCGTGGCTCAGCTCATCTCTGCTCTCTAGCTGCCGTCCACCTTGCAGACGTCCCTGCAGGAAAGATGGCTGCAGTCTTCTCTTCACATAGGAGCTTTGTCTCCGTTCTTCCCGAGCCCTTGTGTGGAAGGACACAGCTAGAGTCCTTTCTCCACTGTGCTTGCATTGTTTTATTGCAGGTCTTTGACAGCACTGAGGCCCATTGATGAGCAGAACTATGAAACTTGGCAGTCTGAGGGCAGCTGTAGTCATGTATGTGGGGTGATACTTTAGTATGGAATAGGCAGTTCCCCAGTTACGAACAAGATTGGTTCTGTAGCTTTGAATCCGTATGTAAGTCGGAATAGGTACATTTACATATTACCTGTAACAGCCTCCATTCCTAAGTGTGAGTTATACAAAAAGTTAGATGTTTGTAACTCAGGGACTTCCAATAGTGCATGCATGCAATTTATAAACAAATACAGTAGAGCTTCTCTACATTGACCACCTCCTTCAGTTGACCTAATTTTCATAGACCACACATACACCACATGTATGTATCAGTAAAGCAGCCCTAGTTCCTTCTGTTGACCACCTTTGTATGTTGACCAGTTTGTTACAGTCCCTTGGGTGGTCAGCTTGCACAGGTTCTCCTGTGTATACATATGAAATGATGTATGCAGACTTTCTTTATGATTAGTGATGTGCAATGACAGCAGCTTAGAGATCCTTACTCTGTGGAATGTTTGCACAACATATAGAATATTTACCCAGAATATCTCTAAGAATATTCAGTGATTCATACAGAGGACAGGTTATATCTTGATAAGCATGTACTATACATTTTCTTTCCTGACCTAAGATAAACTTCTTAAAGAGATTTATATCCATAGATCTTGTGGTAGCCACAAGTAGAATTTCATGGTTCTAACATTCACTGATATCTTCACTTCATCGTGAGAAAAAAATGATGGTGCTGTGGCACTGTTATCACTTTGTCTATATTTATCTGCATAAAACCATTTTAATATAAAAAGTAACCAAAGTTGCTCATTTATGAGAAATAAGCAGCTTTATTCGAGATACTGATTTTGAATGATTGTCCCTTCCAAAACTCATGTTGACACTTAATCCCCAATATGTTGAGAGGTGGGGCCATTGAGAGTGGATTGGGTTCTGAGGTCCCTGTCCTGATTCATTTATGGGTTAATGGTTCAATCTTAAGAGGAGCATTGGTGGCTTTATAAGAGGAGACAGAGAGACGTGGGTTAGCACACGTGTGCTGCCTTTTGTCACCTTAGAACTCTACAGAGAGTCCCTGCCAGCAAGAAGGCCCTTAGCCTGATGTATCCCCTCAACCTTGGACTTCCTGGCCTCCATAACTGTAAGAAATAAATTGCTTTTCTTTATACATTGCCCAGTTTCAGATATTCTGTTACAAGTGACAGAAAATGGGCTGGGACAGAGACCTTGGCTCTGGGCATTTTCCTCCAGAGCTTGGAAGGCCCCTCGTGGACCAGTGTGCTGAGATTCTTCTTACAATGCTTTGTTGACCTCTAGGACTCAGGATGTGGACTGAAGGTCTTTTATTGGTGGGAAAATAAAGTACTAGGAAATGGAGGCTTGCAAACTGGTCCTACCTCCATTTCTGCAGGTAATGTGACTGTGAATTGTGCTGGGCCTCAGATTCTTTATCTGTAAAATGGGAATAATGACAGCTCCCTGTGTCACTGTGAAGGTCAGATGCAATAGGAAGTGGGACTGATGTATGAGCCAGAAAGCTTTGGGAATGCAGGTTAAGGTAAAGAAAGGCCATTGTTCTAGTTTCTCTAAACTTCTGATGAAGGATTATTCGTATTGTGGATAATCCTTTACGAACTAGAGAAGAACTATGAGTTGCTGAGTAAATCGCACCTGGGCCTGAGCATCTCACCTGCACATGGCTGGTGTGTGGCTGCTGACACTCTGTGTCATGAAGATGAATTGAGAACAAAACTATACCCCATTGAGGCCACAAGGTCCAGAGCACTATGTCTAGATTCTGTTTGTGGATCTTAAGTGTTTATAGGATAAGTACAGTCAAGCTGCTATGTCTGTGGGTTCCATGTTGTGTATTCAACAACCTCAAATCAAAAATATTCAGAAAAAAGAACTAAACTGAACATGTACAGACTTTTGTGGTCATTATTCCTTTTTAGGATTTTTTTTTTAAAATCAGGTTCAGGTAAGGCTCAAACTCACAGCTCCTGGTTTGCAAGGCCAGCACTCTAACCCCTGAACTACAGCACTCAGCTACTTGTCATTATCCCCTGAACAATACAGTATAACAACTACTTACCCATCATTTGTATGGTATTAGGTATAATAAGTAATTTAGAGCTGATCTGAAGTGAATTGGAAGATGTCGTAGGTTATATGCAAATGCCTCAACATTTTATATCAGAGACTTAAGTGTCCAGAGATGTTGGTATGTAAAGGAGGTCCTGACACTGACCAATCCCCCACAGAACATGAAGGGTCCCTGCATGTCCCTCTGAACCTCCAGTGCCTACACAGTGCCTGGTATGGCTCAGACATGGAGTGTGTTTAGCAAGTAGAAGAGTTCGTGCACCATCATGCCTATCTGTATCTCTGGGATTGTCGTAGGATTGGAAGCCTGCACAGTGTCCAGGAGGAAGCAGGAGCAGGTGTGGCGTGGAGGTGGAAGGCTTGGGTGTAGGGGCACAAACCAGCTTCCAGCTGCTTACCCCTGAGCCTATTTTCCTGACTGTTAGGGGTCACAATAGCATGTCTCCCATAGAACTGGGTTCAAGATTAAACGAGATGATGCAAGTGAACCCAGAGTATAGCCCAGAGTAAAGCTTAATGGAATGCTACCCATCGTCATCATTTTTTTTTCTTTATTGAGACAGAGTCTTACTATGTCACCCTTGGTAGAGTGCTGTGGTGTCACAGCTCATAACAACCTCCAACTGTTGGGCTTAAGCAATTCTCTTGCCTCAGCCTTCCAAGTAGCTGGGACGACAGGCACCTGCTACAATGCCTGGCTATTATTTTTTATTGCAGTTGTTATTGTTGTTTAGCAGGCCTGGGCCAGGCTCCAACCTGCCAGCTCCAGTGTACGTGGCTGGCGCCATAACCACTGACCTATGAGTGCCAAGCCATCGTCATCATTTCTTATAGCATGATTAGTGTTGTTAATAGCTCATTGATAATTGTGATTTGGAACTAGGACTCTTAGTAGCTCCGTGTTGCCTCACTGTCTGTGACTGCCTCCTGTTTAATTTTCCCTCAGTCACCATTTTGTGTTGCACTTTCAACCTAGCTGGCCACATGCACTTACCTTTTAGGCCAGGTTCATTTCAGTGACCTTGGTCTTAACTTCTGTTGGTGGGAGCTTCCTACTGTCCAGCCAGGTTCCGGGTTAGTTTTCTGTACTGGACTGGTGGGAGATGTTTTTTTGTAAGCTGGGGCTGTGTTTTAGGGTTAATGACGTGGCCTTTGCATGATGCCATGTTATCTCCCGCAGCAGCGAGGAGTTGATTGAGGAGCTGATCTGCCACCATTTGTTTTCCTTGTTGACCTTCAGCTCCTTCTGAGGTGGGGGGCAGTGGAGGATGCTGTCTCGGAGTCAGAGAGTGCATTTCCATGGGCTTACCATGTACGGACAGCAGTGCTCTGATATAGGCCATTAGTGGGAAGTTTGTCCACATCTGAATCTGCCTCTGACTAGCCCCAGTCCTGGCAGCCACACCTCACTTTCTCTCCTTTGAACCAAGGAAAGACACTGGTGTGTCCTATCTCTGACCCTAATAGACTTGGACAATGGAGGAGGGAAAGTGGGCTTTTGCTGCCCTCCAGCCAGAGGCTGTATGGTGGGGTTCTTCTGGTAGCTGTGACTTTGGCTGATTGTGTTTTCTGGTAAAGTTCCTCAGTTAAGAGCAATATTTCAGCATTTAGCTCCAAAGAAATTAGATTGAAGGTGAGGGTTGTAGTAATATCCTTTGAGCTAGAAATTCATTGATGACACTTATTTATATTTTGTAAAGCCTCTTTTAAATATTTGCAGAAATGGTAGACGATTGGAAGAATTCTGTTTTTTAAATTAAATTAACTAATTAATTTTTTTTGAGACAGAGTCTTACTATGTCACCCTTGGTAGAGTACCATGGCATCACAGCTCACATTAACCTCAAACTCTTGGGCTTAATTGATTCTCTTGCCTCAGCCTTACAAGTAGCTGGACTAAAGATGCCCGTCACAATTCCTGGCTATGTTTTTGTTGTAGTTGTCATTGTTGCCTGGAAGACCTGGGCTGGGTTTGAACCTACCAGCTCCAGTGTATGTGGCTGGCACCCTAGTCACTGAGCTACAGACACTGAGCCTTTAAATTTTATTTTAATTGACGTTTAACTTTGTACATAATCATGAGCTACATAGTGATGTTTTAATACATAGTGATCAGATCAGGTCATTAGCATATCCATCATCTCAAACACTCATCGCTTCTTTGTATTGGGAACACTCAGTATCTTCCTTCCCGCTGTTGGAAACTGTACGTTACTGTCACGTATGCCCATCTGCAGTGGTGTAGAACATAGAATGTACTCCTCCTGTCTGGCTGTAGTTTGGTATCCTTTCAAAATCTGTCCCTACCCTTCCTAGTTTCTGTTTTACTTTTTACTTCAGTGAGATCAACATTTCTTAATTTCCACACGAATGAGCTGCAGGAACTTTAAAACATGAGATAGTTATGCTAGCTCCATTGTCATGGGGAAGGTGGTGGATGGGGAAAGGACTTTCTCAAACCCTGAGGGCCCAGCTTCTCCTACTCTAAGTACTCCCCCCTTTTCTTCCAACTTTCTGTCCTGAAACAGTGTGTTACTTGGTAGGACAATGAAGTTCTTGAACTCCCCTTGGGATGCTATGCCCTGACACCAGTGACCTGTCTGCCCTTCAGAGCAATCTTGGAACTCTCTTTCTGGAATGGCCATCAGAGCTATTGTTGCATGAGGTCTGACAATTAGGTTTGAGAACTCTTTCTAGGAAAAGTGCTATATACCTCGTTGCTGAATATCACTACAGTCACCAGATAGCCAAGGGGAACACTTCAAAGGTGACTAGAGAGAATCAGCAATAAGGGATGTTGTACTTTGTTCTAGGATGAGTTTTTGAACTTAGTTGTCAGGCCTCATAATCAAGTCTGGGTCCTGATATAGTTGACCATCGAAGATAAATACCGGATGACTCCTAATAGATTGTGGGTGAAAAAAACATTATTATTTAACTGAAACAGTGACAGTCAAGGAGGGAGATAAGTTGTGAGCAGCCTGTAAACAACCTGACTGAGCGCCTGTCTCTGTGCAGCTTACATGTGCAGTTAGTTCAGTGATGTCTGCCATGGTGTGTGTCCTGACTGAAGGACTCTAACAGTTAATTATCTGTGTTACGCAGAAACTGGACTTGGTGGTCTGGGAAGTCAATTCATATTTGTGAGTGTCTGAAGAGGCCAACTTTTGACTTTTATTATAGTTGGGATTTTTGAACTGTCCTGTCTGCGCTATAGAACTGAGCATAGAATGTAAGTCAGACTTTCATTGTAGAGTCTTGGTGTTGGTAACCTAGACTCTGGTACTTTGATTCAGGTTGCTGTCATCTGTGATAATGCTTGCACATAGGTGCTCAATAAGAATGTTGCTGATGAAGGAACAACACCTAAATGGCCTCAGTTTCCAGTTTTGTTTTGCTGGGTAGGTTTCATTGGTTCCCATTGCCTTTAGAACAGAGTCCAAACTCCCTTACAGAGTGACTGACAGCATCCTTGGCCTTGGCACTTGTGTTGTAGAGATTGGTACCCTTTTTGTGCTGTGGTTAGACCCGTGTTTTTCAACCTTTTTATTTCATGGCACACCTGAACCTATATAGTTAAACTTTCATGGCACACTTAAATTATGTTGACCCCCAAATAAGAGTAAAAAAAGATTATACTTACTGTGCTTCAAACTTGTTTTGAAAATAATTTAATTAATGATCTTTAAAAGTTGTCATGGCATACCTAAGATCCTCTCATGGCACACCAGTGTGCTGTGGCATACTAGTTGAAAATTACTGAGTTAGACCATCTGACATCAGTCATTCCTACCAGGATTCACCTCTTAGCCAGTGCACGTTCATTCCTCTCATCCTGGGTTATTTCTCCTTGCTGGGCATATCGGTATGAGCTGGGGCTCATTTAGGGAGCCAGTGCTACCAGGAATGTTATAGGAAAAGGATTCATCCCAGTAATCTCACTTGATATCAGCGTGGCAGCTGGGGAAGGGAGGCCTTGCAGAAGGAGCTGGAAGATCAGAGAAACATCTTGAAACAGATGCCTGTGGAGGCACTGGCGATCTCGGGGAAGTGTTGAGTGGCCGGAGTGCCCAGCGGTGGAGCAAGCCTGCAGTGGGGACCTGGAGTGGGCGCCTGTAGGCAGCTACTGCCGAGGCGCCCTTTTGGGAGGGAGGCTTGGTCATGGTCGAGAGAAGAGTTTGACACAGGAGAGAAGAGTGGGAGCAAGTTGTACTCTGCCAGGAACCTCTCATCTCTTTGTGCTGAACCTCTCATCCCACCTGCCGAGAGGGACATGTGCTTTGACTTCTTGCAGAGTCCTGTTTTGACCATCCCCAACCCTGAGCCTGTGGAGAAGCAGAGGCTCCTGGGAAATGGTGTTCTCAGTGCAGGCCAAGGCGGTCCTAGGATAATCTAGGACAGAGCATGTGGGGTCAGTGCAACACTGAGTATGCGTGCTATATGCATACGTGTGCGTGTTCACAGATGTGCGTGTCTGACTACACGTATGTGTGTGTGCATGTGTGTGCATACTTTTGTGCACGTGTGCTTTAGATCTCCATCAGGGAATGGCAGGAATTCAGATGTGGGGAGGTAGGGTCTCTGGGTTAGGGCTGAGGGCAGGAGAGGGGCAAGGAGAAACAGACAGGGCTTGGTACGCGCCAGCCCTAGACCCCCACCCATGCGTTCCTGGTAGGTGCTGGCATCTCTGGCTCCCAGGGAGCAAAGCCTCAAACTTCTGACTGAACCAACCTGCCTGGACGGCCTCCCTTCTCCCTACTCCTGTGTTCCTACCCTTCTCCCGGCTGCTGTCTTGCTCCCCACGCCCCTGCCTCTCCAGGGGGGAGGGTGGTTAGAGGTCCCTTGTGTCCATCCCAGCACTTACCACAGTGGATAGCATTTTCCAGCTCATGCGTCTGTGTTCTTTACTGGGGCAGGAGTTCTGGGGGAGAGGGGTTGAGATGTGGGGCTGTGCTGGGGTTGACAAACAGTAGCCGTGTCCTTCCCTCCCAGTGTCATACAAGTGGTGCAGGAGCTGGTACTTGGCTGAACTCTAGTTCTGAGTTCAAAGCTGTGTGTTTGCCCCCATGTGTGCGTGGGTCACCCCATGAGGATGAGCACTGCTGTTGGGGCCTCTGCCCTGAAAGACAGCCTAACTGACAAGCTCTGCAGAGTTGCCCTGGCGGGTGGGATAGGAAGTAGGGAAGCAGAAGATTAAACAGAATCTGTAACTTCTGAGCTCAAGCAGTGAGTGGATGTGAGAAGTGTGAGCTCTTCTCACACTCTTCTCACAGAGCTCGGTAGTAGCTCTGGCCTCCCAGGGTTTGGACCTGGTGTTGGTATGAGACGTGCAGAGATGAGGAAGGGAGCCTGGAACATGGGGGCTGGCCTTGTAGAACAGGGCTCACTTATGGCATGTCTAGCTATTCAACAGACCTGAAAGCTATTTAGCTCATATTTTACCTTGAGGATCTTATGAGAGACTTTCTCACCAGAAGAAAATCACCTATGTGGGTTATTATGAAAGTTTTGAGATATACAACAATCAAGAAATGGGAACTGCACAGATGGAAACAAATGAAGCCATACCTGCAACACGGTTAGCTGAGTAAGTTGAAACTGCACGGATGAATCAGAAAGGATGCTGGCGACTGTGTTCCTTGGAAGTGAAATAATGGACCATAACACAGTCTGTCTCAAAATTTTCATAGTGACCTGCGTACCCAAAGGTTTCCATATGCTTTGGGGGGATATTATTTAATAGATGCCAGAAGTCCTTGCTTTGTTTCTAACCCTCATCCCAGAGATGCCGTGGCTGGGATCAAAGAGGCATGTGCTTAACTGAGGGTGAGACATTGGAGAGGTGACTGGGAGATGTCTCCAGAGCTCTTTCTACACATAGTTGTCCTGTCACCTGCATGGAAAGTTTAATTTTGCCTCCTTGTGGTGGTAGAAATGATGGAAGGGTCATCAAGTTCTAACAGTGGGAAAGCACTGTGAGTGACCTTTGGATGCTAGAGCCCTGACGTAGTGGAGTGTGATTAGAGGTCGTTTAGAACGGGGATGGCGAGGTGGGAAAGGAGCATCAGACGAAGGTGGTCCCTGAGATGAGGTGGTCCCCAACAGCACATCCTTGCAGAGCCCTGGGGTGGGCTCACCGCCCCTGTTTCCTTGCCTTGCATCTAAGACTTTGCTATTTCAAGTGTTCTTTCATGCTTTAGGATCAATGTAATGAGCCCCTCTTTAGAACTGTTTTATAAGAAGGGCTAATAGGATTATCTAAAGCCGAGAGATGAGGAAGTGAGTTCCCTGGGTTGGGTCTGCACTTCCTCCCTCTGCATACGCAGGTCCAGGCGCTAAATATCCAGCTGTGGCCCACCTGCTGGGTGGAAGGACATTTCTCTTTCCCCTAAAGTGTCCCATCACAGCTCCCAAGGCCCCCACAAAGGCTGTGTGGAGGCAGGTGAGATGGGAGTAACTGAAACAGGTGCAACCCGGTGCTGGATTCCCTAGTGAGTCACAGTGTGTGGAAATGATAGCAATGCAGGAGAATTTCTCTAAGGAGATGAAAAGACACTTAATAAAATGATGCATCCCTTCACAAGGACCTACTCAAAGCTACTCTGGAATGTCTATAATGAGATCTTAAAAGCAAGTTCTGAAATCTCTAGTTCTCTGCTTTCTGATCTTGGATGCTGTAGTATCTTCCCTAGCGATTGACTCTTAGACTGAATTATTGCTTTGCACTGTAGGTAGCTCTTTCCATGTTAACTTCACTGGCTGGCGTTAGGCTTATTACCAGTGCGTAAGTCACTCTGAGTAGGCTTTGTCAGTTAAAGCAACATAATCTCTTTTCCTTCTCACAGCCCAGGGAGTGAGGAATATTCTAAATCTCTGCTTTCAGAGCAGAGCCTTGTAAGTCCTATAAAATTTTGCATTCTTCAACCTCTCACACCATAGACCTCCCCTAAACCTTAATTTCCTAATCTGCAAAATGGAGATAACCCTACTTTTCTAAGTGTTGTTGCAAGGATTAAACATACAATTTGCATGGACGAAGTCAGTCTTAACGCATGTTATCTATTACATCTGCATAGTTAGCTGTGGCCATGTAACAAGTTGCCCCCAAAATTTAATAGCTTAAAACATGCACTTACTATCTCATGGTTTCTGTGGGTCAGGAATCTAGGTATGGCCAAGTGGACTTGCAGTCAGGTGTCGGCTGGGGCTGCAGTCATCTCAGGATGGAACCGGCAGGGTCTGCTTCCAGAATCCCTCCATGGTTGTTGGCAGCATTCTCTTTCTGGTAGCCTGTGGTAAAAGTGCCCTGGGGCCTCTCTCAGTTCCTTGCCTTGTGTCCCCTCTGCACACACGTGACAGATTATTTCGTCAAAGCAGGCAAGCAAGCAAGAGAGCACGGAGGAGTATGAAAAAGAGGGCAGAGTGACACCATCACTTTGTTGTATTCCATTTCTTAGGAGCAGGTTATTGGATCCAGGCCACCAGGAAGTAAATACCAGGAGGTGGAGATTATTGAGAGCTGTTTTAGAAGCAGCCTACTGCAATTATCATTATTTATCCTTTTTTGCTAGATCTTCAACTCAAGAACAATAAATATTGTTTCATAAAAATTTGCAGAATATAATCATAAAAATCCAAAGTGTGGAGCTTGGTGCCTTCCTAAGCCAGGATTTCATTTGCTCAGTGGATTTTCCTTCCGGGCTGTGGGACCCTTGTCTGTGTTACTTGTCAAGTGAACCCATCTTGCCCAGTGAGGAGCTTGCACACATGTTGCTTGTGAAGAAGAAAAAGTGGCAAGGGAACAGTTGGTTCCTTTGGCAGGAAGTGTGATTTAGGTACAAAACTCTGTTAATTTTTTTTTAAACAATTAAGGCCATGCTTTCTAAGACTCATTAGGTAAACTGAAACTTCTGCTTGGCTGCATGAGTTTGTACATTGGGACAAACTGCTCTCTGTAAATGCCAAGAAGCAGGGGAGGTTATTCTAAGAAAAACAGAAGTGAAGGAGTTGTGGAATTGCTCTTCTTCCCCATTTAAAGATTGTCTTCCTTCTTCTTTTCCTTCTTTAACTGATCTCAACTGTCAGGAGGAGAGGGGGTGACAATGAAGTCTTCCTTAAGTGCTGGGCTAGGAGGGGAGTTCTGGCACTTTGCTTTTCTCACTTCTGATAATGACCGTGACTCTGCCTTTTCTAGAGCTCAGTAGTAGAATCTTCCTCTGCCATCGTCAGGGGCGAGAAGCCACCCGGACATTGAAGCCAGAGTACTCAGTGACAGAAAGATTGCTGAACTTGGGAACTGCCAGATCTTCCAACTCTGGAATAATAGGAGGAAAATAAATTTACTAATAGCAGAAAGGGACTGTATTTTTTAATATTATAAATATTTTCTTCCTAGGGGCAGTTTCTTCAGGGTGGATTATGTTGCAGAACTAAGACTATCTGTTCTTTTTAAACCTTCATTTCAGAGTCTGAGACATCTGGGGAGTATCCCCGCTTTGACACATGCCCTTTGGCAAGTTGCTCCGATTTTTTCCTTTAAAAGACAATGCTGAGATCTAATCAGACATGTCTGGAGAGATGAAAAAACAAGGCAGCTTGAATGGAAACATTTCAACAGTCAATAGAAACAGATCCATAGAACATCTAAGCAATGGAATTATCAGGCATGGACTTCAAAATATGAATTTTAATATGTTCAAGGAAATAAAAATCAAGATTTAAAAATCTGACAAGAAATTGAAAACTATAAAATAAATAAAATAAAAAATTTGGCTGGTTGCAGTGGCTCATGCCTGTAATCCTAGCACTCTGGGTAGCTGAGGAGAGAATTGCTGATACCAGCCTGAGCAAGAGCAAGACACATCTTTATTACAAATGGAAGAACTAGCCAGGTGTGGTGGTGAGTGCTCACCTGTAGTCTACGTATAGGTGACTATCGGAGTCTGAGGTGGGAGGATTTCTTGAGCCCAGGAATTTGAGTTTGCTGTCAGTTCTGATGATGTCATTGCACTCAACAACAGAAGAAGATTTGAATTAAAAGAAAAACAATTACAACTGAAAGATATAATAATTTGTATTAGAAAATCAATGGGGTTAGCATCATATAGGATACTACTATAGGAAGAACTGGGATGTAGATCAAAAGACAATCTCCAAACTCAGAAAAACTCAGAGAAGGAAAATAAAGAAAAGAATATGATACTGGAAAAGTGGCATCCCAGCTAACTCAGCGGAGCGGGGCTTGGGAACCTGCCACCTCTGTCTTGGTGGCAGCAGCCGACAGAGGAACTGGCAGGTTGGAGCAAGCGGATGGGAGCTTCCCTCCCCAACCAAAGGCTCCAGTAGAGCGACGCTAGATGACCTGCCGGCTCTGCCTTGGTGGCAGCTGGCACAGAAACCAGCAGGCTGGAGCAAAAGGGGGAGCTTCCCTCCTCCAACAGAGGCTCCAGTAGCCAAAAGAACTGAACACATGGGGGGAAAGACACTGGCGCCGTGCTGTCTCCTCACGTGGACTTCTGGCCATTCCTCCAGCGCATCCCTGATTGGTCCGTTATCAAAGCCTATTCACGATTAGTCTATTTTCAAGACCCAAAAGCTCATTGAACAACTGCCCCTATATAAGCCAGAGACCCTGAGCACAGACTTGGGTAGATCTCAGGAGAAGAGCAAAGAGGGTTGGCTCTGTAACACTTGTATCCTGCTCTATGAGATTTGCCCCTTTGTAGGAGCTGTAAACACTTACAAGGAGATTTGCTCCTTTATAAGAGCTGTAAACACTCACAAGGGGGTTCACCCCTTTGTAGGAGCTGTAAACACTCACAAGGAGGTTTGCCCCTTTATAAGAGCTGTAAACACTTACAAGGAGATTTGCTCCTTTATAAGAGTTGTAACACTCATTATAAAACCTATCTTACTGCTAATTCTACTCTACAAGGAGGTTTGGCTTGTTATAAGAGCTGTAACACTTATACCTGTTGGATAAAACCTATCCTGTGGTCCATAGCTTCATTCTTCGAACCGCTGAGACCAAGAGCCTGGAAATTCAGTATCAAAAATCCGGTATCAGATTTAGGATATATAATACATAAGGTGAAAAAACTTAATATAGGCATCATTCAAGTTCCATAAGAAGAGGAAAGATTTAATGGGAGCAGAGGTAATTTGAAGAGATAATAGCTGGTACTTCTCCATATAAAGTGCTCAGCTTGGTGCCTGGAACTTTTTATGTGGTCAGTAAATGTTGGCTTTTCTTATCATTAATTTGCTTGTCCCTACCCTTATGAAAGATTTAGACTACTGGCAGTATTACTGGAGCCCAGATCCATTAGGCCTTTTGTTCACTGAAGGTCTCTCAGTTCTGAAGCATTACACTTGTACTACAGGTCTGGAGTTGGGGTCACGCTGGTTGAAATTCTGTTTGAAATTAGAGTCAGTTTTTTTATGGAAACAATGTTTTAAGTGGATGTCAGTTTCTACTGTAGAGTGTTGTAGTTCAGTGGCAAGCTTGGGAAAGAATCATTCTTTATTTACTGAATTAATTCAATGGAAAAATGCATAATTGAGTTCCATGTGATTCAGCAAATGTCCATGTGGAGCACAGCCATGAGCCGTCTGGCTGATGTTGGGAATTGTCTGTACTGTTAGTTCAGTCACCGTCACCCTAACTTCCCTCCCGCCTTTGATTCCTTTGTAGAGTTGAAGACTCATTTGTAAATGTCCTCACTGCAGCAATCGGGACTTCATCCTTTTAGACCCTGTTCTGTGGCCTGTGTGCCATGTTCAGCACAGGCAGTGAATCAGTGAATGAGTCCCAGTGTGTGTGCTTTCTGGAGAGGGATGACTTGCCTGCTGGACAGAATGTAGATGTAGGGAATGAGAAGCCTGAATCTTGGCTCTGCCTTTGCTAGTTGTAGGGCTCCGGGCAATCTGTATGTTCCTTATGTGGGAATTTTGGACAACATCATCTCTGTTATTTCTTCTCCTCTTTAAAAAGTGAGATGTGTGTGTGAACATGTGCATGTGTTCCCCTTTGCACTATCTAATCATCTCTTTCTGTGGCGTTCATGCTCTTCATTTCTGCTTATTTCTTCATATCCTCTTTCTCTTTCTTCTTTACTTCATTCCTTCCCTCCCGCCCCGCCTCCTCTCCTATTTTTCTTTTCTTTCTTTCTTTTTGTTTGAGAGAGAGTCTTGCTATATTGTCTGGTCTGGCGTGCAGAGCTGCCTGCAGTTCCTAGGCTCGTGCCCCTCTCACCTTACTTCCCAAGTAGATGGAACTATAGGTGGACATCAACACATCTGGCTGTTTTTTCATATTCTCTAGTAGGGCTTTTTATATCTCTCTTGGCCAATTTTTGACCTCAAACATGGCACCTTAGTGGGCTTTAGATTCTTTCCTGCACAGAATTCTTCCCAAGCAGTGCTCATTAATATCCATGGGACAGTAAATACTAAAGTTCACTTATGCTAGTTATATGTTTAAAATTAGTTTCATTAAGGCATATTTCCCACTGTAAGGCAGACAGAGAAATCAAAGTCTAGTGACTCTAAAACTCAGAGCATAACACACCTTTTTGAATGTGAGACGGTTAAGTTCCATTTTTACCATATATGTTCTTTGTAAATGGATTTTGAAACATTTGTTATACATGAATGAAAGAATGGCACTATTGTTCTTGGGAATGCTCAGAAGCTTTTCATTGATACTTTGTGATGTTTTGTTGATAATGTGTGGTGTGGTTTTGTAACTACAGTAAGATGCCTAGCCTTGGATTTTCTTGCATTGCTGGCTTAATTTTTTTCCCATTGTTTTTTCTTTTCTTGTGGTTGGCAAAAGGGTGTGTTTAATGGAATCTTCAAGCAGATTTCCTACCTGCTCACCCTCCCTCCTTGAGCTTGATTGAGGTTTCATTCCACAAATCTGTGTAAGTTTGTTTTTTCTGGAACATAACAGATTTACTCCACTTGAGAGAGACCTACTATCACCGTCCACAAAGGGCAGCTTATAGAGTATGCGGAATAAAACCAGTGTTATGGACTTGAGTTTGATAATATTTTCTGCTTTAATGGCCCATTTGGGGGTTTGCTTGTTACTGTGATTTATAAACACCAGACCCTTTTCAGTGTGAAAGTATCTCCCTGGTAAAAGGTGCTTGGGATGAATAGGATTGTTTTGTACACCGCCACGATGTTGTTTAGGGCTCACAGGCACACAGGCCTGGTAAGCCTGTCATTCTGAGAGCGAGGCCCCCATCTCTAAAAATAGCTGGGCATTGTGGTGGGCACCTCTATGTAGTCCCAGCCACTTGGGAGGCTGAGGCAAGGGGATCACTTGAGCCCAAGAGTTTGGAGTTGCTGTGAGCTATGATGCCACAGCACTTTACTGGGGTAGACATAGTGAAACTCTGTCTCAAACAAAACAAACAAAAACCAAAAAAACCACAAAGTGATGGGTGAATTGGAGCTCTGTAGGGAGCTCTGTGGTAGTTTTAGGAGTGATGTTCAGTGCTTTGACCTGTAGCCCTTAGTCCCACCAACTGACAGAGCGCTTCAGCCGAGGGACCTTAGGCTCTTATGGTGTATGTGTCTTTAGGTTTTCTGTTGGTGGCTTTGTAACAAAGGCAGCACAGGGGGCCAAGGGGTGAAGGGGAATATCTTCTTTTCCCCTTAGCCAAGCTTCAGAAAAGTGCTCTGTGGGTTAATACGGAATTTGTGTTGTGGGGACCTCTTTGAAAGACTGCAGACAGCAGTCTTATTTTGTTTTCTGTTCTGAGATGACTCAGGTTTAGGACCTGTGGAAAGGGGTCCCAGGGTTTGGGGCTGAGGCCTGGCTTTCTCTAGCACACTTTCCCTCGTGATCTCATCTCTTCATCTGCAAGCTCCATCTTCCCCCAGATGGAGACTGGCCACTGCATACTTGTTTTGCCTGCTGTTGTGGCCTGCAAGGGCATTTGCATACCAAGCAAGGGGGTGATGTGAGTGGGGTGGGGTGTGTATGCATGTGTCCATATGTCGTGATGGAGCCTTTACCCCTCTTAGGTGAATTCCTATGGTGCTCTTGGTTTCCCTTGCCTTGAGGGACAGAAGAGTCCCAACCATTAACCATCCACGGTTCTGCCTGTTTCTGTTTTCTTTCTTCTGCCTACAAGGTCTGGCTTCCCTGTATAGGCTCCCTAAATGTCCCAACTTAGCTCCTTATCAATGCTCAAGATGCTTAAGAGTTTTTAGAAGTATATAAGTCTTAAAGTCTCAACACTTAACTAAGTGGATGATGGAATAAACCAAATAAACAAATAAAAATCTTTGCCATATAACGTTAACTCTGATTCGGACACCAGAGGAAGGTGTTCCCACACTGGTTGTGGTACTCAGGGTCATTTCTAGAGTTTGCATTATGGGCAAATCATATTCTCTCTCTTTAACATTTTGATAGGAATAAAACCAAAGTTTAAAAGTCTACTGTAGTTGCTATAATTTATTTAATTTATAGCTAATGTATTTAGGCCATTTCTCATTTTTACAGATTACAACAATAAACTTTTTTGTGCTCATTGTTTTTCTTCTTTTAACTGTAACATATTCTTAGAAATGGAATTCACGAGACTGTAGGTCTTGTTATATTTTTTAATTTCCTTTCTAAGCATCACATTGCTTTATAATGTTATCAACAGTGTATAATCCTTACTAGTTTCCTAAAGCATTTTACCACCTGTAAAGGCTTCTGAAAGGTCTACAGAGCAGTGTTTAGGGAGTTTGGAGCTGGAGGTGATGGTAGGAGGGTGGTAGAGGCAATGAAGAGCAGAGAGGCCAGAGAGGACAGCCGTTTGTTCTTGTGCCTACTGTGTTGCAGACGTATTTCCCTGCAGGGCTGGGTTGAAAAGACTGAGTGAGGCCTTTTTCAGGCTCAATAAGGTAATGTGTCCTGAGTTGACTGGTGATATGCACCATGAGAGCAGTCGGCAGATGGTGGTGCTATATTTTCCCAGAAGTTACATTTCTTTATCTCGAGAATAGGAAACCTAAAGGCGATTGTCAGTGCGAGGTGTGCACGGATGGGTGGTGCCCAGGGTGTTATGTGGCAGCAGCTGAAAGTCTGTGGTTTCTCATTTCATAATTACATATTTACATATAATTAACAGATGTGACAGTTCAAACAGCAAAGGCTGTCATCTCCGAGTAAGCAGCTGTCCTTAGAGGCCAGTGCTATGCGGGGATATCCCAGGAGGGATTCATTTCTCAGTGGGCAGAAAGAGCCAGGCCTCAGCCTCAGCAAGCGTCTGTCAGCCCTGCAAATGAGCACGGGTGAAACAGTGATAGGCCCAGGAAGGATCTTCACTGAATTTTATGCCTGGTGGTGGCATCAGAGTTTGTGTGATTTGTGGCAGTGGAATGTATGTGATTCTCATGCCCCCAGCAGTCAGCAGGGCACCTCCCTCCTCACTGTCAGAGCAGCACCCCTATCTTCAGGACATGCAGGCCCCCTAGTATCTGAGCTGTGCGAGGAGGAACTAGAGGGCAGTGCTGAAAAAAAAGAAAGAAAAAAACTTACACTTAGTGGGAGGTGCCTGTGGCTCAAGGAGTAGGGCACCGGCCCTATATGCCGGAGGTGGCAGGTTCAAACCCAGCCTTGGCCAAAAACCGCAAAAAAAAAAAAAAAAGAAAAAAGAAAGAAAGAAAGAAATTTACACTTAGCAGGGAAGTTGGTTGAACCTGCTAAGAGCCTTGAGAGCTTTTGACTAGGTCTCGAACATTTTGATTCTGATTCTGCCACCTAGCTGGGTGACCTTGGGGAAATCTCATAGTTTCGTCTTTCACAAAACCAGGGGCGTGGACAAGATAGATGGCCTGTGGCATTCCGAGGGTCTTAGGGAGCGTTAATAGACACAGCCGGGTTTCCACTGGTGCGGCCTGTAAAGAAGCCAGGCGGCTGCGACCCGGTCTCGGTCGGAGTGTCCTAGACACTCTCCGGCTCCCCTCTGTGCGCCACCTCTGTCTTCACTGCGCTGCGCAGCAGTCGGGCCGCAGCCCAGGAGGGTCTCCGCAGCGGCGGCGCTGACACCGCGGGCAGGGCCCGCCCCTGGTGGCCAGCCCAGGAACGGCAGCCGTCCTGGGAGGTGACCCAGTAGCCAGCAGGGTCTTTCAGCTGTCTCAAAGCAGCGGCCCGAGAGGATTGGATGGGGCCGATCTTTGTAAGAAAGTCTCCTTTTTTGAGACAAAGTAAAACCTTCCTGTCCCTTGTTGTGTTATTTCTTACCTGTCAAATGCATAAGAGAGAAATGTTGAATTGTTTAAAAGAAAAAGAAACGCTGGGTGTGTGTGGCAGAGCCAGGTGTGAGCAGGCTGCTGCCCTAGCAGCTCGGCTGGCCTTGGGTTGGGCCCTGTGTGGAAGAGGATGAGTAGGAAGAAGTGAATCACCATCAGTGGCTTTTTAAATTTTTGTCCCCAAGAGTATTTTGAGGGTTGGCCTTGCAGGATCTGTAGTGTTGCCTTGGGGACTTGGGGTCTCTTGTTTTGAGCAGAACCCTGGGGTGGGTGGCCAGAGCCTCAGCCCCAGACCCCAGAACCCTGTGGCCTTAAGGTAGAAGGGCCCAGGCAGGGAGGAACTAGAGTAGGGTGA